>NC_142584.1:120926095-121228178 GCF_965207765.1 Zootoca vivipara
TTACGGTCTAGTCAATTTCAGCATCACAAGCAACATGGTCTAGTTAATTTCCAGTTTGCAATTGAATTATAATGTAGTCAGTTTCTGGATTGCAAGCGATTTATGACTTAATCCATTTCGAGTTTGCAACCGACATGTGATCTAGTTCCTTCCCAGATCCCAAGCCACTTATGGTCTAGTCAATTTGATAAACCTGGAAAGCACCATTCTCAAGCTACAGTCATTTCCGCCACAGATTAAACTGGGCCTGCATTTGTCCATTTTTGCCAATCGAACACTGAAGGGAAGCTTCCTAGCCAGAGGGAGCCTGCAAAGTCCCTTTTGTATTGGCTGAGACCAAAGGGATTATGTGGCATCTTGTGGATAAACAGAGAAGCAAGACTCTGGTGCAACTTCCCACTAAGTTAGGCGCTTCACACAATTTTGGGGAATGGACACCCAGCCACATGGGTGGGTGGGTGGGTGGCCTGGGGCCTCCCTCTGCATGTTTGGTGCCCCCCATCCATGGGGAGGGAACCCACACCTTACCTTCTCTCCTTTGGGTCCAGAGTCACCTCTCAGCCCAGGCAAGCCGGGGGGGCCCTGCAGGAAGAACCGCAGAATAGTAGAGTCGGAAAGGAACCCAAAGGTCATCCAGCCCAACCCCCTGCAAGAGGCCCAACTGTTGGGATCCTTAGCTCTCTCCCCTGAGGCTGTCACGTCTGCCCCCCACCCCCCATCTGGCCAGACACTCACCACTGGTCCTGGGGGGCCAGCCTGGCCGGTCGCTCCTGGCTTGCCCTGCGCCCCCTGGAAGAGACAGGGAGGGGGGCAAAAGCATTCAATTGGGGTGAGAAACTCAATGCCCAAATGCAGCCTTTCCCAGCCTCTCTAGGTGGCCCTCGGTGGCCTCACGCAGCCCTGCCCTTCAAGCGCCCACTTTTGGCCCCGCCCACCAGGCCCCCTCCCCTCCCTAGAGGTCCTGGGCTGCCCAGACGACAAGACCCCCCTCTGGGCCTGGATGAGATGGTCCAAAGGAAAGCAGAGCAAGACATTGGGCTTGGCTGCAGGAGTTGCTGGAAGGAGCCACCCAACTGCTTTAGGGACTCCGCTCTGGAATTGTGCGGGGTTTTCTCCTGAGCCTTTTTTTCTCCCGAAAACGTCCCACGAGGAAGCGGAGATTTGGGATCAGAGTTTTCCTTCTCCTTGATGGTCTCCCTTCCCAAGGCCCGCCTGCCCCTCTCTTCCCTCTACGGCCCTCTCTCTCTTTTATCCTGATTGAACATACTTTATTTATAGCCTTTAGAAGCAACCATGTGAAGCGTAGAGATTTCAACCCCCTTCCATTCTTGTCTTTTCTTTATTTCAGCAAAATTAGAATCAATCTGGCAACCAATGGATTATCTCCTCACATATAAACACCCCGTAGACTCTGCATTGGCTCCAACAGCCTCTACGGAGACCCCCTTCAGCAGGAATTTTGTCACCTCCATTAGGAACCGTTCTCTGCTTTTTGCCTTTCCTATTCTGCTAGATGTTCGTTGCGCTGCTTTAGGAGCAGCCCCCATCTGGCTACTGAAGAACCAAAAGTCACCCATTTCCGTCTGCCTAGATCATCACGCCTTGCCCCGAATGCAGAACAAGATGGTTCTCGGACCAACTTTCCTAATGACCGCAAAAACCTCCTCGCAACCTGCAAGGGCGCCACCATGTTGTTTTGCTTCCTCCTCCTCTACTGCCTTCTTGAAGGTTGGACTCTGTCCCGCCAGAGCCTGTCTTCGCATGCAGCAGAAACCCCTAACTCCCCCAGGGCCTGAGACCCCTCAGCTCCCCTCACCGTTTCTCAGGATTGGGGCCCCTGCCCCATGCTGACAACTTCGAGGGGTGCAGGGTGGGGACCAAAGGTGGACAAACCGCCCCAGAAGGAGCAGGATGTGTCCCCACCAGAGGAAGCGCCCCTCCCCTGACACCCCATACGCCCCCCCCCAACTCTCCAGCGGCCCTGCAATGGGACCACAAGACACAAATCCTGCCCCACTGGTGGGGGTCTTTGAGGCCACCCTGGTCCCTGCATCTGTGCCACACGAGGGACCCCCAACTGAGGCCGACTTCAGCACACACACACACACATGCGCACCCTTGCCCCTCCCAGAGAACCCAGGCATCCGGGTCGGTCTTGCAATAAACAAAATCTGCCTTCATTCCCTTATGGGGTACACAAGAGCCCTTGTAGAGTCCTTTGTACGTTCTCCATCGGTAGGAGAAAATAACAGAGGCCAACCAGAGAATCTTGAGAAGCGAAGCAGCTAGTAAGCCTGATCTTTCTTGAACTGTTGCAACAGGGTGCTCCCCTCAAAGGCAGGAGAAAGGAGGAGGACCCAGAACAAAGGCATGCCTGCCCTTATATAGACATTTAAAACTGCCCACCTTGGACTCCATGAAGCATCATACAGACATCACTGAAGGGGTGTAGCCCAAGACCACCACCCCAGATACATCATACCTACATCAAAGAAAAGGGGGGTCTGCAACTTTGTTTATCCCCTGTCTGCCAGGCTATCTGATTGCATTATAACTACTCAATTCCGGAATCCAAGTCCCAGGTTCACCCCATTCACACCTTAAGGTGTGGATCTGTGAGCACAGAGACAATGGGGAGACCAGGGCCGGCCCTAAGGCAAGGCTGGGTGGCGCAAGGTGCCAAGGCATTGGGCCGCCAGGGGGGCGCCGCGCACAGAAACGGGAGGGGGGGCGCCGGAGGGATAGTTCACCAGCTATGCTTAAGACGGCCCTGGGGGAGACAGGATTTGTGAGCACAGAGACAATGGGGAGATTTTTTCATTTCCTCCCTCTTTTCAGAGGGAGAGTCTGAAGGGAGAGTCAAAATGGCCCCAGGACTGCCCTCCTTTTACGTGTTTGCCTGGCACATTTATAAACATTTATTATATATATATTTATAATACCTTAAATTTTTTTATTTCAGTCTCCTTACCACTGATCCGGGGAGGCCCCTCAGTCCGTCGGTCCCTGGCTTCCCCGGGGTTCCCTGAGGGCCCACGGGCCCCGTCTTCCCTGGGGGTCCCAGCGCTCCTGACTCTCCCTAGAGAGGGGAGGGGAAGCAGGTCACAGGGGGTTAGGCTACATGACCCTCGGGGGGTCTCTTCCGACTCACGCAGTGACCAATCCCCGCCCCCTTCATATCAACGCACCACTTCTGTTTCGGAATCTTTTTGCATTTGCCCAGAGACACAACCCACCCGCTTCTCTTCTTGCTATTCCACACAGGACATTGGCCTGCCTGTTCTCACGACAGCCAAACAGATCCCCCAAATGCAAGCAGGATTTATTCTGCATTTTGAGCTTATTATATTGCATTTTTTTAATGTTGTGAACCGCCTTCAGATCTGTGGAGGAAGGGCGGCACACCAATTATTATTATGAACTATAACTAACTAACTAACTAACTAACTAAATAAATAAATAAATAAATAAAGTAGTTCACAACTAAATACAGTAATACATTCCCCGAACAGCAGTATCAAAGAGTAATGAGGCATTGGAAGGGACCCTGAGGGTCATCTAGTCCAACCCCCGATTTTACAGTTCAGATTTTCCATTTTTTTTACTTTCAACCATTGTTTTAACTGTTCTTATACGACTTACAAAAGGAAATGAAAATCTTTACCAATAAAAAAGAAAAAAAACCACACCACCCAACAGTCCCTGAATGAAAATGTGGATGGGTGAGGTGTCCTATTTATTGTAAGTCGGAAAGGGAATAAGGGTTGGGTGAAGTTTTGGGGCTGCGAGTTCTGCATGAGCTGCCTCTTTAGAGAAGGTCCCACCCCCACCTCCAGCCCCAACAGTGAAATAATATTATTTACACTCCGCCCATCTGGCTGTGTTTCCCCAGCTGGGGATTTTGGGTGGGGTGGGGTGGGGTGGGGATTTGCAGGGGGAAAGCCGGCAGGGAGAAAATTACACACACACACACACACACACACACACCCTTCCCTCCAAAGCCACAACCTCCCCAGGCTGCGTTTCATCTAAAATTAGTCAAAATGATGGTGGGGAGAGGGTCTGTCCCAGCCTGTTGAAACTGCACTCAAGCCGGTCCCTGCTAGAGTGGAATGGGAGACCAAGCTGTTGGACTATGCAGAGATGGCAAAAATGACTGGGAAAATCAGAAACTAGGAGGATCAAAACTTCAACAAAGAATGGGGGGAATTTATATTATGCTTGAGAGACCACTGTAAGCATTTGGACTCTATAAGGTAAAGGTAAAGGGACCCCTGACCGTTAGGTCCAGTCGCGGATGACTCTGGGATTGCGCGCTCATCTCACATTATTGGCCAAGGGAGCCGGCGTATAGCTTCCAGGTCATGTGGCCAGCATGACAAAGCCGCTTCTGGCAAACCAGAGCAGCACACGGAAATGCTGTTTACCTTCCCACTGGAGCAGTACCTATTTATCTACTTGCATTTTGACGTGCTTTCAAACTGCTAGGTGGGCAGAAGCTGGGACCGAGCAACGGGAGCTCACCCCGTTGCGGGGATTCGAACCGCCAACCTTCTGATCGGCAAGCAGGTCTTAAATAACTCTTGCAATGTTACATAGACTTTGGACACGATGGATAACTGACAAATTAGAGTGATTTACAATATGCAGTTGAAAAGGTTAATTAGAGAGCCCATGGAGGGAAGTCCAGAGATTCGGAAGAATCTTGTGTCATTTTTATTATTTGTGATTTTGAATGTGAACACATCTGTAAAACCAAATAATTTTTTTCTTTTTAAAGAAACTGTACCGAAGTCCCTGTAGCAGCCAAATGAAAGGAGAAACAACAAATTTTCCTGGAAACGGACTGTCAGATTTGTAAACAAAGGCCACTCCTGCACACTGAAATGATGATGACGGTGATAATAATAATAATAATAATAATAATAATAATAATAATAATAATTTTACCCCAGACAATCTGGGCAGCTTCCAACATATACAAAAACATTTCCCCTCCTGAGAGGGAAGATCCACAATTGTAGGGCTGGAAGGGAACCCCAAGAGTCATCCAGCCCACCCCCCTGCAATCACAGCTAACTGGTCCTTGTGGGGCTTTTGAGCTGCGCTTTCTGGGAAGAGGAAAACATCTCAGCCTCCCACAGCTCTTTAGCGATGGGGCCGTGGGGCAGGTGTGAGGAGTGTAAGAGCTAGGTAAAGATCCCAGAACTTCCTTCTTCCATTTCAAAAAAAACAGAGCACCTAATTTTCAAGCCCTCTTTCGCTGTTTATCTATTTCGAGAATTTATAGCCTGCATTTCCATGGAATATGTAATCCAGGTGGCCTAATAGAGGGAGGGCTCCAACTTCATCTCTGCAGGGGATTTTATTTCTGCTCTTTCAGATCCCCAAGTGGCCATCACCTGTAATCTTTTGAAATTACAGCTCAGGGTTTTGTTTTGTTTTGTTTTTTTAAATTGCCGCTAGGAGATTCATCCTTAACCAGGGACAAATCCCTCTGGGGCAGGAGGAAGCGGAGGAACAGCCTCAGGCCACAATCCTGCCACCTACCAATTACTGGGGCTTACTCCTGAGTAGAAACACGCACTGGGATTGTGCTGCCCTGCAGAGTGCCAAAGGAAAGCGAGGATCAGGGTGTGGAGTGGTCTGGGGAAATTCAAGTCCTTGGAGGAGTTTTGGGAGCAGGATTAGCCCCCTAGAGGGAGGGAGGTTAAGAATCATAGAACTGCAGAGTTGGAGGGGACCCCCAGGGCTCAGGCAATGCAGGAATCACAACTAAATCTCTTTTTCAAAAAATGAAAGAGCAGTAAAAAATATATTTCAATTGTTCTAACCTCTGCCCTGGGACCTTAAGAGTGCAGGGCAAATAAATTCAAATATGAAAGGAGCACATGGGAAACAAAAAGATATAAGCCCCCAACACACACACACACACACACACACACACACACACACACACACACACACACGGGCCTGCTCGGCTCCTCTGATATCCCATAGTTTCTTCTTTAGGGTGCTCAAGCCACCTGCCTGTCCGGCTTCCCCTTCCATTTACCTGGCGACCAGGTAACTCACCTTGGCGCCTTTCTCCCCTTGGCGTCCTTCGGGGCCTGGGGTGCCGGCCGGACCCTGTGGAGAGAGGAAGGGAGGCACTGGGCTCAGAGAGATGCCAAGCTGGCCCCCAGGCACAGGGGCCCCACACTCTCTGGCCCCCGATGCCCAAGGGCCTGGACCCTCTTTATGTTGGGCTTGTGGGTCAGCCAGCCAGGAGGGGTACTGCCCTGTGGCGCCCAGCATGCAGGAGGACCCTCTCTCTCCACTCACCCTCTTGCCAAGCGGGCCGGGGGGTCCGTTCTCCCCTGTGGGTCCTGGAGAGCCCTGGAAGGGAGAGAAAGGGAAGGGGGTGTCAGGCTGGGCGAGGAGGAGTGGAATTGGGGAGGAGGAAGAAGAGGACAAAGAAGGGGAAGGCGACTCCGGCAGAAGGACGTCTTGGGAAACCAAGACGATGATGGAGACCCTTCACTGTTTGGGAAAGAGGAGGGTGAACTCGTTGGAGGCATCATGTCCGGAACCAAACCCAGCAGAAGACGACCCGGAACCTCTTCCCTGCCAGACCTAGAGCGCTTACCGCCTCTCCCGGCTCGCCATCTTCTCCCCGGTCGCCTTTGGCTCCGTCTTGGCCCTGTTGGCAGGAGGGGAACAAAGTCACAGTCAGCCCCTGGGTCAGATCCTGGCCCTTCCGTGGGGGCTCCTAGGGAAAGGGGTCCCCGTGACTCACCCGAGGTCCCATTTCGCCAGGTGGTCCTGGATCTCCAGGAAAACCAACTGGACCCTAAAAAGGTGAGAGAGAGAGAGAGATTTAGCCCTCCGGAGAGGAAGGGAGACCCCCCTCCCTCCCTGTTGCCCAGTTGTGCCTTCCCAACAGATACAGGTAAAACTCGGGAAATTAGAATATCGTCGAAAAGTGCCTTCATTTCAGTAATGCAACTTAAAAGGTGAAACCAATATATCAAATAGATGCATGACATGCAAAGCAAGATATTTGTTGTTGCCTTTATTAGTTGTAATTATTTGTCTTTAGGCGGGCCAATTATAAATGGAATGTAATTGAAGAAATTTATGAAATAAATGCACTTTTCGACGATATTCTAATTTTCAGAGTTTCACCTGCACATGGCTCTGTTTCACCTTTTCCAACCCATTCGATGACAGCCCCCTTTCCAAGATTAAGGAACTTTCCCCCAAGAATGAAATAAAATCAAGTGGAGTTAGAAACAGAACCACAGAATTGTAGAGTTGGGACCCCAAAGGTCATCTAGCCCAACCCCCTGCAAGGCAGGACTCGCCCCACTCTTTCTCTTCAGGACCACTTACAGGGTTTCCTTTGGGGCCGTCGTCTCCGGTGGGGCCCTTCCCACCAGGGGGTCCGGCCACGCCAGCAGCTCCAGCCTCGCCTTTCTCTCCTCTTTCTCCCCGTGGGCCCTGAAGGGAGAGGAAGGGCGGTGAGGCCAAACGGCTCAGTGGGGCTTCCAGCTCTAAGGGCAGTCTACCCTCCACCCTCCAAATGCCAGTGGCTGCGTGGAGGGAAGGGGACTCCAGTCCCCGGGGAGGGCAGAGGGTGGGCTGATTGGCCACTGCAGGAGACACCAGAAGGATTTTTTTGCCTGGTTCAAGGGCGACCAAGCCCTTAAATTTGGGTCTTGAATGGGGGCAGAGAGAAAGGTGGTCACACTGAGATTAGGCAGTGGGTCATTTGAATATGCAATGAATAATTTTGGGGGCCAGGAGGGAAAATTTGAAGTCAGACATAAAGTGGAGCATTAAAGTTCTGTACGGTGAACCCAGATCAGGGACTGGCAAGTGTCAGTTCTGGTATTCCCGTTTCTCAAATCTTTAGCCTGCTTCCCCACAGTTATTATTTTTTCAAAGTCCTTCCCATCAGCATTTTAGTACAAATTTCTCCTCCCATGGGCATTTTTGCACGCCGTTTGTGCTTAATCCACACATTTTGGCAAAGCAACTTCCTCCGGCAGAACGCCAGGAAGGGCAGGACACGAATTCAACGGATCGATAACAATATTGCCCGTTTTTCTCTGTTGTTTTGCACTGATCTTTGCCTCCTCATGTGGATGAATTTTGGTCCTCGCATGGTTTTGGGGAGTTCGAATTGAGGTGGGACAGGACAGGCGTCGCAATGGTGACGGCAGAGGTGGTTGATGGGGCAGGGAAGGAGGGGGGAGAGGGGGGGCCTCTTACCTTGCCACCAGGTTCTCCAGGGACACCAGGACCTCCCGGCTCTCCTGACTCACCCTGGAACGACAGAAGGAAATTGGGGGCTGTGCAGGTGTGGGTCTGGTCCTATCCAAAGCTCTTCCCATCCTCCATTCTTCTATTTATTCCAAGCCAATGTGTGTGTTTCTTCTCATTCTGAATCTCAGGCCCTCCAGCCCTCTCAACCTGGCCCCTGAGGTTCTCTCCAGGACGTGCCTCTCATTGTAAACAGATTTGGGAACAGTAAATATAATATAATATAATGTAATAGGCTCATGAGAGCTTTCATTAGGTAGTGAGGGCAATTGGGGGGATTCGGAGGGGATCATGAATATCTGGGGAGAGAGATCCCTAAGGTGGGCACCCACCATGGGGAAAAGAGAAGTCCGTTTGAGAGACTCATAGCTCACCCGCCATCCAGAGAACCAAGAACCAGGAAGAGGAGATCAATACCCACTCATCCCCAGATCCCCAAACACACACACAGACCCTACTCATTGCATCATAGCATCGTACAGTTGGATGTTCATCTTGTTTATTTCCCATGCTCTGTGCATTAGTATAGAGACAACCGAAACCAGGAGTCATTTCCTCCAGCAACTTTCTTCTTGTTCCCTTCTTGCTCCAGGGAAACCAGATTTGCTTTTCAGAACACACAGGGATACTGGCTCCCAGGATCCACGCCCAACTAACCTCCCCAGAGGACCCAGGAGTCCTGCCTCCCAGCCACTCACCTTCTGTCCTGGGGGGCCAAGGTTTCCTACGCCTCCTGGTGGGCCTTGGGGACCCTGTGTGGGAAGGAAAAAGAGACCCCAAATTGTTAGACTAAAAGGCCATGCTGAGTATCAGTTAATGGGTGGAGGTGGCGGTGTAGCAGTTGTGGGGGGTTGTGGAAGGAAAAATACACTCACATTTGCTCCAGAGGGTCCGGCTGGGCCTCGTGGTCCGGGGGGTCCTGGGGGCCCCTGCATGGAGAAGTGTATTTATTATTAGCACCTGAGCCCCGCTCTGTGGGTCATCGATGCTCAAGTCCGACTCAAGGACCAAAGGGCTGCTCTTAGCAAACACTCTGCTTTGGACAGGCAGTAAAGGGAGGGGAGAAAGAGACCCCCATTGCTTTCATTTCCATAATATTCAGCAAAAGATGCCCCCCCCCCTATTCTTAGGCCTCTTCCTGTGTTGCTTCCAAACTCAAAGGGGCGACACACAGTTTCAACTCTTCAAGAGCAGGCTTAGTCCCCAATCTCACCCGCCTGATCTTCACACTAAGATCATAGAACCACAGCATGATAGAGTTAGATAGGGACCCCAAGGGTCAACTAGTCCACCCCCACAAGTCAGGAATCTCAAGCATCCCTAACAGATGGCCCACCTTCAGAGGGGATCAGTCAAGAGCAGGCAGAGGGATCTTTTATGTCCACAGGGCAACTCTGGCCTGCATGCCACAAGTCAGCCACGCCTGGTCGAGGCAGCTAACCAGCCGTCCAGCAGATATATGCGTAAAAAGAGCTGAAGAGCTCCAAATCAGCTGGATTAGGCCGAACAGGAAACATCAGGCCCCCTTCCTGTCCTTACAGTGGTCAAATGCTCCAAAGAACCTAGAAGTTGAGATAAACTGCTTCTGGGCCTGGAGGTTCCACAGGACCATGAGAAGAGCCAACCAAATACCCCAATGGGAAACTTGCAATGCAGTTAGCAACAGGAACCCCAAAACACCACCATTAGAGGTGCCTGTATAAGGACAGAACTACCTAAATTGCATAGAAACTTCTTTATGTATGCGACTACAGCGGCAAGAATGTTCCTTGCCCAGAAATGGAAAGAAGAAGTCCCAGCAAAGGAAGAATGGACACAAAAACTTATGGGATATGCAGAAATGGTGAAACATACCGGAAGAAGAAGAAATCAAGATAACAAACTTTTTATAAAAGAGTGGAAATGGTTTATTGAATATTTACAGATAAATTGTAAACAGATAAAAACATTGGCAGGGTTGTTGTCATAACCTGCAGTTACAGAAGAGTGTATATTTAAATAGGATAAATAAATTAGTAAATTAAGTGAATTTGGGTATGCAGAAGATATTAAAAATAAATTTAAGGAACTGCAGAAAGAGGGGGAAGGAAGTCAAGTTTTAAAATGTCAAAATGATTGTAAAACCAGTGAAATGTATATATCTGAAAAGTATAAATAAAAATATAGAGGAAAAACACCATTGGGGTGCCTTGGAAAAGAGAGAGAGAGAGAAGGGGCTGGGAAGCAGCACTTACCATGGGCCCCCCATCGCCCGTCTCCCCCTTTTCCCCAGATGGTCCAGGCAGACCCTGTCAAGAGGCAGGATGAATGGTGGTTATTTATCATGACATCTCTCTCCCGCCTTCATTCCTCTGCAGAGCTTGAGGTGGGGTAGTACATGGTCCGTCCGTCCCGTCCCCCCCGTTTCCCCCCCACAACAGCCATGCAAGATAGGTTAGGTGGGGAGAGAGTGACTGGACTAAGGCCACCCAGGGAGCTGAATGACCAAGTGGGGAACTGGGTGCAGGTTGGAGGGTTGGACGGGGGGAGGGAGAGGAGAGGTGTGACCCTCCATTCAGGGTGCCCCTGGGCGTACCTGCAGGCCGATGGGCCCTGGGGGGCCATTAAACCCTCGGGTTCCTTCATCCCCCTTTGCGCCAAAGTGGCCTTGGGGGCCCCTCGCTCCAGGCTCTCCGTCTGCGCCCTGAAGTGTGAAAGACAAGAATCATAGAAAGGGCACCCAAGGGTCACCCAAGATGAACCCCCACCCCCCACCCCACACGCAATGCAGGAATCACAGCTAAACCACTCTCAACTAAACCAGCTTCCTTTTCTTCTGAGAGATACCCAATGCTTCATGACGGTCTCAAATTTCGTCTTGCTTTGTCCTTAGCGGGTCGTGCAAACCGCTCTTCTGAAAAATGCTTTTGACAGGGTATGGTGGGAAGCGTATTGAACCTGTGTGGCTGCCCCCCAAAGGTTTGGAGATTTAGCTGGAGGCAACCCTCTGTTCAAATAAAACTGGCCACTATATTGAATAAATATGGCTGACCGAACATTTCATAACTGTGCTGATTTTTTTGGGGGGGGGTCGTCGTTTGGGGGGGCATTCTTAAAATTCCTGAATGACACCAGACACAAGGTGGTAAAATGAACTCGAGGACTTACTGCGTTTCCTGGTTGCCCGAGAGGACCCAGTGGGCCAGGGGGTCCTGGTGGCCCCTGCAGGGAGGAAGAGAAAGAGGTGAATGGAGTGGATGGAGAGGCAGGGGAGGAGGAGCCCCACCCAACACATTTCCTGGTCTCAAGATGACCCCAACTTACGTGCTCCCCTTTCGCCCCTTTGCCGCCCTTCTGGCCGGGATCGCCCACTTCACCCTGTGGAGAGAGAGAACGAGAGAGTGAGCCGGGGAGGCCCAGCCCAGAGGCCGGGGCAATGGGCCGAGGAGACGCGCTCCAGACTCTTACCTTGTCGCCATCCTCACCTGGGCCCCCCGGAGGTCCTGCGGGGCCAGGCAGTCCGACGGGACCCTGGACGCCATCGCGGCCTGCGGGACCAATGGGACCTTTCTCGCCCTGGGGGAGAAGAGAGAGAGTGAGGTGGGGGGCCCCCGAGACTCACCCCGCAATCTCAACACCCCACCCCCCTTTCCCAGGGGTGCCCCAGAGTTCTTGACCCCAAGCGCCACTTGCAGTTTCTGCATCTCTTCCAGCAAATTATTGCCTTGCAGCGGGTTGAGCTGGATGACCCTTGGGGATCCCTTCCAAATCTACAATTCTAGGATTCTAATCAACATGGCCCAGGAATCTGGGGAGGGTTGAGGGGTCCTTATTACATCCCCCCTCCCTCCAGAAAAACTTGGGGGCCCCCTCTGCCGTACCCCACCACCTGCCCCTCTCCCCGCTCTGCTTGCCTTTTTCTCTACCCTCCCTTCCTCCCATGGGGACCCATGAGTCCTGCCGCTGCCCCCCTACTCACAGGCACGCCTTTCTCCCCAGCCGAGCCAGCGGGTCCTTGAGGGCCTGGTCTTCCTGGGGGTCCGATGGGGCCACCTGGCCCTGGGCCCCCCCTTTCCCCTGGGGATCCCTGGAAGGCAAGATGAAAAGCGGTTGCTTAGGCCTGATCCTGAAGGGAGGCTGAGTGCAGGAGAAAAGGGGCTCGTACCCAGAGCACCCCTGCTGGAGCCACACTGCACTACCCCTGCACAGTGGGATGCTCAAAGCTGACACAGGCTCTCGCCAAACACGAGATCCAACACGAAGACGACAACAGACCCATTTAGACAGCAATTTCCCTCCCCATCTGCTTTGACTCTCCACTATTGAAATGTTTCAGTGGGCTTCTTTATTCTCTATTTTAATCGCAGGTGCTCTTCTGTAGGCTGAAGAAAAAAGGCTGGCGATAAAAATTCCTCTGATGATAACCTTTTGCGCTTTTTTTTAAAAAGCACACATATTGCTGCAAAAGGTGGAGAGCTGAATGGAAGAACTGGGGAAGAACTGAAATTCTTCCTAGATACGGGTGTGAATGTGGTCTCTTGGGCATGTGCAGAGCTCAATTGGCACGCCCTGTAGTCCAGTGGACAGTTGTCTGTTTTCCCCTCCCTCCCTTGCCCGACCCTAGAAGGGGGGGAGAGAGGGGGTCCGGGAAGCCCCCAAAGCCTCACTGCATTCCCTAAGAGGGTCTGACCCCCAGGAGGTGCCAAGGAGAAGAGTTGTGGCTGCGCCCAGCCTGGCGCCAAGGAACCGCAGGGCGTGCATTGGGTCAGTGCCTCAGGGCCAAGCGGGGCGTGGGGGGGGGAAGGAAACACTCACGGCGGGTCCTGGGGGTCCAGCGGGTCCCTCGTTGCCTTTCAGTCCAGGCCCACCCTGCAGGGTTGGAGGGAAGAGTTTGAGGCAGGCCGACAAGGAGACACACAAGCACACAAACACAAAAACCCACCCCTTGCTCACTCCTTCTTCCATCCCCCTTTTGTTCATTTGAAGACTTCTAAGGACTACACAACCTCACCAATAAGGCAGAATAGGAGAATGGCAGAATTGGAAGGGACCCTAGTGGTCAGCTAGTCTAACCCGCCCCCCCCCTGTGAAGCAGGAATCACAGCTACGTATATATAAACAGCCAGGTGAGCAAACGAAGGATCCACGTTGGCAGCAGGGCCAAGGTGGTGTGGGAGGTGCCCGTCAAGTGGCAGGGAGTCCCTCTGTCCTGAAGTCGCTGCTGAAGAGGGCAATGTGGGGTTTTATTTTGCCTTTTTTGCTCTGAACTGCCCCCCCCCCCCGCGAGATGCAACCATATATTCTATTTTTCAGTAAAGAAACTAAAAGAATCTAAAAAGGGCATAGGCAATTTAATAAATAATGGCAATAATAATAATAATTAACGGAAATAATACTATGATTCCTTATATTTATTTCCACCCCAGCTTGGGACTCAAGGCAGGTAAAATACAAAAAGCTAAAAGCATGCAAAAAAGGTATTTGTTCAATTAAACTCTAATAGAATTAAAACAAACCTGCCAAAATAGAGATAAATAAAAAACAAACAAACAAACAAACAGAAGACAAACTCAAGCAGTTCCCAGAGGCCTGTGGTGAATTTTTCAATGCTCAAACTCCCAAAATGAGGGGTGCTAATAAGTTGCAACATAACTCGGGAATTCAAAAGGTATTTTGGTTAATATGACTCAGTTTTGCTTGGTAAGCAAAATGTGTGTAAAATTGCACAGAAATCGTTAAAATTTACTGCCAGCCACTTGCAATTGTATTATATATTAATATTTGTATTTAATAATACATAATATAAATAATAATTACTTAGCATCACCGGACATTTTCAGAAAGTCAAATTTAAACTCTTTAGTTTTCCGAAAGCGGTTTATGGGCTTCTTCATCTAACGTTCCCCAGTCACAAAAATAATAGCAGATTTGAATGCCTCACACCCCAAAACGTATTTTTAAGTCCCCCTCAATGAAGAAATTTGCAAAACTTAAACTTCGCCCCCCCCCAAAATAATACACCTTAAGTGTGGGAATAAAACAGCCTTCAGCTGGCTGCCAGCAGAAGAACAACAAGGCAGATGCCAGTCTGGGCTCACCAGGCAGGGAGTTCCAAAGTTGCTTGGGAGCAGCCACCACAGAGAAGGCCCTGTCCTGCCTCCCCCCCCAAGTGTTCCTGGGAGGGTGGTGGGACCAAGAAAAGCAGCCCCCCCCCTCAAGATCTCAAAACCTGAGCAGCCTTATAAGAGGGAATACAGTTTTTCAGACAGTCTGGCCCTAAGCCATGTAGGGCTTTGTAGTGTTGCAGATTTTCCGTTAACAGTACGGTAGCATCTGGAAACAAACGGGAACCCAGTGGGGCTGTTCAAGCAAGGGAATCGTTTGCTCCCTAAAAGATTTTAAAAGGGAGGCACACCCCAAGACAAAGAAGCCCCTTCTCTGACCACTCAAAGAGTGCTTCCCTCTCTCTCTCTCTCTCTCTCTCTCTCTCTCTCTCTCATCTATCTATCTATCATATCTATCTATCTATTTATCTGAGAGACCATTCCACTGTAACTATCCAACCTCCCAAAATTTCAACACCTCTTGCAATAGTTTGACCCCTTTCTGTTTTAACAGTACGAATTCTACAAACGGCTTCCAGATCTCCTCAAAACCATTCCTCCTGCATATTCCCCATCTTGCCTTAGAATAATAGAATCATAGAGTTGGAAAAGACCACAAGGGCCATCCAGTCCCTGCCAAGCAGGAAACCTCCAAAGAAGGAGACTCCACCACACTCCTTGGCAGCAAAGTCCACTGTCAAACAGCTCTTACTGTCAGGAAGTTCTTCCTAATGTTTAGGTGGAATCTATTTTCTTGTAGCTTGAATCCATTGCTCCGTGTCCGCTTCTCTGGAGCAGCAGAAAACAACCTTTCTCCCTCCTCTGTATGACATCCTTCTATATATTTGAACATGGCTATCACATACCTTAATGGCACATGTTAATTTATCATTAATAGCTATATCCCACACCTCTTTATACCATTCTTCCATTTTATATTCTGCTTGCCCCTTCCATTTACTGGCTATAATAATTCGTGCAGCTGTCCATAAATTTGTGAGCAAGTCCTTCCCACCCCATCGTAAATTGGTAATAATGCTACCTCTGGACCTTTGGTCAGCTTTAACTCAGCGGTTTCTGTTATCTCCTTAAACACCCTTTGCCAAAAGAATTGTACATCTTTACCCCCACCACCACATGTGGACATAATTCCCTGTTTCCTGGCATCCCCTCCAACAGACAGTGCTTCACTTGCAGAACTCTCTGCCACTGGAGAATCAGGGGGCGCTTTCCATGCCAACTTTCACAGACATGCTGAAATATTTTCTGTTCCGCCATGATAGTGCATGCAAATGAAGAGGATACCCCCCCCCCAAAAAAAACCCTAAAAGTTTGCTTTTAACTTTTAACTTGCTATGATCTTACTGGCTAGATTTATATTGTTGCACTGTGGGTGTAGCCAAGAGGGGGCAGGGATTGGCAGCTGCCCCCCAAAATCAATAAAAATCCTTAACTAACTGAGGTTCTGCCCCCCCTCCCAAAAAACAAAAATCCTGGCTATGTCCTTGTGTTGCATGGCGGCATTTGAGTATTTTTCTACATACATTTAGCTCCTGGCAGTTTAATCTCAGCCCCCAGATCAGGCAGGACGGTTGTCCCGCAAAACGCCGCCCCCCCCATGCACCCATGCTATGTTTCCCTGGGCCAACCCCATGGAAGGAGGCTCCCCCCCCCCAAGGTACGTACGGCAGTCCCAGGCAGGCCGCGCTCTCCAGGGAAGCCTCGCAGTCCGGCCGGGCCATCCTTGCCGGGTCCTCCGGTGGTGCCGGGGTCGCCCTGAAACGCAGAAGGGGGCAAAGGACATGTTGACCCCCCAAAATCCTGGCTGGAGCCCCCCAGACCCTGGACCCCATTCACTCTCTTCTTGGGCTGGGGGGGGGCTGAATCTATCATAGCAGGATCCTCAAAGGGGGAAGGGGGGCAGGTATCCTGAGGCTCAGAATTCTGGGGCGCACTGGGCGGAGCCTGGGTGCTAAGGGGCGGGGCCCGTGATACAAGGGGCGGGGCTTAGAGGGTAAAGGGGATTTCCAAGAAAGTCTTCTAGACCAGGCACCCCCAAACTTCGGCCCTCCAGATGTTTTGGACTACAATTCCCACCATCCCTGACCACTGGTCCTGTTAGCTAGGGATCATGGGAGTTGTAGGCCAAAACATCTGGAGGGCCGCAGTTTGGGGGTGCCTGTTCTAGACCTTTTTAAAGCACAGTTTGAGCTGCCTCCCTCCTCTTTTGAGCCTAACTAGCGCAGTGCTTGGAACCCCAAAAAGGCACCCCAAAAAGGTGTTCTGCTTTGGACGTTTTCACCCCAAGGGTCCCCGGGAAAGGTAGCAGCAATGCTTAGGGGTCCCTTAGAGAGCTTTGGAGCCTGGCAAGGCACCACGTCCCAATGCTGGAACCCCCCCCCCTGCCACCCCCTGCTGGGCTGCCCATGAGCCCCCCTCCAACAACCGTACCCCTTGCCCTGACACCCAGACCCCCCCCCCAGGGGTTACCTTTGTGCCTTCTTTCCCCGATGGCCCAGGTAGGCCTTGCTCTCCAGGAGGTCCGGGTGGGCCGGGGTGGCCCCTCTCCCCCATCTGTCCCGTTTCTCCTGCAGGGCCCTGCCAAGGAATCAGAGAGTTGTAGGGTATGGAGGGAACCCCAAAAGCCATCTAGTCCAACCCCCTGCAATGCAGGAAATCTCAGCTGAAGTGTCCATGACAGAAGGCCAGCCAACCTCTGCTTAAAAACCTCCAGAGATCAAATTCCCTCAGCAAGGAGAGACCCCGTCCACAGACAACCCCCTCCCCACCATGCAGATTTATTTATTTTTCATTAGTGATTTATTTATTCATAAGTTGTTGTTGCTGCTGCTGCTGCTGTATTTATATCCTGCCTTGCATGGATAAGATAAGATGATATTAATATTAGTTGCCCCTCTGAGTGGCTTCCAACCAATTAAGACATCAAACTAAACTAGAAAGGTATTAAATATAATTGTTTGAAAGTCATCAAACTCTAAACAGAACTAAAACAATATAAAAAACCAAAATCTGTTAAAACATGGGTAATTAAAACAGAACATCCCCCACCCTTGCCGTCTTCTGACTATCCCCTCCCAGGAGCTGGTTTTTTGGCTGCTCTGCTGGTGCTGGAGAGGAGTAAAGACCCCCGTCTTCTTACCTGAGGTCCCACAACCCCTGGTCCTCCAGGGGGTCCGGTCTTGCCTTGGAATCCCTGTGAGGCAGAGAAATAAGTGGGGGGGGGGGTTACAACTCTCTCTTGTTTCCCCCGGGTGGGATACCTCCTGCCTGACCTGATGACCACAATGGTGTCAGAAGTGGGGTTAGATGTGATGGAGGTGTGAGGGGGATCCGTTGGAAAGCAGGGTTTTCAATGCATCAAGGTCCAGCCGTCAAATGCGTGAAAAACCCCCAGTGTGTGCAAAGAAGAAGAAAAAGCACACTCAGAGTCACTCAACTCCGGTCAGCAATGTTTTAACTGTTGGGGAACCTGAGGAAGCAAATCTTTCCAGGTCACCTAAGGGATCACCTGAACCTTTATAGCTCAGCTCAATTCCTGAGTGGCACTGGTCATTTCCCCAAGTTGGTGAGGCTCATTGGACCACAATGAGAATCCAAGGAACTCTCTGCCAGAGTTCTCTGCGGAACTCTCTGCCACTGGAGACATACCAGTTTTCAACGCCTGCTTGAAACCTTTCGATTCCACTAGGCGATTACAAATAGGTCCTTCTGCGATGGTTTGCTAGTGTTTGTTTTTAATTCTTTGGCTTGCTTTTACTTTTTTATGGTTTTAGGTAAAGGTAAAGGGACCCCTGACCGTTAGGTCCAGTCGCGGACGACTCTGGGGTTGCGGCGCTCATCTCGCTTTACTGGCCGAGGGAGCTGGCGTACAGCTTCCGGGTCAAGGGGCCAGCATGACAAAGCCGCTTCTGGCGAACCAGAGCAGCGCAAGAAAACGCCGTTTACCTTCCTGCTGGAGCAGTACCTATTTATCTACTTGCACTTTGACGTGCTTTTGAACTGCTAGGTTGGCAAGAGCAGGGACCGAGCAATGGGAGCTCACCCCATCGCAGGGATTCGAACCGCAAGTCTTAGGCTCTGTGGTTTAACCCACAGCGCCATCCACATCCCTTTTATGGTTTTACCTTTATATAATTGCAAACCACTGTGATCTAGTTCTATGGTAGGAATACAGTGGTTACCTTGGTTGTCAAACGAAATCCTTTCCGGAAGACCGTTCAAATTCCAAAACGTTTGACAACCAAGGCGCAAAGGGAGAGTGTCAATTTCAATGGTGAAAATTGAAAAACACACAGCCATTTGACTTCCGAGGCACATTCAAAAACGGGAGCAATTACTTCTGGGTTGTTGGCATTCAAAAACCAAAATGTTCGGCTTCCGAGATGCTCGAAAACCGAGGTACCACTGTGCTTTTATAAGGAAACGAATGTTGCTCTTCGGAGTTCAGTTAGCCAACAGATCCGCCTTGCAGTGACGTCATCCAGCCTGCACTTTGCCAGCTTCTCCCCAAGAATATTATGGGGGGCTGAGCGGAAGCCAGCAGGGGAGAGGAGAGGCCTTGGGGCAACCTGGGTGCAGCAACTCAGGGAGCAGGAGTACTAGGAGTAGTAAGCAAAGAGTAACTTACGACTTCTCCCCGCTGGCCAGGGTGTCCGGGCAGACCGTCCTTCCCCGAGGGGCCCTGTGGGCAAAGCAGACAAGAGGGTCAGTGGGTGGCCGGAGGGGAGGATGACCGGTGGGGGTGGGCAGAGTGGGGAGGCGGTTAACTGGCGACTCACCGGAGGTCCTTTTGGCCCCGGGAATCCATTCGGTCCTTGCGGTCCTGGTTGACCCTGCAGAAGACGCAGAAGGAGAAGGAAACATTGAGAAGCAGCTGGTGGAGGAGGAACCGGAAGACTTCCTAAAATCATTGGAAGGGACCCCAAGGGTCATCTAGACCAACCCCCTGTTCATTGGTTTTTAAAAAATTATTATGTATTTTTAGATTTTGTGATTTTATGTTGTAACCGTCCTGAGGCCCGTGGGTCACCCACAGCCCTAAGATTAAGAGTCTCATGCTCTACCCACTAAGCAGATGGTGACACAGGGAAAACCGACCCCTAAGTAGCAGAGCAGCAGCACCCAGAGAGCGACCGGCGACGTGTAACAAACACGTTGACTATTTCGAAATTTTAGTCAGGCGGGGCCTGCCCTTGGGAATTCCTTGCCACTTCATAGCAGGCAGGTGCCTTCGCCGTGCTCAAAACTCTATACCCAGGGGCTTAGAAAGCAGTGTGAGTTTTAATCTGCTTGTTTAACTTTCTCAAAGTCCTAAATTACTCCTGTTAATTTTTCTCATTGACAAATTTATTGTTCTGTCTTTCTTTTTTTGCAAACCACGTTGAGGCTGCTGTTGGTTGGTTGGTTGGTTTACAGTCAAGCAGTGAATAAATGCCACAAAATAAATACATAAAAGAAATCAACGTTGTGCTGGACCCGGATGCGCCATCACCACCCAGATTCCAGAGCAGCGATGCCCAAGGAAAGGCAGCTGGGAACTTTGGAACTCCCTGCTGCTGGATTTTCACATGGCGTGCACTTTTAAATTTGAGCCTCGGTGGTCTCTTAATTCCCCTGAGATTCTCACTGGGGGCTCGTTCTTCCTCCTCCCCCATCTTTCCCTAACCCCCGCCCTGTCTTTCTTCCTGTTTACTCACCCGTTCCCCAGGGGGCCCGGCTGGTCCTTCGCTGCCAGAGGTGCCCTGCATGGGGATGAGACAAAAAGGAAGCTATTTAGAAACACAGAATCGCCCCTGCCAGCCCTGAAAGAACCCACGAGGCCCATTGAAAGGGAGGCTGAATCTAAACATATACAGTACAGTATAAAACACGCTGTGAAAATGCTTTTCTAAAAAACGTTTTAAAATATATATGGAACTTGCAGTTAGCTCACCATCGCCATCTACTGTCACGTTTGTATAATGCACTTAAAGATAAAGGTAAAGGTACCCCTGACCGTTAGGTCCAGTAGCGGACGACTCTGGGGTTGCCGCGCTCATCTCGCTCTATAGGCCGAGGGAGCTGGCATTTGTCCGCAGGCAGCTTCTGCATCATGTGGCCAGCATGACTAAGCCGCTTCTGGCAAACCAGAGCAGTGCACGGAAACACCATTTACCTTCCCACCAGAGCGGTACCTATTTATCTACTTGCATTTTGCAGTACCTATTTATCTACTTGCACTTTGAAGTGCTTTCGAACTGCTAGGTTAGCAGGAGTTGGGACTGAGCAACGGGAGCACACCCCGTTGCGGGGATTTGAACCGCTGACCTTTTGATCAGCAAGCTCTAGGCTCAGTGGTTTAGACCACAGCGCCACCCGTGTCCCACTTAAAACACACTTAAAACGTAATATTTACAGCTGTATAGCTGAGTCCAGAGACAGAGAGAGAGAGAGAGCAGCCCCCCAACCCCTGACCCCCATAAACCAACCTTTGCTCCAGACTTCCCTGTGGCCCCTCGTGGCCCCCGCTGGCCTCGTGGCCCCTAGAAGAATGGGGGGGAGAGAGAGAAGTAAGTGATTCAGAGAGCCAGGGGGCAACTCATCCCAGCGCAGCCTCCCTCCCATCTGAGGGGATCCAGCCCCGCCCTCCTTACGGTCATTTCCGGGTTCAGCGCATGATCACGCATGTATCAGTGGCACCTAAAATGGGGGTGGCCGGTATTGCAGATCCTCTTGGGTGGGGGGCCCTCAACCTCCCCTCCTCCCCTCTCCCAATTAACCTCCATCTCTGAAAATTATTGTGGGTGCTCTCAGGGGGGTCTGCCCTCCTGCCCTCCTCCGCTTCCCCTTCCCCTCTCCCAATTAACCTCCATCTCTGAAAATTATTGCAGATGCTCTCAGGGAGGTCTGCCCCCCCTCCGCTTCCCCTTCCCCTCTCCCAATTAACCTCCATCTCTGAAAATTATTGCAGATGCTCTCAGGGGGGTCTGCCCCCCTCCGCTTCCCCTTCCCCTCTCCCAATTAACCTCCATCTCTGAAAATTATTGCAGATGCTCTCAGGGGGGGTCTGCCCCCCTCCGCTTCCCCTTCCCCTCTCCCAATTAACCTCCGTCTCCAGGCCTCACCAGTAGGAAGAAGCACACAGAGGAAGAACCACCAGGGTCCACTATCCCCCCTCCCTGTTATCACCAGTGCCTGCCCCCACATCTCAGGCTTGGGCCCTGGAAATTTTGGGGCTGGGGTGCTCCTGGCCTGGCACCCCTTCCCATGACATTATTCCTTTCAAAGTGGGCGGGAGAGACAGTGTATGTGGGTCCCGCCCCTGCCCCCCAACTGGGTTACCAGGAAGTCAACTTCCATTAAGATGAGGGGAGGGAAATGGGGATGGTAAATAGGAAGGCAAAGACTGCCCCCCACCCGACCCCACTCACCCCACCTCCCTCCCCGGTTACTCACCGTGGGGCCTCTCTCGCCTCGGGGTCCCAACTTCCCAGAGATCCCCTGCAAGGAGGAAAAAAGGCAGGTGCTCCAGAACAGGACCCCACAAACATTTACCCGCCCCCCCCCAGCCCCCAGCCCAACACCTTCCCTCTCCCTGCTTCCAGCTGTGTGACGAATCAACACAGTTTGGCTTCAGCCTGTGAAAGGGGCTTAGGTTTTTTCCAGCTGCTCCAACACCTTTTGGCAGGATTGGAACTCGGGCTTCCTTTACAACAGTCATTCACAAAACCCTACATTCCTTAGACTCACCCCCAGCTCCCCCTAACCCTAGAAAAAGTACATCTGCACAACCCACCAAGGAAGACGCCGCCGCCATAAAATTCAGAACAGCAGCAATCGATTCAAAACCATTTAGTTTAACTAATTCAATGTCTTTCTGAAACTGCCCACCCAAAAGAGAAGTTGCTTGGGGAGGGCTGGGAGAGAAGGGAGCTCCCCGAGGAGGAGGAGGGGGCCACTTACCCGTCCCCCCTTTTCGCCGTTCGTCCCGGGGAACCCAGGAAAGCCTTGAGAGCCCTGAAGAGGAGGAGGAAGAGGCGGTTAAGACAAAGCGGGAGGAAGGAGGAGACTTTCAGCGTGGGCCAGGGGTTGGACTAGATGACACCGAAGGGTCCTTTCCAACACTACCATTCTATCTATATATATAAAAATGTAAAAATCGTGAAACTGCGTTCTACACTTTTCTCCGTAACCGCTTGACCGATCGTCCTGAAATTTTGACACAACGATCCAGGCCACTCCCCGAGCGTTGTTGGGGGCAAAAATCCCTCAAATCACACACCTGGGCAGGTGTAAACCTGGTTTTCCACCAAGTCAAACAGCGCCCTCAAGTGGCGTAGTACCCTCCTCCACCCCCTCCCTTCCTGTGAAATCTAAGCCACACCCACAAACCAAATGACATCATCAACCAAGCAACTGAAACCAGACTAGGCCAAGTGGAAGTGGGGGGGGGGGAATAGAGGGCAGGGATACGTAATGGGTCAGAAGGGGGGGGGAGACACAGGGATGAAACCTGCCCTCTCCACAGTATCTCGCCTAGACTCAGGGGGACTCTGAGGCTCAGGGGGATCTGAAGGGGGGCTATTACCCTCCATTTCACAGACTAACGCACAGCAACGCGTGCAGGGCCAGCTAGTGCTTCTATGAAAATCGGGGCCATGAAGGAGGCGGGAGGAGGACGGACACAACATCTCTCCCTGCAAGGAGATGGGACGACCCCACCCACCCCCATTATTAGGGGGGCACAGCATTGGGTATCGGTGATGCTGTAAGGGGGCCAGTACAGACCCACACAGGGAATCTTTATCCCCCTTCTTTGCACAGGAAGGAAATGGCTTCCCCGACCTCCAAATTGTCATCCTTCAATTACTCCGTTTTCACAGAGAATCCAGGAAATTCATGCGGATACAGTGGTACCTCGGGTTACAAACGCTTCGGGTTACAAACTCCACTAACCCAGAAGTACGGTAGTTTCTCCGGGTTGCAAACGTCGCGGAAATAGCGAAGTCGCGCCTCAGGTTAAAAAGGGTTTCGGGTGAAGAACGGACCTCCGGAATGAATTAAGTTCATAACCCGAGGTACCACTGTATTTGGGTTTTTTCCCGTGTTCTCCCTCCACAACTGATTTAAAGCTGTTATTTGCTGAAGGAAACACATGGGTGAGAAGATATTTGGGGGGGCAGAGGTAAAGTCCCGAATTTGGAGGTATACCGACCTTAGGTCCCTGTCGGCCAGGATATCCTGGGAGACCCGGAACACCCAGTTTCCCCTGCAAGAAAGAGAGAAGGGGGGGGGGGAAAGTGAGCAAAGAGACCTTATACCCCCCAGGGAGGATGTCCTGAAACCTCAAAAAGGAGTAAAACCAGATGAAATAATAATAATAATAATAATAATAATAATAATAATAATAGTAATAATAATTCTGACTGGGTTGCCCTGCCACTCTGGACGGCTCCCAACAAAATATAAAACCACAGTGGGACCAGTCCACCTCCACCTGTATTGCAGGGGGCTAGACTAGATGACCGCTGGGGGTCCCTCCCAACTCTGCAGTTCTATCTCCACACCACCCTAACCCGGAATCCTCACCTTCTCTCCCACGAGCCCAATGGGACCTGGATCCCCATGGGGCCCGGTGCGGCCTTTAGGGCCTTCGGGGCCGTCTTCGCCTCGGGATCCTGGGACGCCAACTTCGCCCTGATCAGGGAGGGAGGGGAGAGAGAGAGAGAATGAGGCAGGAACAAGGAACAGGGGAGGGGGCTGTGGGTGCAAGTGGGGAGGGGGCTTGCCCTACTTACCCGGTCACCTTTCACACCCATGTCGCCCTTGAAACCAGGAAATCCTTCTTCCCCCTGCAGCAAATAAAAGTGGCATTAAGAGGGATTCAGGACCCCACAGACTTAGGACACCAAAGGGACCCCAGGCTCCAAACCCCACCCCCACCCCAGGTTGGGTGGCCACCAGCCTGCAATTCCTGCATTGTGGGGGGTTGGACTAGATGACATCTGGGGACCCTCCAAACCCTACAGTTATGGGATTCCATGTTTTCTCCTTAGCTGAACAGAAATGTGGGTTTTGGGGGGTGGGGGCTGCTGTTTTCTGAACCACCCGTTCCCTTCCCAGCAATGGCCCCGGAGACACGACAACACCCACCTTTTCGCCTTTGTGGCCGTTGAAGCCTCGAATGCCGTCCATTCCCTACGAGGAGAGAGAGGGTTGTGGGGGGAGACGTTATCCGTGGCGTGTCATGTATTCCAGGCTCCCGCCTCCCCCCAGCCATACCCGTCCAGGCCCAAAACCAGGACACACCATCTTCTGCACCACGCTTCCGAATTGACTTGCGTGACTCGTGTGTGATCATGCCTCCCCCCAACCAAAAGCACTTTGGGGGGTTTAAGATTGTGGTGCAAGATCACAGCGCCCAAAAATGACCACCATTCTCTCATGCAAAAATAAAAAATCAACCAGTTTTCCTGCTATGCAACCATTGTTATTACTATTATTTATTAGATTTGTATACCACCCACCAACTGGAGATCCCAGGGGAAATATTTGCAGAAAAATACAAATTGCGGCACAGGAGCAAGGGAGGGGCCCTCTCGATTTTTTTCATTCCGACTGCATATGCCGCCTTATAGACCCCCCCCAGGGACCTAGACGACCCCCAGGGGCCCCTTCCAACTTCTCTAAGGCTCCCAAGGGGCCACCCTTCTCAACCTTCTCCAAACGGAAAGGGCAGCCCTGCGCACCAGAAGCAAAGGATGGTGGGAAATCCAGCCCTGCCAAGTCCCGTGAGCCAATCAGGCGCTTGCTTACCTTCGCCCCGCGAGGCCCTGGGTAGCCAACTGGCCCCTGAGGACCAGACGGGCCCTGGGAGGGGAGAACAGAGAGAGGAGTTGGTCAGAGGAAAAATAACCACAAGGAGGGACCCCCCCAAAAAAATGCCCACCGGAAGACCCTCAGGGATCAGGGGCTCTCAGCAAATTTCATTCTGTTCCTCCACCATCCCATCAGCACAACTTTTAAGAGCTGGAGGGCAGGCAGAAATTCAACAGGTGCTGGCTGCTCCTCTTCTCCATGCCGGTCAAAGCTGGATTTCTGCCTGTGTTTGCTAAGATGGGGAAATGACCGCCCCTGCTGCCCTCCGCCCCTCAACGCCCCCATTTTCCCAGGATATCTCTGGATTTCAGGCAAGGCAAAAATACCAAGTTGCTTGAGAGGCAACCCTCTGCTTTCACGCTGTGGGTTTGTGAGGGTCCCTCCAAGGGAGGCCTTTGCAAAGTGAGTGCGAACCTGGGTTTCGTAAGGACCTAAGAACCTAACCGTCTAGTCCAGTAGCCAACCAGGTGCCTGTGGGGAAACGGCAAGCAGGATTCGAACGCGAGAGCCTGCTCCCTTCATGCAGCTTCAAGCAACTCGCATTCAGAAGCGTTGTTGCTGCCTCCAGCTAGTAGCCATCGAGAGCGCTTTCCTCCTCCATGAATTTGCCTAACCCTGTTTTGAGGCTGTCTAGGTTGGCGACCGTCAATCACCGCCGCCTGTGGGAGGGAGTTCCACAGCTTAACTGTGCCCTGCATATCTTTGTATGCGTGAGGCTGCACTGCCTCCTGCTGGATGGAAAAGGAGGCACTGCTCTCTGTGTTGATTCCTCCTGCCACCTAGTGTCTGGAAAGGGCATAGCAGGAGTGCAAAAATAAAAGCATCTTTTTTTAATGTACTTTGCTCTTCCTGGGATATTTCTTCACTTATGGTCTGGAAACTGAGCTGCCTGCCCAACCTGGAAAGGCTTGTTCTCCCTCTTAAAGACCCATCGCTGTCAGCAGAGACCCACACGGTGTCAGTGGCTCAGAGAAAACGTTGCCCACGTGTGGTGATCTGCCCCCTACGGCCGTTCGTGGGCAGGGAGAGCCTCACGGCGCTACTCCATACGTCCATCACCCCCATGGTGAGACTGCTGCCATGTGCTGGGCATGGGGCTGCCCCTTCTCACCTGGTTTCCTTTGGTGCCTGGGTGCCCCTCTTTGCCAGGGTGGCCCTAAGAGAAAGGGATCAGGGTGAAAGGAAGGAGAGAGAGAGAGAGCAAGACGGAGTTAATAATTCACAGGACTTGGATCGCTGCCTCCTTTTCAAATCCCACTATTTGGGGAGAGGGCAAATCTCCATGCCAGTCTGCCAGGGCCTTCTTTGCACAGGGCCAGGGCAAAGCCCTTTGGGGACATGGAAGTTCAGCTGGAAAATGCCAGGGGAAGGCACAAGGGATGTGGCAGCAGCTCACTTCCTGTCTAATATGTCCAGCAAGCTATGTCAAATGTACCGTAGGGAGGTGGAATGATTGTGATTATTTTATCATTATGCTCTGTATTACTATGTTCTGTATTGTGTTTTTATTATTATCTTGCATAAATTATGTCCTTAATGTTGTACACCACCCTGTGATAAAGCGTGCTACTGCATGTAATTTGAAATTATTATTATCATTGACTGTAGTTCACTTCCTGTCTAATATGGCCGTCACATCAACTCACTTCCTGTTTAACATGGTTGCCACATCAACTCACTTCCTGTCTAATATGGTTGCTGCATCAACTCACTTCCTGTTTAACATGGCTGCCACATAAACTCACTTCCTGTCTAATATGGTTGCCACATCAACTCACTTCCTGTCTAATATGGTTGCCGCATCAACACACTTCCTGTTTAACATGGCTGCCACATCAACTCACCTCCTGTCTGATATGGCTGCCTTCCTGTTCAACATGGCTACCAGGGAATGCAAAGAGCGCACTTCCTGTTCGAAACCTGCCCCCTGTGGGCCCTGAAAGTGGCCGTCATGCCAATGTTTCACAGTTTGCCCTGTGGGAGGCTGATCTGTGACACTTTGTGGTGCCGACATGACCAGGACAGAAGAGCCACCCTTTGGGGGGATCTCAGGGGCCCTGCAGATGCCTGCTCTTTTTCACAAGGCCCCTAACCTGCTTGGGTTGCTGTGTAGGCCGGCCATGAAACTGCTGCAACATGGCTGCATGGTCAAGACCACGGGTGGGTGAAGGTGTTGGTGTGGGGATTGGCGTCCAGCATGGCGACTAGGTAAACCCCACCATAATCCTGTTAATATTGTCCTCCCCTTGACAGAAGGAGTGACATCTCAGCATTCTCTCTTCAGTGGGGACTCCAAGATGGGTAGAGGACACAGCCACCAGCTACTTCCTGTTAAACATGGCTCCCGTCTTTGTTGGGGGGCCACTGAGCCAAGAGAGGCCTGAGGCAGTGGTGAGGGGCAGGTACTTACAGGTGGGCCATCGGAACCAGGCATCCCCGGAAGTCCAGGTTTCCCTGTGGGGCCCTGAAGGACAAAATCCCATTAGCCCAATAATGGTCACCCCAACCCAACCCTAAAATCCCAACCCAACCCTAAAACCCAACCCTACATTCCAACCCTACCTTAAACCCAACCCTAAAATCCCAACCCTGAAGTCCATTCCATTCCATTCCAACCCAACCCTAAAACCCAACCCTAAACCCAACCCTAAACCCAACCCTAAAAACCAACCCTAAAAACCAACCCTAAAACCCAACCCTAAACCCAACCCTAAACCCAACCCTAAAACCCAACCCTAAAACCCAACCCTAAACCCAACCCTAAAACCCAACCCTAAAACCCAACCCTAAACCCAACCCTAAAACCCAACCCTAAAACCCAACCCTACCCAACCTAGCCCAGTCGCCCCCTCCCTGCTTTGGGGTTCGGCATGGCTGCCCCTCTCGGCCAGCAAGCCAGGGGTCCCTCCCAGCTCACCTTCTCCCCATGAGGTCCCATTGCACCTTGAGGTCCCGGCAATCCCTGAGAAGGAGGAGAAAGGGGAGAAGGTTGGGTGAAGGGGGTCCTCCCAGCCCACTTCCTCCTGAGCCCCCCACCTGAGGACAAAAACGTCCACCCTCCCAGTTCTCTCCGGCAGCCCCTCGAACCCTTCCTCGCTTGGCGCCATTCCTTTGGGACCAGAAGGTCAGGAGAGCCTGCGGGATCGGGCCCAAGGGCTCTCAACCTGCTCTCACAGCTGTTGGCCGGAGGCCTCCTCTAGAGACGTTTCCGGAGACGGTCAAAAAGGCCCCACACCAAACCCGGGAAGAATTTCTATTTCCCGACCAAATTTTCCTAATTTGATGCATTTTTGTCCCCCCTTTTCATCTGAAGCAAAGAGAATCAGTCTGTTTTCAGATAAGCACTTAAGCTGCACCTTCGAAGGAGCACTTATTGGAAGTTGTTCGTTCTTGAATAAAGAGATAAGCTTGCAAATGTTGCTTTCCCGCTACTTTTTGAACCTACAAGACTCTCCACAAATGGTCCCTCTGCCATCTCCCAGTTCCAAAAATCCATTTAGTAGGGGACGTATCTAACATCAAACGGATGAGAGCAGATCTTAGCCAAAAGGCTGATCCACATACAGTAATCATAGCATTGATTGGAAGGGATCCCCCCAGGGTCATCTAGTCCAACCCCCTGCAACGCAGGAGTCAACTTTGGCTAGGAATCTATCTAGCAGCGTTTGGCGTCGGCTTCTCCCAACCTGAGGCCCTGGACTGCAATTCCCACCATTCCCTACACCCTGTGGGGCTGATGGGAATCGTAGTCTGAAATGTCTGGAGGGCACCAGGTTGAGGAAAGGCGGCTGGAGCTTCTCCTCAAAGCGATGCATCTGGGGAGGAAAGGGGGCCTGTGAGCCAGTCACGATGGCTGCCGTATGGAACCTCCCCATTCAGGGGCAGTCTATCTCCCCATGCCAGCCGGCCTGCAGACTTCATGCCGTGAGGGTGAGCTTCCTGGGGAGGTGAAGCGAAGGACACGAGTCAGGAAGCTATTGCAAGTGAGCTGTGCATAAGCAAACCTATTTTGCTAGCTCGGCAGAGGCTCCTTTTGTAGCACAATATGCACACGTGTAGAATCATAGAACCATAGAATCATAGAGTTGGAAGAGACCACAAGGGCCATCCAGTCCAACCCCCTGCCAAGCAGAAAACACCATCAAAGCATTCCTGACAGATGGCTGTCAAGCCTTTGCTTAAAGACCTCCAAAGAAGGAGACTCCACCACACTCCTTGGCAGCAAATTCCACTGCTGAACAGCTCTTACTGTCAGGAAGTTCTTCCTAATGTTTAGGTGGAATCTTCTTTCTTGTAGTTTGAATCCATTGCTCCGTGTCCGATTCTCTGGAGCAGAAGAAAGCAACCTTTCTCCCCCCTCTATATGACATCCTTTTATATATTTGAACATGGCTATCATGTCACCCCTTAACCTTCTCTTCTCCAGGCTAAACATACCCAGCTCCCTAAGCCGTTCCTCATAAGGCATCGTTTCCAGGCCTTTGACCATTTTGGTTGCCCTCTTCTGGACACGTTCCAGCTTGTCAGTATCCTTCTTGAACTGCGGTGCCCAGAACTGGACACAGTACTCCAGGTGAGGTCTGACCAGAGCAGAATACAGTGGTACCGGTACTATTCCCTTGATCTAGATGCTATACTCCTATTGATACAGCCCAGAATTGCATTGGCTTTTTTAGTTGCTGCATCACACTGTTGACTCATGTCAAGTTTGTGGTCTACCAAGACTCCTAGATCCTTTTCACATGTACTGCTCTCAAGCCAGGTGTCTCCCATCCTGTATTTGTGCCTTTCATTTTTTTTTGCCCAAGTGTAGTACTTTACATTTCTCCTTGTTAAAATTCGTCTTGTTTGCTTTGGCCCAGTTCTCTAATCTGTTAAGGTCATATTGAAGTGTGATCCCGTCCTCTGGGGTATTAGCCACCCCTCCCAATTTGGTGTCATCTGCAAACTTGCTCAGGATGCCCTCAAGCCCATCATCCAAGTCAATGGTGTAGGAACAGTCTGACCTTTAGCGCTTTTACATCATGAGCTGACACCATAGCTGCCAAGTTATCCCTTTTTTAATGGGATTTTCCCTTATGCTGAATAGGCTTCCTCGGGAGAAAAGGGAAAACTTGGCAGCTATGGCTGACACGTATGTTTCCTCTGACATTTGCAAGACCTGCTCCACCACGTCATGTTCCTACCAAGCGGAAAGTGATCCATGCCTCTCCAAAGGGAGGCAAAGGTCACAGACAGGGCACGGCAGATGACTAAGAAAGCCAAAGGCCGGATCACTGGTCCAATTTTATAGAGGTACTATTGAAACTGTCCTCTGTAATTCCATTACTGTCTGGTACGGTACTGCCTCTAAGCTGGATAAGAAGAGGCTCCGACGAGCAGTAAGGGTACTTGGTGTTAGCTTGCCTCCAACAGAGACACTTTATGCCGCTCGAGTCAGGAAGAGAGCAGAGAGAATTGCTGCAGACCCTTCGCATCCTGGTCATCACCTGTTTAATTTACTCCCATCCGGACCTCGGTACAGGACTCTATATACTGTACAGTCATACCTCGGTTTAAATACGCTTCCATTTGAGTACTTTCAGTTTAAGTACTCAGCAGACCCGTATGGAACGGATTAATCCACTTTCCATTACTTTCAATGGGAAAGTTCGCTTCAGGTTAAGTACGCTTCAGGTTAAGTACGGACTTCCAGAACCAATTACACTCATACTTCGGGTTAAGTACGCTTCAGGTTGAGTACTCCGCAGAATTGTCTGGAACTGATTAATCCACTTTCCATTAATTTCAACGGGAAAGTTCGCTTCAGGTTGAGTACTCCGCGGACCATTTGGAACGCATTAATCCACGTTCCATTACTTTCAATGGGAAAGTTCGCTTCAGGTTAAGTACGCTTCAGGTTAAGTACAGACTTCCGGAACCAATTATGTACTTAAACCGAGGTAAAAGGTAAAGGGACCCCTGACCATTAGGTCCAGTCGTGACCGACTCTGGGCTTGCGCGCTCATTTCGCTTTACTGGCCGAGGGAGCCGGCGTGCAGCTTCCAGGTCATGTGGCCAGCACACGGAAACACCATTTACTTTCCCGCTGGAGCGGTCCCTATTTATCTACTTGCATTTTGACGTGCTTTCGAACTGCTAGGAGCTGGGACCAAGCAACGGGAGCTCACCCCGTCACAGGGATTCGAACCGCTGACCTTCTGATCGGCATGCCCTAGGCTCAGTGGTTTAACCCACAGAGCCACCTGGGTCCCATAACCGAGGTACCACTGTACAAAAATGTCTAGGCACAGGAATAGCTTTTTTCCTTGTGCCATCAAATTGTTGAATCTGTAGTTGTGGGCGGAAGGGAGGCCAGTTGGTGGTATGGGGGTCTTTTCACTGTGCCGTTGTATTGTGAGGGGAATAATGGTTGCACGAGGTACGCTTTTTCTTTACATTGCAATGTAGTCGAAGCAAAATTCCAAGTATGGTTGATACTTGGCCAATAAATTATTCTATTCTATTCTATTCTATTCTATTCTATTCTATATCAAGGGCATGGCGTTCAGACAGCTGCGGCTTGCTCGTGGGCGGTGGTGTGCCTTGTGCCCGGTGGTCCATCCCTACGGGGGGAGGGGGATTGGCAGGAAGGAGGATGTTGTGGGCGGGTCCAGCGGGGGTCCTCTGACGTGTTCACTCACCTGCGCCCCTGGGGTCCCCTGCTGGCCAGGGGGTCCTGGCTCCCCTTGAGGTCCCTGGTCAAAAACAAGAGATTTAGAGTCAGATTGTAGCAGCCTGAAACTGGGGAGCATCATGGGGTGGGGGGCAGGCACGGGGCCCCTCATTGTGCCCCCCTCAATGTATAGGAGAGTCAGTGGGGGCAGGGGTGGTCAAAAGAGGCTTTGAAGCAACGATGGGGGAAGAGGAAGCCCTTTCGGTTTTAAGCATGGAAAAAATGGAAAAGGAAAAGGCAAGGGCCCCCCAGGGGTCATGTCATAGCTGCCAAGTCTCCCGTTTTCCCCGGGAAATCCCCGTTTTTCCAGTTGTTCCTAGCTGAAAAAACAGATTTTTTGTTTTTTCCTGGTTTATTCTGGCGCGGCGGGCATTTTGGAACTGGGCGGAGCATGCTCAGAAGCGACTTTTGATGCTGCTCTGCCCAGTTTCAAAATGGCTGCAGTGCGACTTCTGGCGCAACGGCAATTTTGGAACTGGGCAAAGCAGCACCAAAAGTCACTTCTGAGCATGCTCCGCCCAGTTCCAAAATGGCGGCAGCGCTACTTCCGGTCTGCTATTTCCGGCCCGGCCCCTTATTTCTCTGACAGCAACTTGGCAGGTATGGGTCATGTACTCCAACCCTCTGCAATGTAGAAATCACAGCAACTCTGTCTTCCCTGCAGAACAGCTTCAAAAGGGGCAAGAGAGTAATTGACTCATTGGTGACATCGATATCCCCAGCCACTTTCCTCCACGGAAGCATACACAGTGTATTTTTAACGCTCTGTTTATTTCCCGAAATTTATAGACCGCTTGACTGTATTAAAAAAAAACACACCCAACAACCCCAAATTCCTCGAAGCAGATTTCAACAAGAGAAAACCATACAACCGAGAGAAATCTACAGCCCTGCTTTAACACATACAGAAAGTTAAAATACTAAAGCAGGGTAAAATTCGCGCCCACTTTTTAGCATCTATCAAAACAGGGATGTTTTTTAGCAGGCGCTCAAAAGCGGGCAGCCTCTTGGGATCAAGAGGCAGAGAGTTCCAAAGTGTAGATGCCACCACCACCAAATATTGAATTCTTACAAACGTGGGAAGTGTCTTATGTGGCACCTTGTAGTAGTCGATCAAAGTGGTCCAGTGGGGGGGGGGGAAGTGGGGAAAGGCGATCTCGTGGGATCACCCGCTCCCCATTTTGTCCTCACAACAACCTTGGGATGAGAGACCACGAGCAGCCCGAGGTCAGCCTGCAAAGCTTCTCGGCTGAGTGGCCTTTTGAGTCCTGGATTCCCAGGGGAGTTTGGGAGGGCAGCCCCCCCCCAGCACCCACCGCGAGGCACCCCGGGGCTACTCACCAGGTTCCCCTTGGGGCCGTGGGGTCCATCCATGCCACGCACACCCTGTCAGGAGAACAAGCAGAGACACAAGAGGTGGTTAGCGATGGGGGGCTGGGGGTGCAGCTCAGTGTGGCAGGAAACCCCCTCCTACCAGCACTTACCGGAGGGCCTGGGATTCCTGGGGGTCCTTTGGGGCCAAGAAGACCTCGGGGCCCCTGGAGAAAAGGAGAGAGAAAAGGTCAGGCACACACCTAGAATCGTAGAATCGTTGGGTTTGAAGGGACCCCTAGAGTCATCTAGTCCAACCCTCTGCATGGCAGGAATCTGCTGCATCACACTGCTGGCCCTTGTTTTTAATGCTCAGCGTTTTACTGTGTTTTTATATCTGTTGGAAGCCGCCCAGAGTGACTGGGGCAACGCAGTCAGGTGAGCGGGGTACAAATATTAATGTTGTCGTTGTTTTCTCCCCTGGATTGGTAATGGGGCTTGGTCTGGATTCAAAAAATTGCAGTAGTAGTAATAAAAATAAAAATAAAAAAGACACAGTCTACTGTACGGCCTCAAAACACAGCAGCTACGAATCACCTTGATGTAACATTCAGAAATTTGACAATACTTGAAATAGTAATAGCCACCTTTATTTTAAGGGTGGGTGGGGCTTCCGGGGAAGAGGGAGGGGCTTAAGGCCTTGTTGGCAGATCCAGCTCTCAGGAGGACTGTGCCACTTCAGAGGCGAGGACTCACCACCCTAGGGGCGAGGGGTCCCTGCCTTCCCTGCCCCCTCGTCACCCTTGTCCGTTGCTTGGGAGGACGGGGCCCCCGCCGTTGGGATACGCCAACAGGGCCCCCAGACTTGGCCAGACCCCAAGATCCCTTGCGAAAAGGGACAATACGCACCGGTTCTCCAGGAAGCCCGCGTTGGCCGACCTCTCCGTCATCTCCCTGCACCGGGGGGAAAAGGGAGACAGAGTCACAAAGGAGCTAGGGGAACAACAGTGTCTGTGTGCATGTGCAGAATTCATCTCAGGGGGTGCTGCCTCCCCCCTCCCCCCCAAAACCCCCCTGTGTTTGTGTAAAGGCTCTCAGGCCAGTGGTCACGTCAGAGAATCTCCACTCCTGCTGCTCTTGAATGGGCAGGTTACTAGTCCTCAAGGTTGAAAAATAATGCATATACTTGGTTTTTAACGTTTGGTGTTTTTGATGCTTTCATATTTGTTGGAAGCCACAATTATCATCATCATCATCTTCATCATCTTGGAACACAGAAAGAGCCTATTCTTGACAATCTGGTAACACCAATAGTCCAATACTTGGACTTTTTCATTTTAACTCAAGTACAACTGGACTCATTCTTGTTTTCTTTCTCACCTGTTGATCTTTGCCTGGGATTATAAGTGTTCTCTCTGTTTTATATACGTTATAAAAAGATTTTTTTATTTTAAAAAAATTGCAAAATGAGAGAGAGAGAGAGAGAGAGAGAGAGAGAGAGAGAGAGAGAGAGAGAGAGAGAGCCTGCTGGATCTGGCCCAAAGGGGCCCGTCTAGGTCAGCATCTTGTCCTAACAGAACCTGACCAGATCCCTGTGGGAAACTGGCAATCAGGATCCGAACCCAAGAGCCCTCTGCCCTCCTGGGATTCAGAAGCCTCGCTGCCCCCAGCCATGAATAGCCCTTTCCCCCCCTCAGGGAATTTCTCCAATCCCCTTGTAAAGCCACCCAACTTGGTGGCCATCATGGGGCAAGGGGTTCCATAGGTTAACGATGAACTGCGTGATTTTTAAAATTCATCCTGAACCTTTTTCACATTCTGCTTCCCTGGATGTCCGCCGGTTCGAGTGTTATGAGAGAGGGGAAAGAACTTCCTCCCTTCCAGGCATAATTTTGTAAATTTCGACCATGCCTCCTCCTCTTCCAGGATTTTTTCCCAAGATGAGAAGTCCCAAACTTGCAACCTCACAGGGGCCTCGCTCCGCCCCCTCGAATGTTTCTGCTTTTTTCTACGCCCCCTTGAGGGACAGGCCTCTGTCGGATCAAACCCCAACTGCACCCCAAATCCCCCTCTCTTCCCACCCGTACTCACCCTCTCGCCATCTTCCCCGGGGGGACCAGGAACACCCTGAGATCCGGAGTCACCCTAGTGTGGGGTGAGAGAGAGACAGAGACACCCTGGTCACAAGAGACACAGAAGAGCAGACCCTCTGGACGAGGCCCCGATTTAAGCTGGCCCCGCCTCCTTCACCCAAGGGACTCTGGGAACCGTAGTTTCCCAAAGGGGCAAGGAAACCCGAGCTCTTTGGGGCTCCATCTGAGCATCCAGAGGGATGAGATGCAGAAGTTCAACAGGTGCATTCAGTGAGAGGGTGGAAGGATTCACCTGTTGAACGTCCGCCTGCAAGGGAGCGGTCAGAAAGTACTATTATTATTATTATTATTATTATTATTATTAGCCCCGTGGCAGCAGGATCAGGCCTAAGGAGGGAGGGCGCATCTAGTCTAGGATCTTGTCCTCACAGCCTATTATGGGATGCAGCAATTCTCCCCGCCTGCGATTCCCAGCCATGATATCCAGAGGCATTAGTAGCCATTATTTTCTTTTTTTTAAAAAAAATATCCAATGAATAACAAGCTGGGAAGCAAAAGATATTTGTTTGTTTGTTTGTTAAAAAGATGAATTAATTTGTGGAATGCCCTCCCACTAGAGGTCAAAGAGAACAACAATTACCAGACCTTTAGAAGGCATCTCAAGGCAGCCCTGTTTAGGGAAGCTTTTAATGTTTGATGGATTTCTGTATTTTAGTGTTTTGTTGGAAGCCGCCCAGAGTGGCTGGGGGAACCTGGCCAGATGGGCGGGGTATAAATAATATTATTATTATTATTATTATTATTATTATTATTATTATTATTTAAATTAATGCCCCCAGGGGTGGGGTAAGAAATTTGATTTGCGCGCCTAATTTGCACTCCTTGGGACGATGCCCAAGCCAAAACGGAATTACTCCTTCAAAATTTGCACTTTTCCGAAATTCTCTTCACCCAGATGATATATGCAAAAATGCACATACTAGAGGGTATAATAATGTTTGTTTAAAAAAGGCATCTATTAGTGAAATATAACACACACGAACGTCTTATACCGGAAAATATTATTCAAAAAATGAATTAGTGTATGTAGTATTTTATTTTTTAAAAATCAAGGCGGTTTATGGCAATGAAAACATAAAACTGTATAATAAACACCAGCCTTAAAAAAATTAACCCCTCTGGAAGGAGGAATCCGTGTAATAATCAAATGGCTGCACAGATCTGGCAGAATCGAGAAGTTTTTAGCAGGAGTTTAAGAGTTGGCACGGAGGGTTCCTGCTGAATCTCCAGTGGCAGGGACTTCCACAGGACTCCCTTGGAGCAAAGCCAATGCAGATGCAAAACAGGTATTCCAAGAGTTAGAATCACAGCATGGTGGAGTTGCAAGGGACCCCCAGGGGTCATCGAGCCCACCCCCCTGCAGTGCTTTGGACAGACGTGAGCTATTTGGCAGGCTCCCCCATTTCACTTACCCTGTGTCCTTTCTCCCCTGGAAGGCCTGGAAGCCCATCGAACCCACGGTCGCCCTGCGGAGAGAGAGAAGATAAAGGTTCCTGGCAGGGTGACCCCGTCTCACAAGGTCAGGATGGCAAATCCCGCGGGGAGGGCACTAGTCCTCATGAAACCACATTCCCAAATACAACTTCCCAAAGGCCCTTTGTCTAGAATGGCAGGATTGTTGGGTCGGAAGGGACCCCTCGTGGCCATCTAGCCCAACCCTCTGCAATGCCCAGAGGGATCGTCTTACCTTGCTGCCCGGTTCCCCGGGCATCCCCCGGGCACCATCTGCTCCAGCACGACCCTGTGGGAGGGAGAGGGGCAGGTTGACGGGGGGAGATGGATCTCACAGGCTCCCTTACAAAGGGGCCCATGAATCTTGATAGACTTCTTCTGGTGCTGGAGGCTCCATCAGAACATGAGAAGGCCAAAGGCCCGTCTAGTCCTGAATCCTGTTCTCACTGCGGCCGACCAGATTCCTTTGGGAAATCCACAAGCAGGATTCGAAGCCAGGAGCCCTCTCCCCTCCTGCAGCTTTCCAGAAACTGGGATTCAGAAGCATTCGACAGGCCGGCTTGGTCCTTCATTAATGTGCCTAATCCTCTTTTAAATCCACCCATGTGGGTGGCCGTCATCAATGCCTCTTGTGGCAGAGAGTTCCGTAGTTTTCACTCCATGAAGAAGTCCTTCCTTTTAATCCGCCCCCAAATTTCCCAAAACGTCACCCCCTCAAAGGCTCGTCCCACCTAACTTTCAAGCAAATCACTACTGTTATTTTTTACTTTTATTCCGTTACTTTTCAGGACGCTCGGGACCGTAGGATCGCCGAGCGGGAATGGGATCCCGAGGGTCATCTAGCCTAACCCACCACAATGCTGGGGTCGCAGGGGAGGCTAAAGTTGGCAACCTGCCTCCATTGTTGTTGTTGTTTAAATGAAAAATAAACATCAGAAACAGAAACTTACTCGGCGGCCGGACTTCCCTGGGGGTCCGGTCAGCCCCTGTGGACCCCGAGGACCCTAAGTGGAGAAAGAGAGGGTTGTATTAGGGTGCCCCATCTTGTCCCCAAACATTTGGGGGGGGGAGAGGAGAGAGGAAACCCTCGGACTTCATGAAAGAGGGGTGGGGAATTGGGTAGGTGTCCCGTACCCCCACTAGCTGCCCAGCCTCTGTTGCATTTGAGGTCTGTAGCAGCCACTAGATTTTTTGGGGGGGGGGGAATCTGAGAGGCTGGGGGGGGCAGCAGCCAAATGACCCCAACCCAAGAACATGTAGATTGCAGCAGTTTGCTACTTTCTTTGGTTTGGGGAATATCCCATCCCCTCCAACGTTTCTCCCATGGAAACAGGGACGTCCTAAGGAAAAGTGGGGCATTCTGGGGTCAAATCAGAAACCTGGACGGCTTCTGTAAATCAGGGGCTGTCCCTGGAAAATAGGGACACTTGGAGGGTCTGGTCTCCCTTGTTGCAAGGACGCGGCTTGGACTCGGTAACAAATAAGCAAAAGCTCCTATGCAGGTCCTCTGGGGTGGGGTGCAATGGGTCTGCCTGAGCCATAGAATTGTAGAGTCGGAAGGGCACCCCAAAGGGTCATCTAGACCAACCCCCTGCAATGCAGGAATCTCAGCTAAAGCATCCATGACAGATGGCCACCCAACCTCTGCTTCAAAACCTCCAAGGAAGGAGAGTCCAATAAAACACAACTTATATTGTACTTGTCACGTTCAGCTTATTTTTTTTTAGTTGTTTTCTAAATGGTTTTGCAATTGTTTCACCGGCGACTTCCTAGCTCTCTCCTACAATTCACACTGAGCTTGCGACGTTCCGATGTGCTGCTGTTATGTCTTGTTTATCAGACGCTTTGGGATTCGTTTGAACGGAAGGAGGTCAGACGACGCAGCTGTGCTAAAGGGGGATTTTGGGGGGCACAGGGGGGGAGAGGAGAGGCTGGGGCGATGGCAGGGGGCTCCCAGCTCAGGTTGGGAAGTCGGCTTACCTGGGGACCAAAGTCTCCGTGCTCCCCCTTCACGCCGTTGCCGCCAGGTTGACCCTGGAAGACAGAGGAAAGAAAAGAGGAAAGACATTCTTAGCTCTGAAGGGCTCGGTACGGTGATTATTTATCCATTTGGGCTGCCCTTGGGAAGATAAAGCAACTAACAAATTCGAATTGGTTCATTGGCTGTGTTCGTATCCCACCTTTTCCTCCAAAGAGATCGAGGTGGCGAACTCTGCGTCAGAGGTTTCCAAACTGTGTTTCTTGACACACTAGTGTTTCGGCTGCGGTGTGTCGGTGAGTTGGGCGAATGTTAACCTCCAGTTTGCTAGTAAAACCTAATTACTGTGCTGTGAAATGATGCAAAACCGAATTACTGTGTCACGAAATAATGCAAAACTGAATTACTGTGCCACGAAATGATGCAAAACCAAATTGCTGTGCTGCGAAATGATGCAAAACCGAATTAATATGCCGCGAAATGATGCAAAACTGAATTACTGTGTCGTGAAATAATGCAAAACTGAATTACTGTGTCGCAAAATGATGCAAAACTGAATTACTGTGTTGTGAAATAATGCAAAACTGAATTACTGTGTCGCAAAATGATGCAAAACTGAATTACTGTGTTGTGAAATAATGCAAAACTGAATTACTGTGTCGCGAAATGATGCAAAACTGAATTACTGTGCTGCGAAATGATGCCTGTCACCAACATGAAGTTTGGAAAGCTCTGCTCTATGTAGCCCATCGTCTGGTAACTTCCAGACTGGAGTATAGAACCCTAGGATTGTAGACTTTGAAGGTACGCTCAAGGGTCATCTAGCTCAACCCCCTGCAAAGCAGGGACCTCAACTAGAGCATCCATGACAGATGGCCGTCCAACCTCTGCTTAAAAGCCTCCAAGGAAGGAGAGTCCGCAACTTCCTGTGTGAATCCTTTCCACTGTCACACAGCTCTTCCTGTCTGAAAGTTCTTCCTGATATTTAGTCAGAATCTCCTTTCTTGTAACTTGAAGCCATGGGTTCGAGTCCTACCCTCTGCAGCAAGAGAAAACAAGCCTGCTCCCTCTTCCATGTGACAGTCCTTTAGATATTTGAAGATGGCTCTCCTATCTCCTCTCAGTCTCCGCTTTTCCAGGCTAAACATACCCAGCTCCTTCAACCGTTCCTCATCCGGCTCGGTTTCCAGACCCTTGATCATCTTGGTCGCCCTCCTCTGCACACGTTCCAACTTGTGAACACCCTTCTTAAATTGTGGTGCCCAGAACTGGACACAATAGTCCAGGTGGGGCCTGACCAAGGCAGAATAGAGTGAGACTATGACTTCCCTTGATCTGGACACTAGACCTCTGTTGATGCAGCCCATAATAGCATTTAGCTGTTGATTCAGCTACTGCAATCCACTCTGTCTGGGGCTGCCCTTGAAGACGACTCGGAAACTTCACTTGCTCCTAAATGCAGTGGCCAAATTGCTGGCTGGAACTCACAGAAACACCCCATTTCCAAAACAGACGCCCTGGTCGCCAGCTTCATTTCCGGGCCCAATTCATGGTGCTGAAGACGCCCCTCTTTGCCCCGACTGCATTGCCACACCCAGTGCTCTTCCTCACGACTGAGGGGGGATTCGAACTCTGGTTCCTTCCAGGTCTTGGTCCAAAACTCAAACATCCGCAGCACTGTTAGATTTCAGATTTACTGAGCCGTCGTCCCGGGAAAGTGGGTGATGGCGGCTCTTTGGTGAGCTTCCAAACACACCCAAGTCCTTCTACTCTGAGCCCCATGAAACAAACCCGAGCGCTCCCCCCCCCCCGCCAAGCAAAATACTCACCAGGGGTCCAGGACGACCCGTATAGCCCATGGGTCCTGGTGGGCCACGCAAGGCCAGCTGCGGAGGAAAGAAATGGGAAGAGAGGAGAGGTTATGGTGTTCGTACCAGACCATCACCCGAAGAGTGTTTGGACACAAGTGCCCCTGGGAAGGGAAAGGACTCCTAAGAGCAGAGAAAGAGCCTTGCCGGATCAGGCCAGGGGCCCCTCTTGTCCAGCATCCCGTATTCTCACAGTGGACAAATGCCCCTAAGAAACTAGGGATCCAGATAGACTGCCTCTGGGCCTGGAGGCGCCACAGAAACATAAGAAAGGGCCCCCTCACCTAGGCCAGCATCCTGTGCTCGCAGTGGTCAACCACGCGCCCTAGTGCGAAACCTGCAGGCAGGATTTGAGCACAAGAGCAGCCCCCTCCCCTCCTGGGGTTTCCAGCAAGTGGGATTCAGAAGCAGCTGAATCTGACTGCGGAGGGAGAGCAGAGCCATCCTGGCTAGGAGCCCCCGACAGCCCTCTCCTCCTCCCGGACCCTAACCCTCTTTTAATGCCATTCTGGTTGGCAACCCCATCCCTGACTCCGGTGGGAGGGAGTTCCACAGTTTAACTCTGCGAAGGAGGACTTCCTTTCATCTGTCCTGAACCTTCCATCATTCAGATTCAGGAAGCGTTATGAGAGAGGGATAAAAAATTCTCTCTCTCTCTCTCCTTTTTTTTCTATGCCAGGCATATTGTCTATATATAAAAATGTAAAAAGGGCATGTGGGTTTGTGTCTACTTTTCATCCAAAACCGCTTACAGAATCATAGAGTTGGAAGAGACCACAAGGGCCATCTAGTCCAACCCCCTGCCAAGCAGCTTGACCGATTGCGTTCAAATTTTGACACAACGCCCCAAGCGAATGTCCGAAGGTTCTTCTAAAGTCACACCTCTGGCAGGTAACACACCCAAAACCCCGTGTTTCAAAACACACCACTCAGACGAAAGTGCATGCTGGGAAAAGAACCAGGTTGCAAACAAGCGCCCTCTAGCGGCGGCTACACTGGTACTACACCTATAGAACCCTCCCTCTCAACAGCACCTCGGCTCCCGTTTACATACTGGGCCAGGCATAGGCAACCTTGGCTCTCCAGATGTTTTGGGACTACAACTCCCATGACCCCTGACCACTGGCCCTGTTAGCTAGGGATCGTGGGAGTTGTAGTTCCAAAACATCTGGAGTGCCAAGGTTGCCTATGCCTGTACTAGGCCGAAGCCTTTACAGACTAGGTTGAATGGAGGTGCTGACTCGCCTGGGTGGGGGTTTGGGGGAGGAGGGCACGGGATAGTTCAGGACACGGTGGGACCAGTCACAGGGATGAACCGGGGGTGGAGGGGGTGTGATACATCATGGGTCAGGACAGGGAGGGGGGAATCACAGGGATAAGTGGGGAGGGAGAGGGGCTGTCTAAACAGAACACGCGTAAAACAGGGGGACTCTGAAGGTGAGGGGAGTCTGAAGGGGGACTCTGAGCCTCCATTTAACAGACTGAGCCACAGCAATGCGTGGCAGGGCCAGCTAGTATTTTATAAACTTCTGCCCTGTGGGTTCTTCCTCGTTTTTTTCTCTAAATGGAGGCTTCCCAAAGACTTCCACCTGTCTTCAAACAGTCCCTCATTGCATCCCCCCCAAAAAAACACAGCCCCCTCTTTCGGGGTCCTGGGAGACCAATGGGAGGTCAGACAAGGACCCACCCCAGAAAGGCAGGCAGATTCCTTCTGAGAAATCTGAGTGGGCCACCAGGAAGGGAAGACCACCTTTCCCTGGACTTTAATAGGGGAAGTAAACAGGGTGGAGGTCTTCATCTCCATCTTCATTCCCCCCTGAAACCTGACTCACCCGGGCTTGCTGCAAGATGGCCTGGGCTTGGGCTTCCTGGGCCGCCACGACTGGACCCTTTCCACCTCCGCTGCTCCCAAATCGGAACTGAGGGAGGGAAGAGGCAGATTTGAGCTTCCACCGAGAGGCACCCAAACACCCCCACATCCACACATTCCCCCCCCCAACCCAAGTTGAAGGGAGATGTTTCCCTCAAACTCCTTTCAGGGCCGATTTCTTAGGGGAGAGCCATCCGTCTGCAGCAGAACTGCACTGTACACAGCTCTGATTGACTAGTGTCCATGATGTCAAGAACCCCTACCCCACCCAGATCCCTGAAGAAACTGGCTACGCAAGGCACTGATTGCTCGCTCACAGCGTCATCGAGAACTACCCCGCACTAATGCCTGAAGATCCTAGATGTCAACCTCTGAATTAGGACCTTGCTACCGGCTGGCCTCTCTCCGCCGTTCCGACTCACCGGAAGCATCATGGAAGTGCCAGGGGGTCCGGGGGATCCATCTGAGCCAGGGATGCCGGGGCGTCCTGGGGGACCCTGTTGGGGAGAAGGAGGGACAACAGAGTTGGGGCAGGAAGGAGCGGCTCGCACGTTTGCACATGTGTGCGAACGACGAAGCACGCTGTCGACAATCGGCCAGGGGATCACGGCCACCCAAGCCTGGTTTAAACAGTCCAACATAGTCCAACATCCTCTTCTCCCGAGTGCTAACCAGGTGCCTCTCCAACAGGTTTAATCTGGGATTAATCTGGGCTTGGGCGTGAGCAGAGAGCACGCAGCGAAGGGGAGGTGGGTCCCTTGCCCCAAAGAGCGCCTCGCTCTCCTTTGCATTGGCTCCCAGTACGTTTCCGGGCACAATTCAAAGTGTTGGTGCTGACCTTTAAAGCCCTAAACGGCCTCAGCCCAGTAGACCTGAAGGAGCGTCTCCACTCCCATCGTTCTGCCCAGACACTGAGGTCCAGTGCAGAGGGCCTTCGGGCAGTTCCCTCCCTGCGAGAAATGAGGTTACAGGGAACTAGGCAGAGGCCCTTCTCAGTAGTGGCGCCCGCCCTGTGGAACGCCCTCCCATCAGATGTCAAGGAAATAAACAACTATCTGACTTTTAGAAGACATCAGAAGGCAACCCTGTTTAGGGAAGTTTTTAATGTTTGATCTTTTACTGGTGTTTTTAATATCCTGTAGGAAGCTGCCCAGAGTGGCTGTAGAAATCCAGCCAAATGGGCTGGGTATATTATTATTATTATTATTATTATTATTATTATTATTATTATTAGACGCCCTTCCCCAAAGAACATCCGTAAAGGAGAACGAGGGTACCAACCGACAGGAGCCAGCCGGCAGAGCATCACCCCTACCAGTTGGGAGTGAACTCCTTGTGAGCAAAAACAGGAGTGCCAGGCCCAATGAGCAGAGCGACTCAGTCAGCTCTTGCCCCATGGATGAGTTGCTGAGACCGAAGGTCCCCACCTCCCCACAGCCGCCTATATCTCCGCCTCTCGAGGGCTTCCCCAAGCAAACAGAGACGTGACCCTCATGTCTGCCTCTGCTCTTCCCACTTCATGCCTCTTCTGGTCCTGGGAAACCAGAGGGGAGGGGAGATTGTCGCAGCAGGAGGGGGAGACACTCGTGCCTCTTCCCCAGCCGAACTCCTCTCTGCCTCTTGGCCTCCCTCCTCTCCAGCCTTAGCTTCTGCCTCTGAGTCTGGACTTCCCTCTGCCACAGACTCCCCCAGCTCACTAAGCCCTGTTGCCTCTTCAGCTTCTCCACCTCCCAGTCTTCTCCCTCTGACGGGTCACCCAGATATCTTCTTCCCTTTGGGGTGCCCCAGCTAGTTCCTCGCCACCCTTCCTCTGCATACAACCATCTGTGACGCTGACGTTTATCTGCACAGGGGCAGGGGGTGCCCTTCATCGCCTCCTTTGCCTCATGCCCTTAACTCTCCCCTCTCCTTCTCCAGATGGCAGCCTTACCCTCTCCCCAGAGTCGCCGGGGGGCCCTGGCGGTCCTGTGGTCCCTGGTGGTCCGCTGATACCCTGTGGGGAAGGAGGAACAGAAGACCATGACCTTAGCCCACCAGACAGGAGGATGGAGGCCTCATTTGCCCCCTTAAACCCCACCCCCACCCCGGGGTTTTGCACTCCTCTCCCCGGCTCTTACCGGAGCTCCTTCAGGGCCAGGGGGACCTTCCACCAGCATCCCCTGCAGAGGGAGAAGGAGGCACAAACAGACGCATGCAAAAGTTAGGAAGCAGCCGCAGACCTGCCTTGGCAGAGGGACAGGCCCCGTCCCTCTGCTCTCGCCCGTGAAAGAGCTCATTGTTTACACCACCACTGGCTATTCTCCCCCCCCCCCACCAACACACACCCAGTGCGCTATGCTGAGACGATAACGCTACAAAATACGAGAACTCTGGGGGCATCGCAGCTCCGCCGGTTGGATGGCTGCCTTGCACGGTCGCTCAGAGGTCAATTGCGTTCTCCGGGGAATTCTGAAGGCCGCCCAAAAGGAGCCGAGAGGCCCTGATCCTGCTGAGATCTGCTGGTGAGGGCTCTCATGTCAGCCTCAGATTCCTCCCCCCCCCCCCGCCTTGGGAGCTTGCAACGAAGCTAGAACAGGGAGGGGGTGGTATCTGGAGGGTATGTTATTCCGGCGCAAAAAGGGCTCTCAGTCCTGCAGTTACTGGGGGGGGGGAGCAAAATGGAAGCCCTCCCCCCCCCCAATACTTGCAGATATTTATTTTCAATTCCAAAATGAGAAGAAGAAGAGTTTGGATTTGATATCCCACTTCATCACTACCCGAAGGAGTCTCAAAGCGGCTAACATTCTCCTTTCCCTTCCTCCCCCACAACAAACACTCTGTGAGCTGAGTGAGGCTGAGAGACTTCAGAGAAGTGGGACTAGCCCAAGGTCACCCAGCAGCTGCATGTGGAGGAGCGGAGACACAAACCCGGTTCCCCAGATTACGAGTCCACCGCTCTTAACCACTACACCACACGGGCTCTCTGAGCTGTTTGCATCCTGGTCTTGTGCACTCAGTGATGCGCTCAACGCAGCCTACGTAATGAATGGAAACAACCAAAGCCAATGGGGGTTGGACTGGATGACCCCTGGGGGTCCCATTCAACTCTACGACTGTCTTAGGGACTCCACTCTGGATTTGTGTCGGGTTTACTCCTGAGCCTCTACTTCTCCATAGGACAGTGGAGGTTTAGGACCAGAGTTTTCCGCCCTCTAGACGGGTTACCTTCCCGATATTATTAATCAAATTAAAACCTACAGGGATATGAAATATGTATTACTGGATGGCGCCAAGTGAGGGTCAGCCGAATGACTCCACTGTGGGCTGCGTTTTCCAGAAACACCTCTGAATAATCCCAGTTGAGAAAGTGTTGCGGCTCAGATCCCCCTGGCTTCTGGGCTTCCCTTTGGGGAGTCTGGCCAGCCTTTGCCACAATCTCAAAAGAGACCTGGGCGGGGCAGAAGCAAGCTGCTAGACCTCATGGAGGCGAAGCATCAGGGCAGCAAGGCAGGGGGTAGGGCTAGATGACCCTTGGCAGTCCCCTTCCAACTCAACAATTATTCGAACCTAAGGTGCTGGAGCTTAGCAGGGCATGCCTCCTTCCAAGGGTCGGGGCTTTGCGAAAACCAGGCCTTGCACACAACAGACTGACTTGTGCAAAACGAGGAAGGAGGTCATGCAGATTAGAAGCGGAAAGAAACTGCGGGATTCGGGAGACCTCCAAGCAAGCTCCTTTCTACCAGTGGTACCTTGGTTTGCAAACAGTCTGGTTTGCATACACTTTAGATCACAAACACGTCAAAACCCGGAAGTGCGTGTCCCAGTTTGCAAACTTTTTTTTGGATTACAACCCATTTTGCGGGGATTGCGAACAATTTTCTTTTGGAGACCCCATTGGCGAAAACGCGCCTTGGGTTACAGCCTGTTTTGGTTTACAAACGGACCTCCGGAACGGATTATGGTTGTAAACCAAGGTACCACTGTATTTGCATCCATCGTGGAAGTGTAGAGATGGAAGAGGCCTCAAGGAGACCTCCCACCCGTTGCAGCCTGCCTAGACCGGCGGATGTTGGGAAGGGCTCCCCCACACCTGGAATATCCCATACATAGCCGGGATTCGCACATCGGAAACGGCAGAATTTTCAAAAACCGGCAAAAACGTCTGGGAGGATTTTGCTAAAAAGGTTCGACAACTTTGCCCAAAAAAAGGGCTGAGCAACTTTTGGGGGGGGTGTTCACCTTTTGGAAGATGGCAACCGTAATTCTCTCTCTCTCTCTCTCTCTCTCTCTCTCTCTCTCTCTCTCTCTCTCTCTCTCTCTCTCTCTCACACACACACACAGTCCGAAATGACACCCCCCCCCGCCCCCATCCAGGCCAGGCCAGGCCAGGACCCCCTCCCCTCCAGGAACTTACGGGTTCGAAGACAGCTGGCTCTCCCTTCTCTCCTTTGTAGCCTCTGGCTCCTCGGACGGCCTGGGGGAAGCAGACATGTAGCCGCACAGAGGGGGCCAGTCAACAGGATGGAGCCACGGGCTCAACCACCCCCACCCCCAACCCCTGGGTGCAAAAAGTGGGGGGGGATGTCCACACATGGGGGGCTTCACAGAAGCAGTTCAGTGCGGGCGGGGAGAGGAGGGGCTCTCTGGGGGAAAAGGAACCGCCTGCAATCAACTGGGAAGGGCCATCCAGACCAACCCCCTGCGAAGCGGGCAGCTTGGCGACGTGGACTTAAAGCCAAGCCTATGTTGGTGAGCAGCTGCTAAACGGGCCCCAAAGGACCGAGGTTCCCACATTGCAGAGGGTTGGACTAGATGACCCTGGGGGGGGGGGTACCACTTCCAATTCCATGATTCTATGCTCATCTAAAAAGGGCGATTGCTGGTTTGCAGCTGAAAGGTGGGGCAGGAGGGGAGTCAAGCTGCCGTTTGTTTTTCATGGAAGCAAACGACGAGGGCCGGAGCTACAGACGAACAAAAAGGGATCTGTTGTCAAAATGGACTGAGAAAGAAAGGGGCGGGGGGCACACACATAAATAAACCAGCTGGAGGAAACTCAGAGTAAATCTGTAGTAAGGTCTGAGTAGGGCCTTGAGTAAAAGTGGAAAAGGGGTAAATGCATGAGCTCTGGTGGAGAGCATTTTTCAGGTTCATCCTACTCAGAGTAAACCCACTGGAATAGATGGATGTGACTCCCTTCAATGGCTCTACTCTGAGTAGAATTCAGCTGGCTAAAAGCATACATTGTCATTATTATTATTATTTTAAAAAATTAAAAGTGTGGTGATTGCCCCCATTCCTTCTAAATTTAGATAAAAATTAACTCTATGTACCCTGGGTCTTTTTTTAATTTCATAAAATTTATACGCCGCTTGATTGTGACCAGGGAGCCTCTGAATCCCACAGCTCTTCCCGCAAAATTCTGCACATGAAGATTCGGAGGTCGAAAGGGGTGTGAGGTTGAGGGCCAAGGTGTGGGGAAGAAGGGGGAAGGGGATGCCTTCCAAGATGGCAGTGTGGACTGACAAGTTACCGTGTCCCATTTGGGGGCTTTCGGCCCTCCCCCCCAAACTGGTAACTGAGTTCCAGCGCTTGAACCATGCCAGGGAAGGGGAGACCGTCTGCAGAAATGGTCCTGCAGTGCGATGACATCATAGGGCACGTGATGACATCACAGAACAGGGAGGCAGCTTCCCTCCTGCCATTGCTGCAGGACGGCAGCCCATTTCTACGTAGACTGTGTTGCAGGACACGTCAACAAGGAAGGAAATGACATCACAGGAAATGACATCGCCACGCAGAGAAATGGCATCACAGGAACGAGTTGCACAAATGGCTGGACAGCTTGAAATAATAACTAAAGAGGAACTTCAGAAAAGAGCGCAGCAGGAAATGGCAGCAACCTAGACAGGCAGCATGACAAAACATCCAGCACCTGCCAATAGCAGGAAATGATGTCATCAGACAAAGAGGAGGGTCATAGGAAGTGGGAAGGGTTGCGAACGGAACAGGAAGTGCTACCGCCACCTGGTGGTGAACGGTGGCAAAGGCAGGAGGAAGTGGCGACTTCGAAACAGGAGGGGGTGCGCAGGCAGCAGGAAATGGCCCTCCTCAAACAGGAAGTGACATCAGCAAACTGAATCCACAGCCACATGCCCATCAGGAACTGCAAACCAAAGCTGTCGGGAAAGAAGGAGTGTCCTGGCGGAGAACCGAAAGAGGAAGAAACAGAAACGGGTTGCGGATAAAACACCGAAACAAGAGCAAGAGGACAAGGCCGAAACCATTCCGTAAGCCAACCCCGGGCAAGAGGAAGTGACATCACAGACAAGCACAACCAACAGGAAGTGGACCCAACAGAACAGGAAGGCGCGGCAAAGAACGCCAGAGGGCCTCCAGGGAGCCGTCAGCACCCCACTTACGCCTTCGCCGTGGGGGGTCTCGGCCGAGAGCACAGGCCCCAGCTCCGACGGCTCGGCCCCCTCGCCATAGCTCCTATAGGCGTACTCGTACTCCAGCCCCACGCCGGGGACCTCCTCTTCGGTGAACGCCTCTTCCTTGGCGGGACGTGGGCTGGGCGCTTCCTCCTGGCCCCCGGGCAGGGTGGGAACCCATGGATACGTTAGGGGGGGGCGAATGGGGCTGGTGCCCACCCACCCATGTGTCATTCTTGGGGGAGTCTCCTGCCCAACCAGCCTGCCAGAGCAGCAGCAAGGGGGCAGAGGAAGCTGCTGCAGGGCTCCACCCATTGCCTTGAGACTACAACTCCCATCATGCCCAGGGGGTTTTCCCTAGCTCTACCTGCTGGGGGACCACCTGCACTCAAAACCCCTGAGCTCAGAGGGCTCTTCCCCTCGCCTGTCAATTCACCCTGCTCTTCCTGAGAACCCAGGAGTCCGGGGCCTCAAGCCCATTGGGGCTCTCCTCCCCACAGAACCCAGGAGTCCTGGCTCCTCTCTTGCGGATCCTGCATTGCCCACCCAACCAGGGAGCAAACGCCCTTCCGTATCAGGTTGGCCCGCCAGGACGCGGGTGCTAGAGGCACATTTACCTCTCCCCGTGGCGACGAGGCAACAGGTAGGGACGCTTCCTGTGTGGGGCCCTCTTCCCAATACGTCTCTTCCGCCTCGGGAGGCAAGGTGTAGTCAAGGTACTCGTGGGCCCCCCAGGGCTCCTCTGTGGGGAGCAGGCCCACATCCTTGAGAGGGGGTACAGCAAAGTGGTGGCAGCGGAGGAAAGAGTGACGAGCCAGGGAGGGGAAGAGGAAAGCATTGCAGTGTGTGTGGTTGGTTGGGTATGTATGGAGGAAGGAGGGGCAGAGTTGGTGTGTTGAGGAAGGAAAGGAAGAATGTGTTCGTGGAGGGGCAGAGAAGATGCCCAAGAGAGGGGGAGACACAGCCGTCACATTGTGGGGCGAACGAACGAGTGGGAGAGGGAGAGGATGGATTGAAAAAGGAAACAGACCAGACAGGGGAAAGGAAGGAGAGAAAAAAAATATGCAGACATGGTTAGTTCATCCAAACTCCTCTCGAGTCCCGGGAGGAAGGAGGAGGAGATGGCTGTGGGTTGGTCTGGATGACCCTTTGGGGCCCCGTCCAACTCAGCAATTCTGCGAGGAGCGTTCCTCATCCGGGATCATTTTCCCTCAGGGAGACAAATGGATCTCGGGGAGCAGAATCTCACCCCCCCACCTGCAAGCTGGACAAGGATGCCAGCAATTGGGGGGGGGCAGGTGTCCATTTGGGGGAAAGGAAAAGCACAAGAGAAGTCCGAACTTAGGATAGGGCCACTGGCACGGATGTGGGTTCTCGTTTCCCGGAAGGTTGAGGGAAAGTCAAATCCCAATCCGGCCGCCCCTCCCAAGAGAGGATGGGGGAGCCCTTCCGAAGTTTCGTGGCTCCTTTCTCTTGGTGCCCCCCAACAGCCCGGCATGCAGTTCGTGGCACGGTTAACACAAAGACACGTGGAGGTGGGGAGACGCAGACAGAGACACAGGCAGATGAAGGGGCAGTGGGGTGGTTTCAGGGGGGCCAGGCAGCACTCTGCAACCCCTCCCCTGTGGCTCTACCTGCTGGTAGCCGTTCCCTGGCTTCCGGGCTCCGGTGGCGCCAGCGTGGGCCTGGCCCCCCGATTTGCCCGGGGTTTTTTTCGTGGTTGCCTTGGCGCTGCCGGCCTTCCCGCTGGACTTCCCGTTGCCGGGGTACTTGGGGCCGTTTTTTGAGCCGGTCTTGGCGGCGTAGGCGGGCGCTGTGCCCGCGAGCTGGCGTTTCTGGGGCTGCGTCGGCTTCGCTTTGGGCTTGGCGGGGGGCTTCCCCTTGGCCGGTTTCTGGCAGCGGCGGCAGCGAGGAGCACGGCGTGGGCAAACGACCACAGAGGACGGGGTGATGAAGATGGCGATGGAGGAGGAAGAGGGGAGGAGCAGGAAGCAAAAGCAAATGAGAAACATGAGCAGCCGCCTGCCAGGGATGATTCAGCTGCGGCCAAACCCTAAACCGTGGTTAATCCCAACCACCGTCAGTGGAAGAGCTTCGTAAACTGTGGTTTGAAGCTGCCTTCTTTGCACTAAGCACAGTTGCTCTCCCCCCCCCCCCCCCCGGTTTGGAAAACACAGCAAGGTGGGCTTAACTGAACACAGGAGAAAAAACTTCTGAGCTGCTTCTTGTGGCCAAATTGGGGCAGAGCATGCCCTCCAAACACTAAACTATGGTTTAGCGTTTCTCCTCAACCAGCCCACTGAAACCCACTTCCAAGTAAATATTCACAGCCTTCCACTTGTATAGGAACTACAGAAGGATATTTCTTATTATGGTCTTTTGTTTTGGTTCAGAATGAATTCCACAGCCTACAGCTCCATATATTTCTGCAGAAAACCCGTAAGATTGTGGTTTTCCTCACTGCAACTAACCCACCGATTCTGCATTGCCCCAGATACTAATGCATGTTCGTGTTTCAGCCACGGCCACGCTGCATCATGGGCTCTGGCGTTCCCAATGGACTACGTGGGATATGATGCAGCGCAACCGCGAGTGAACTCCACACAGGCTGAACGACGCAAGCCCGGGTTGCGGCTGCTAGAGGAGCGAGCAAGCGGGCTTCCTTCGTGTGCAGGCACACTTCTTCAGATACCTGTGCAAGTATCTGAAGAAGTGTGCATGCACATGAAAGCTCATGCCAACGACAAACTTAGTTGGTCTCTAAGGTGCTGCTGGAAGGAATTTTAATAATAATAAGGTTTGCCTGCAACTCAGCTATTATCCACCCAAGGACAGTCATGATCCTGCCAGTCTCCAGCAATGACTATTTCCCAACCCACACTCCCTCAATCTGCCTGGATAACTCCCCAGACTCTACTCTCTCCTTGGCTGTTCATCTCTGGAAGAAACTAGTGGGGGGGGGTTGCCCCCCAAGCTGCTAAATTAAAGGCAAGGTAATGCATAGACATTGATAAATGGATGGATGGATGGACGGACTGATGGACAGGTGGACAAGACAGACAGGTGGACTATTCCACAACCACATGACAAGGACAAGACTCAGGTACGAGGACGGACGGACGGACATTTCTGGGGAGGAGCACCACGGCACCGCTCCCTTTACCTGCTCACTGGCGCCCCCCAGAGGCAGTCCGCCCTCGCTAGGCCCGTAATAGTAGGGGTAGGTGTCATAGTCCTGCAGGTCCTCACCAAAGTACTGAGGGAGAGCAAGAGAAGCGGTTTCTTCAAAAACAGAACAAAAAAACCATAAATGGCTGCAGAGATCCGCCAGTCCCCAGCGGTTGAGAACCCTTCCCGCAAACGGGTGCTGGGTGCTCCCTGCCTTTCTAGAAACAAGGGGTGCAACCTCGGGGGCTTTGAGCTCCCTGAAGACACTCTCCTCTCTTTTTTAACTCCAAAAAATACTGGATTGGGGAAGTGGCAAGCGGTTTCCTGCGCTCCACCCTTTCGAAACACCAGCAAGAGGTTTGGGGGCCCCATAGCTGCCAAGTTTTCCCTTTTCTCACGAGGAAGCCTATTCAGCATAAGGGAAAATCCCTTAAAAAAAGGGATAACTTGGCAGCTATGTTTGGGGGGGGGCTTTTTCCTGCGGATTCAGTGGCACTGATCATTGCCACCCCCCTGAAAAGCAAACATGGGAGGGAAAGTTAATCCTAAGAAACCTCAAAAAGGAAAAGGAAACGATTTGAGAGGGAATCCAGTATTTGCCCGCTTCCCGACTGATAATTCACCAGGTTTGCAAAGCTGATCTGTCAATTAGTTGGTTAAATTGATCAACTAAAAACCCTTGGCTGGATTAAGCAAGCTGCTTAATAATGCAGGTGGTAGAAACTGGAGCCTCTTCCACTCTACATATGAAAATGAAAGCAGATTTAATCCATCAGTTAAAATGCAGCAGGTGGTTAATGGAATGAGATTTCTTTGATCACCTGAAATGTTCCGAAAAGTTCATAGAATTGCAGTTTTGGAAGGGACCCTAAGAGTTATCTAGTCCAGCCCCCTGCAATGAAGGAATCACAGCTAAAGTTGCCAACGGTCAACAATGTGCTCAAGCTTGTGTATGAGAGTTCTTGCCCTTTCATCATTATAACGAAGGGAGCTCATTGCTAGTCCACCAAAATACCAATATGTAAAATCGTTCTCAATAATCACCCCAATTTAGCAACCTGCTTCCTCTTCAGGTGCAACATGGACACAATCCTGCACTCCATATCCACCGGCAAAAGGGGGCGTTAAGAACTGCCAGGAGGCGAAATCGCAGTGCCAGCCTTTAGCTGTGCTTCCTGGATTGCAAGGGGTTGGGCTAGATGACCGCAGAGGGTCCCTTCCGACGCCACAATTCCATCTTTGGGCTGGCCGAAAGGGGAGCCTGGCCTTGCTCCGAAACACAAGGAATGAACGAAATGCCCTGAGTCAGAACGAAGGTGGAAAATTCCCTGAAGAAAGAAGATGTTCTGAAAGAGAGGCAGATTTTTGCTGTGGTTGACCTTAAGAATCTGGCACGTGGAAAAGGTGTTTCCTTTGCGTCATTTTGCTGCCTGCAAAATAGTTTCCTTTCCCTCTCCTGGCACAGTCCGGGCAGCTTTAGCATCCTAGGAAGCTGTTCTGTACAGAATTGGACCCTCGTCTGCACAGATCTCTCCCAAGTTCCAAACTTGAACCAGGGGCCTTTGGGATGGGTTAGAAAGACGTCACCACTTTCCCAGCTGTCTGCCCTCAACAACAACCCCCCTCCCAGGAGGGCAGGCGAGGGTTCATACCGTGATTCGAACACAGAACCGCCTCCTGGGTTCCTCCTCCCAGAAGGAAACAGACCTTTCCCCAAGCCCCGCTGCCCGGCAAGGATGCTGAGGAGGTGGAAGGGGGGGCGAGGCGTGGACCCCTTTCCTGAAACCTGGCTCCTCCGTGCCCCTCACCTCACCTCAGGCCTGCTGGGGTTCCTCTGGGCCTCCTGCGCTTGGGGCTTCTGCGAGGCCTTCACGTCGCAGTCGGGGCTGAAGTGTTCGCAGAAGTCGTAGGCTGCTTGGGGGCTGGAGGAGATGAGCAGCTGCTGGATGTCACCCTGCGGGGCGGAAGCCAAAGGAAGAGGTTGGAGAGCCTGGCACCCACAGGCCGAAGGAGCAGCGGGAGAGAGCGGGAAAGGCCACCCACCTCGAAGACCTCCTCGTCCAGGATCCGGGTTCCAAAGACGGTGATGCCCCGCGTGTCGATGGCCGGCTGGTTGCCGCGGGGCAAAGGGCGGGTCACTTTCTTCTTGCAGTCCAGGATCAAGGTCACCTGCTTCTTGCTGATGCTCAGAGCCACCCGATGCCACCTGGATAGGGGGGAATCGCAGAGTCACAGAACGGCATGAAGTCGGAGTCACCGCGTAATCATGCCAGTTCCACGTGGATAAGAAGGGGGCTGGTATTCAGTATGGCGCCACCTGCAGTTTGGAACTCCCTCGACTTTATTGAAATGCAGCGCTGGCAGAATGGGAGGATGGAAAATAATAATAATAATAATAATAATAATAATAATAATAATAATAACAACAATTATTATTATTATTATTATTATTATTATTATTATTGGAAACCCTCCCATCAGGTGTCAAGGAGATAAGTAACTACGCCACCTTTAGGAGACATCTGAACTCAGGCAGCCCTGTACAGGGAAGATTTTAATGTTTGGTGTTTTATTATGTTTTGTGTGTGTGCTGAAATCTGCACAGAGTGGCTGGGGAAACCCAGTCCGATGGACGGGGTACAAATAATAAAATTATTATTAAATTAGGATGAGGCCACGAGAGGGTCCAACAGTCAAGCAGGTGGTTTCTGCACAGGTTTATAGAGGAAAGGAACCCATCCTGCCTTGCAGGATATCATAGAATCATAGAATCGGAAGAGACCACAAGGGCCATCCAGTCCAACCCCCTGCCAAGCAGGAAACACCATCAAAGCATTCTTGACATATGCCTGTCAAGCCTCTGCTTAAAGACCTCCAAAGAAGGAGACTCCACCACACTCCTTGGCAGCAAATTCCACTGCCGAACAGCTCTTACTGTCAGGAAGTTCTTCCTAATGTTTAGGTGGAATCTTCTTTCTTGAACTTTGAATCCATTGCTCCGTGTCCGCTTCTCTGGAGCAGCAGAAAACAACCTTTCTCCCTCCTCTATACGACATCCTTTTATATATATTTGAACATGGCTATCATATCACCCCTTAACCTTCTCTTCTCCAGGCTAAACATACCCAGCTCCCTAAGCCGTTCCTCATAAGGCATCGTTTCCAGGCCTTTGACCATTTTGGTTGCCCTCTTCTGGACACGTTCCAGCTTGTCAGTATCCTTCTTGAACTGTGGTGCCCAGAACTGGACACATTCCAGCTGAGGTCTGACCAGAGCAGAATACAGTGGTACTATGACTTCCCTTGATCTAGATCAGGGGTCAGCAAACTTTTTCAGCAGGGGGCCGGTCCACTGTCCCTCAGACCTTGTGGGGGGCCGGACTATATTTTGAAAAAAAAATGAACGAATTCCTATGCCCCACAGATAACCCAGAGGTGTATTTTAAATAAAAGGACACATTCTACTCATGTAAAAACATGTTGATTTCCTGACCGTCCGCGGGCCGGATTTAGAAGGTAATTGGGCCGCATCCGGCCCCTGGGCCTTAGTTTGGGGTCCCCTGATCTAGATGCTATACTCCTATTGATGCAGCCCAGAATTGCATTGGCTTTGGGAATTGCAAAACCTACACAATTCCCAATTTTGTGTAGGAGCAAAACCTACACAATTCCAGAGTGGAGTCCCTAAGGCGGTTGAATTCATTTTACCTTGTATTTCTCAGAATTTATACACTGCTTGGTGGTAAAAAGTAGATGGGGGAAAAAAACTGTTTACAACAAGAATGGAGCAATGGAGCTATCAGGAAAACACAGCTAAGAATGAACAACTACAGTATATTGAACCTTCAAAAAATAATTTGAGTGAACTGATAAACTAAAAACCAGATTAGAACACCTGCCAACATTGGTCTACGTAGAAACACAGGAAGGCGCTTCCCATGGAGCAAGACTGTGAGTCCCTCTGGATCAGTATTGTCTACACAGACTGGCAGCAGCTCTTTCAGGGCGGGTTGGACTAGATGATCCTTGAGGTTCCTTCCTACAGTACGATTCCCCACAAACAAAACCGTTTTTAGCAGGGGCTGAAAAGAGTCCAGCAAAGGGACCTGCTTGATGTTTCCAAATATTGGTTTCTTACAAACACGTCACAATATTTCACGAATTAGAAATAAAGAACTCGTAACACATCTCTGTTAACTGCGGGTGCAAGAACGACCATTGCCAGGACACGGAAATCATTGCAATTATTGACCCCGGACCAGAGCCAAAGTGCAATCTGGCAGAAAATACAGTATTATTGGAAAAACTGACACAGAAATCACAGGTTGAGCAAGAGGCCAAAGGTTTGTATAAAGCACATCTTTTAATTATTATTTTTCTTTCCCCCTCCTCTTGCTTTTATATAAACTCCTGTAGACCATAGTTGCTGCTGATACTGTGTGTGTGTGTGTGTGTGTGTGTGTGTGTGTGTGTGTGTTTGTGGCCAACAACTCAGGCAATGGATGTTACTATGCATTACAGTATATGGAAGTGAGAGCTGGACCATAAAGAAGGCTGATCGCCGAAGAATTGATGCTTTTGAATTATGGTGCTGGAGGAGACTCTTGAGAGTCTCATGGACTGCAAGAAGATCAAACCTCTCCATTCTTAAGGAAATCAGCCCTGAGTGCTCACTGGAAGGACAGATCCTGAAGCTGAGGCTCCAATACTCTGGCCACCTCATGAGAAGAGAAGACTCCCTGGAAAAGACCCTGATGTTGGGAAAGATGGAGGGCACTAGGAGAAGGGGACGACAGAGGACAAGATGGTTGGACAGTGTTCTTGAAGCTACGAACATGAGTTTGACCAAACTGCGGGAGGCAGTGCAAGACAGGAGTGCCTGGCGTGCTATGGTCCATGGGGTCACGAAGAGTCGGACATGACTAAATGACTAAACAACAACAACAACAACAACAACAACAACAACAACATGCATTATATTTGGTGTTTGTTAAAATTGTGGTGGTTTTCTCATATGCGGCTTGGGACCCTCGTACCTACGGGACCGCTTCTCCTGGTATGCCCCGTGGAGGACCTTAAGGTCCACAAACAACAATACTCTGGAGATCCCGAGCCATAAGATGGCAAGATTGGCCTCTACTAGAGCCAGGGCCTTTTCAGTACTGGCCCCAACTTGGTGGAACGCTCTTTCCCAGGAGACCAGGGCCCTGCGGGATTTGTCATCTTTCCGCAGGGCCCGCAAGACAGAGCTGTTCCGCCTGGCCTTTGGGTTAGACTCAGCCTGACCCCTGTGTTTTCCTCCCTCATGGCTTGGATTTATGGACTACTTGAAATGAGGCTGCACTTTAAATTTTAATACTGTATTTTAATCTGTATTTTAATTAATTGTTTTTATGTTTTACTGTAATTCTGTTGGTGTGAGCCGCGCTGAGCCCGGTTCTTGACTGGGGAGGGCGGGGTATAAATAAAAAATTATTATTATTATTATTATTATTATTATTATTATTATTATTATTAATACACTTTGAGGAGTTCTGTTGCTGTATTCAGAGACGATTCTCTGAGTGTTTGTTTTATTTTTGATTTTTATATTCTGTAATTGTCTAGCGTTGTATGTTTTAACCATAATATCAAAGGCCTTCCCCCTGCAGTGGGACGATGGAGGGGGCAGAGAAGGAAGTCGGGGGGGAGCCACTCACTTGCCGTCGGCCAGGTTGACCCCTCGGAAGATGGGGTAGTCCTCTGGGGCAGGGCGCCCACTCTGGTCCTCATAGAGGAAGACGGGGGAGCGGCCCAACTCCACCCCCAACTGCTGGGTGCCATGCTGGTTGTAGATGGAGAGGAGGAACGCCTGGAGTCCGGATTTGGGCTTCACCAGAGCCATGATGGAGAAATCCTCTGGGAATTTGCCTGGGGGAGAGGGGAGAGCAGAGGGAGGGTTTAAAGAGGGCTCCACAACACCCACCAAACCCCACAAAAGGGGTGTTTTTTTAAAAAAATTGTATAAATTTTATTTTTCCAATACATATGAATACAAAATACAAAACTTTCCAACCGAGATACAGAATCAAAATACATCAAACTTATAACTACCCTATATCCCCCTCCCTCTCCTTCCCTCCCATTTCCCTACCCCCCTTCTCTTCCTTTCTCATTTTTTCCATCTTTAATACTGTTTAAACCAAATATTTTAAAACAACAATAACAAATGTACTAAACAATAATATGAATACATTAAATAATATATTTTTACTGTATCTAAGTGTCTGTGTCGTTTTTTCTCTTACTTTTCCCCTACATTGAGAATAGGAGGAGAAGGAGAGCCTATTCAATGTCCTCTATACTTGTTTTTAATTCACCTAACGGACTTCCTGTCTGTCAATTCCTGGTGTATATTTTGGTTTTAAAGACGAACGCACATAACACAGTATGAATCTCTATTGCAATTTTCTAATACGCCCTTACCTTCTAATGTACCAAACTTCAAATCTAAATCTTATCTTTCCCCAATATTCTTCAAATTCAACCAAATACTAACACCTATACTTTTGAAGGTATATTTTATACCTTTCCCAATTTTCTGCCAATTTTTGTTTTGATTTGCCCCTCAAATTATTTGTTAAATAAGCCATTTCTGCCAATTCTTGTAATTTACCTTTGCCACTCGGTTACTGTACTGCAGGGACCCCCATTTCCTTCCATAAAAGGGATGATTTTGGAGGCTTCCCACATAATAAGAATGAATAATAATAATATTCTGCCCACCTGGCTGGGTCTAAGCTACGAGAAGCATTGGCACATTTAAAGTACAGGGGTCCCTTTATACAGATACCTTGGTTCTCAGACACCTTGGTTCTCAAACACTGCAAACCTGGAAGTCAGTGTTATCTCCTGGGCTAAATTGAGGGGAAGTGACAGGAACCCCCAAACACACAGACTTCGCTTGCGTACCTGGGAAAAGCTGCCGGGTGGGAGCGCTGATCTGCGCCTGCCTTGATATCCGGTAGGCCACATCGGGCCCCGATCCTGAGCGCCTCTTGGGGCAGAAGCCCGTGGTCTTGCGGACGCCCTCGGGCTGGTTCTGAAGCTGCAACACTTTCAAGACGTCCACCGGTTCGGCTGCAGGAGGGAAGAGGAGAAGATGGGAAATGTGGGGGTTACAAACCTGGCCTGCCGCCCCCCACCTCACCCCACGCAGACCCTTCCTGCTGCTCTTAAGTTGCCAACTTTTTCCCCTGGCCCTGCTCCTCTGCTTTCAGGAGAGCCTGCTGGTCGGGTCCAAATACCCTGCTCTCGCTCATCTTCCTGCTTTTTGCACAAACTGGCACAGGAGCAGAGCCAGTCGGGAAAGGTGGCAACCCTGCACGGATCAGCCAAGGCAGCCCCTTCGAACAAGTGGGGAGGGTCGGGCGAAAGGTGAAGAGAATCTGATTATCATAAAATCATGGAATCATAGAGTTGGAAGAGACCACAAGGGCCATCCAGTCCAACCCCCTGCCAAGCAGGAAACACCATCAAAGCATTGTTGACATATGCCTGTCAAGCCTCCACTTAAAGACCTCCAAAGAAGGAGACTCTGCCACACTCTTGGCAGCAAATTCCACTGTCGAACAGCTCTTACTGTCAGGAAATTCTTCCTAATGTTTAGGTGGAATCTTCTTTCTTGTAGCTTGAATCCATTGCTCCATGTCCGCTTCTCTGGAGCAGCAGAAAACAACCTTTCTCCCTCCTCTGTATGACATCCTTCTATATATTTGAACATGGCTATCATATCACCCCTTAACCTTCTCTTCTCCAGGCTAAACATACCCAGCTCCCTATGTGGTGCCCAGAACTGGACACAGTATTCCAGGTGAGGTCTGACCAGAGCAGAATACAGTGGTACTATTACTTCCCTTGATCTAAATGCTATACTCCTATTGATGCAGCCCAGAATTGCATTGCAATTTGCTGGAGGAAGGAAACTCGGGATCAGCGAATGGGGGGCTTCCAGAATCTGGCGGGAAGGAAGGAAGGACAGTCTTCACAGGCTCCGCGCAGCCTCCTCCTCCTCATTCACACAGTTGTGCCTGATGCTCTCTCTCTAACCACTGAGCCACGCTACCTCTCAAACCCACACGGGGTCACCACCGGTCCGGTCCTTGACCCTCCCAGTCTCGCTGCTCCCTCAGCGTGCCACAAAGGGGGTCCCCATGGAACAACACCCTCCCCCCCCACAAATGTGGGGCCCTCCAAGAGCCTGGAGGCTGCATGGGAATGGGAAGGAGGCTGGCATCTCAGGTGTGCCCAAAGCAATCAGCATTCCGATCTCCTCTCTCTGAGCCGTGAAAAAGAGTCTTTGTTTGGCGCCGGAGGTGGATCCCGGCCAGGCGGATGCTGGGCACACGCCTGTGCACACCGCCAGCGAGGAAAGAGGGAGGAGGAGGGAGGAGGAAACGCAGGGAACAGGCAGCTGCACGCACCACACAAGACGCCGCAAGGTGTGTGTGGGGGTCATCATAGAATTAGAAGGGACCCAAGGGTCATCCAGTCCAACCCCTTGCAATCTCAGCTAAAGCATACAATCTTGGCTTAAAAACCTCCAAGGAGAGTCACCTGTTCATCACAGCATGAAGGCCTTCAACATAAGGACCCGCTCTGTATTTGTGAGAACCGCATCTATTTCAGTGGGGCAGCAGCACCAATGCACTTTGGAACGCCCTGCCACTTGACAGCCGGCGGGCAGGCGCCTCCACTGAGCTCTTTTTGGCACCTGCTTAAAAGGTTATTTTGCTTTGTCAAGACTGACTGGGTGATTTAGAGAGCTGTACATGTGAATTATGGTGCTGGAGGAGACTCTTGAGAGTCCCATGGACTGCTAGAAGATCAAACCTATCCATTCTTAAGGAAATCAGCCCTGAGTGCTCCCTGGAAGGACAGATCGTGAAGCTGAGGCTCCAATACTTTGGCCACCTCATGAGAAGAGAAGAATCCTTGGAAAAGACCCTGATGTTGGGAAAGATGGAGGGCACTAGGAGAAGGGGACGACAGAGGACAAGATGGTTAGACAGTGTTCTCGAAGCTACGAACATGAGTTTGACCAAACTGCGGGAGGCAGTGCAAGACAGGAGTGCCTGGCGTGCTCTGGTCCATGGGGTCACGAAGAGTCGGACACGACTAAACGACTAAACAACAACATGTGAATACTCTACCACTGTGGAATTTACCTGATAGAGCACATCCCTCTCTCAGTCTTAGGGTCATGGATTCCTCCAATGCAGGGGTTGGACTAAGTGACCCCTGTAGTCCCCTCCAACTCTACCATTCTATGATTCTTTTCAATCTTTCTACGATTATTAGGATTATTATTTCACTATCTTGCCATGTTATCCTTCCTGCTGTAGGTGAGCTTACAGAACCAGCCACTGGACACAAACCTCCTTCTCTATTGAGGCCACTTACTTTTAGGGAAAGGGCCACTAAGAACATTTGTTTTTTAATTGCCATTTTAATTTTTTCAAAAGCCTTAAGGGATTGCTGTTAATTTTCCCTTTTCTTATTGCTTTTCTCTCTTCCGTAAACTACTTTTAGGGTTGTTTATTTTCTCATTTTAAAATCAAGCAGTGAGTATAGATTTTATGAAACGGAATCATAGAATTGAGAACCCAAAGAATCATCTAGCCCAACCCCAGAAAGGAGGCCTCTCGGATATTTGGGAACTGAGTCGTTAACAGTATAAGCCTTTGGCCACCATCCGGGTCATGCCTACTTGGAAGTATGTCCTTTTGAGTGCAATGGGGCTTGCTCCCAGGTAAGTGGGGTTGGCCTTGAGGGCCGCCGTCCTTTCAAGGCAACCTTTCAAGGGCCGGTGGTGGTGGTGGGCGGGGCCAGAGGCAAACGTTAGTCAAGCAACAGCTGTACATTTGGCCCTTTGTACAGTAAGTTAATGGAATAGAAGGGGAAGAAATGGAGGCAGTGAGAGATTTTACTTTCTTGGATTCCATGATCACTGCAGATCATAGAATCATAGAATCATAGAGTTGGAAGAAACCACAAGGGCCATCCAGTCCAACCCCCTGCCAAGCAGGAAATACCATCAAAGCATTCCTGACAGATGGCTGTCAAGTCTCCGCTTAAAGACCTCCAAAGAAGGAGACTCCACCACACTCCTTGGCAGCAAATTCCACTGTCAAACAGCTCTTACTGTCAGGAAGATGGTGACAGTAGTCACGAAATTAAAAGACACATGCTTCTTGGGAGAAAAGCAATGACAAACCTAGACAGCATCTTAAAAAGCAGGGACATCACCTTGCCGACAAAGGTCTGTATAGTTAAAGCTATGGTTTTCCCAGTAGTGATGTATGGAAGTGAGAGCTGGACCATCAAGAAGGCTGATCGCCAAAGAATTGATGCTTTTGAATTATGGTGCTGGAGGAGACTCTTGAGAGTCCCATGGCCTGCAAGAAGATCAAACTTATCCATTCTGAAGGAAATCAGCCATGAGTGCTCACTGGAAGGACAGATCCTGAAGCTGAGGCTCCAATACTTTGGCCACCTCATGAGAAGAGAAGAATCCCTGGGAAAGACCCTGATGTTGGGAAAGATGGAGGGCACAAGGAGAAGGGGACGACAGAGGACGAGATGGTTGGACAGTGTTCTCGAAGCTACGAACATGAGTTTGACCAAACTGCAGGAGGCAGTGGAAGACAGGAGTGCCTGGCGTGCTCTGGTCCAGGGGGTCACGAAGAGTCGGACACGACTAAACAACAACAACAGTAAGTTAGTTTTCTACATTCTCTCTCTGTCTTCCACCCAGTCAAGGAAGACATTTAGTGCACAACATAAGAATGCAATAAATTTCTGCCGGATTAAGCCGGTGGCCCATCTACTTCTCACAGCGGCCGACCAGGTGCACCCCAGGAGAAACCCACAATCAGGATTCGAACCCAAGGACCCTCTCCCCTGCTGCAGTTTCCAGCAACTGGGATTGCTACGCTGGACTGTGGAGCCAGAGCACAGCCACCTTGGTTAGCAGCCATCCCTAGTCTTCTCTTGTGGCAGCAGGTTCCATAGGTTAACACTGTGCTGCGCGAACAAGGCCTTTCAGCTTCACGGGGTGTGGGCGAGTTTCAGCATCACGAGAGCCAGGCAAGATTTCATGAGCTCCAGACGTGCTTTGAAGGTACCCAGCCTGAGGACGAAATTCCCTGGCATTGCCCGTATTTATTTACTGAGAGGCAGTCTCTGCGCCGCTGGCTGCTCTCTCGAGCAGGCAGGAAACAAAAAGCTTCCTTTTTCTCAATGGAGAAGCCGAAGCAGAGCCCAGGCATGCCTTGGGGCAGGCAAAATGCAGCAATCTAACTGTGAAGGTGGAAGCCAGGTCACCCACATCCCTCTTTTTCTCTCTGGCAGCCCCTCGTAGACAAGTAAGATTGTCTTCCATAAACACGGCCTTAACAGTGAGTGACTGTGGAGGCCAATTTTGAATCCACACGTCCTTCCACAGTGGGGACATTGGTTTCTGGGCGGGAGCTGATCACAATGAGGGTTTGCCAAGCGTGCCTTCCTCTTGGCACGTTTCTCCCTTGCGTCCTGAGTTCGAGTGTCTTCAAAGCCCATGACACCTTTGGTAAAGGCTGTTCTCCAACTGGAGCACTTGCAAGCCAGTGTTTCCCAGTTGTCACTGTTTATGCTACATTTTTAAAAAAGATTTGCCTTGAGAGTCTCTTTTGTTGACCACCAGCATTACGCTTTCCATTTTTAGGTTTGGAACAGAATAGTTGCTTTTTAGCATCCGAACAACAAGACCAGTGCAACGAAGTTGATGTTGAAGAATCATTGCTTCCACACGGGTGATCTTTGATTCTTCCAGTAGATCCAGACAGGGGCTGAGCCCCCAAGAGGCCCAGGCTCACCCCCAGATCACCAGCCGGCTCCTTCCTCCCTTTGGAACTGGCCGAGCAACAGAGATGAACCACCTGCCAACATCGCCTCTGTCTTGTCTGGATGAAGCTCCGGTTTCCTGGCCCTCATCCAGTCTCTTGCCAAGGTCAGGAACCAGTTCAGCTTATCCTCCGCCTCCCTTGCTTGTGTGAGGGCCTTGCAGAATCATAGAATGGGAGCATTGGAAGGGATCCCAAGGGGTCATCTAGTCCAGCCCTCAGCAGTCGCAACGGAAGCATCCTGGACAGGGGCCATCCATCTGTGTGTCATCTCTGTGTGGATGACAGTGGACCCCCAAACTGCAGAAGACCCCTGCCCAGTGGTTTCACACAGATGCCCAACAGAACGGAGCGGGGGGCTGTGTAGAGAAGGTGCAATCCTGCGGAACTCCAGCCCACGGGATCCTAATCCAGATTCCAGAAGGACATCTTGGCTGATTGCATGGAAAGTGGCTGAGAGATGATGATGGTGATAGTCATCCCAGTGCTGAATCCAGGCCTAAATGGGTCCAGAAAATCCACCTCCCCCAAGATCCCAGATCCACCGCCCCAAGATCCCAGCTCCACCTCCCCCAAGATCCCAGATCCACCTCCCCCAAGATCCCAGATCTGTGTGCCCAGATCCCAGCACAGATGTTATGGGATCTAGTGGGACCTTCAATTAAGCAATTCTTAGAATCATAGAATCATAGAATCATAGAGTTGGAAGAGACCACAAGGACCATCCAGTCCAACCCCCTGCCAAGCAGGAAAAACCATCAAAGCATTCTTGACAGATGGCCGTCAAGCCTCCGCTTAAAGACCTCCAAAGAAAGAGACTCCACCACACTCCTTGGCAGCAAATTCCACTGCCGAACAGCTCTTACTGTCAGGAAGTTCTTCCTAATGTTTAGGTGGAATCTTCTTTCCTGTAGCTTGAATCCATTGCTCCGTGTCCGCTTCTCTGGAGCAGCAGAAAACAACCTTTCTCCTGCTCTTCATGACATCCTTTTATATATTTGAACATGGCTATCATATCACCCCTTAACCTTTTCTTCTCCAGGCTAAACATACCCAGCTCCCTAAGCCGTTCCTCATAAGGCATCGTTTCCAGGCCTTTGACCATTTTGGTTGCCCTCCTCTGGACACGTTCCAGCTTGTCAGTATCCTTCTTGAACTGTGGTGCCCAGAACTGGACACAGTACTCCAGGTGAGGTTTGACCAGAGTAGAATACAGTGGTACTAATATATATTTCGCCTCTTCTCCGCCGGCTTGGCAAAGTCTGTTCCTTCTGCCGGGTGGGGGGCGTCTGCAGCAGCCGCACCGCCCCAGAGCCGGCAGATCTCTGCGCAGAGACGCAGCGCATGATCCAGGGGCCTCTCTGGCTCTGCAGTGGCCCGCCGTCGGTTTTGTGCCCGGCCCCCCTGGCGCTCCCCGTCCCGCATCTGGCCAAGCCATCATCCCTCGGCGTGTGCCTCCCCCACTCCCCCCCCATCAGCTCCTGATGGCTTCCCCAGACTTGTTATTGTTCCGAGGGAAATCCGAGCCGACGCCTTTGGGTGCCAACTGGACGGGAGGGTGGCGTGGGGTGAGCGGCTGGGCGCGAAGCTTACCACTGGGAGAGACGGGGGTGCAGCAGAGGGCGCGGGGGCACAGGTGGGGTGGGATACACACACCTCCACACCCCACACCTTCTTGCCTCTCCACCTCCCCAACTCGTCTTGCCCCGTCCACCATCACCGGCCCTTGAAAGGTTGCCTTGAAAGGACAGCGGCCCTCACGTGGAAAACAGTGAGCAAGGCCCATTGCACTCAAAAGGACATACTTCCAAGTACGCATGACTCCGATGGTGGCCAAAGGCTTATACCAGGGTTCCCCAAACTAAGGCCCGGGGGCCAGATGTGGCCCAATCCCCTTCTCAATCCAGCCCACGGACGGTCCGGGAAGCAGCATGTTTTTACATGAGTAGAATGTGTCCTTTTATTTAAAATGCATCTCTGCGTTATTTGTGGGGCATAGGAAATCATTCATTTTTTTTCTTCAAAATATAGTCTGGCCCCCCACAAGGTGTGAGGGACAGTGGACCGGGCCCCCCCTGAAAAAGTTTGCCGACCCCTGGCTTATACTGTTATTGACTCGGGTCCCAAATATCCGAGAGGCCTCCTCCTTCCTCCCTATAGACATCCTCGGGTACCAAGATGGGCAGAGCTAGGGGGGTGGTCCAGCAGGGAGGGCCTTCTCGGTGGTGGCACCTGAGCGGTGTATCTCCCTGCCCATGGAGGTCCCTAGAATCATAGATCATAGAATTGTGGAGTTGGAAGGGACCCCCGAGGGTCATCCAGTCCAACCCCCTACATTGAAGAAATCAAAACTAAAGCATCCATGACAGATGACCAGCCAACCTCTGCTTAAATACCTCCAAGGAAGGAGAATCCATTCAATGGCTGAACGTCCATTCAATGTGATCGATTAGGGGAGCGAGGTTTACCTGCCTGTCGTGTTCCCGTCCCCCCCATATTTTATTCAAGTTGGCATCCCTGGGTGAGGGTCGTCCTACTGCTGCTGCGACAGAGGGGTGAGAAGAGGGCATACAAGAGGCGCCCCCCCCATCCCTCTCTGCTCATCGCCTATTTGAGCCCCCACACCTCTCAGTCCTGGGGGGGAGGGGGGAGCCTTGCAGGTTATATGTACCGTCCATTTTTTACAGCGCCAGGAAACTTTTGCCAAGCTCTCCTCCCGCACTGCACGCAAGGTCCCTCAGTGGCAGTTAGAATCACAGAATTGTAGAATGGGAAGGGAACCCGAGGGGTCATCTAGTCCAACCCCGTACAATGCAGGAATCTTTTGCCCAAGGTGGGTCTCGAACCCACGAACCTGAGATTGAGAGTCTCGCGCTCCGCTGACCGAGCTATTTTGCTGTTTTTCATTACTCTTCCATTCTTATTCAATCTTGCATCCAGGAGTTGGACTGGGTGATCCTTATCCTTACATAGAATCCTAGAATTATATAGAATTGGGCACACCAGTGGTCATCTAGCCCAGCCCCCAGAACCACAGATAAGAAATCCTCAAGCGGCGTCTTTCCAACCTCTCTATTTCTGGGATCAATTTCCCTGCCCAGGAGTTGCGGGTGACCTACACGCTTCTCCCCAGCCACCCCTATTCCATCAAAAACCACCTCCCTGTGAGGTGGGCAAGAGGCTGAGAAGGACAGGAAGTCCAACCACTGATAATCAATAATCAATAATCAATAATATTATTTGTACACAGCCCATCTGACTGGATTGCATGAAACTTGTCGCAGCTCCGCTCTCTCCATGCCTCTCCTGGTGCGCCAGGTTCTGCCCAACTTTTTGGGGGGTGGGGTGGGGGGTCCCGAACATGCATGTGATGTCATGTGGCGGGGCGATGCTTGTACTATTGTGACCCAAGAAAATCCTTAATAAAAACAATAACAAGAGCAAGAATAATAATGGAGAAGATTGAGGCAGACCGACCCCCCTCCTTGAAATATTTGGGGGGCACCCCTTAATGGCATCCCTGGGGACAGGGGAGCTTGTTGCAGCAGGAAAGGGAGACCCCCGTGCCTCTTCCCCTAACCCTAACCCACTACAGTGGTACCTCGGTTTAAGTACACAATTGGTTCCGGAAGTTCGTACTTAACCTGAAGCGTACTTAACCTGAAGTGAACTTTCCCATTGAAAGTAATGGGAAGTGGATTAATCCATTCCAGACGGGTCCACGGAGTATTTAAACTGAAAGTACTCAAACCGAAGCGTACTTAAATCGAGGTATAACTGCATCTATTTCTTTATATATGAATTGTTGGAAGGGAACCCAAGGGTCATCTAGTCCAACCCCCTGCAATGCAGGAACACAAACCATGGAGTAGCTTTGAATAGAGCTTGAGGCGACCTCATCACCCTCAATGTTTAACAGACCATTGTACTTTAATATTTTGTTGGAAGCCGCCCAGAGTGGTTGGGGAAACCCAGCCAGATGGGCGGTGTATAAATAAATTATTATTATTATTATTATTATTATTATTATTATTATTATTATTATTCATCATCCTGGAGGACGCATTGCACCCTCTGCGTGGCCACGGGAAGGAAGAGCTATGGAGCTTCAATCAGTGTGTGTGTGTGTGAACACGCGCACATATGGAAAGGGGGTGTTCTGCAGCAAAATGTTGCAGCGCAGAGTCTTCAGGCGGTGCATTCGACGCCACCCTGTCCCCTGGTTTCCCTTCCAGGTCCCTGACCCCCTCCTGAGCAGCCATTCAGCAAATGCAGCTCAGCCCTCTTGGGGTGGGGTGGGGGTGGAACGCAGGGTGGTCATACTTTCCACGATTTCCCCATCGACGTGATGCCTGCACTGCAGGGGGTTGGGCTAGATGACCCTCAGGGACCCTTCCAGTTCCACAATCCTACGTTCCTGTGGTTCTCCCCCGGTGTCTCTGCGCAGCTCTCCCTTTCGGCCCTGGGAAGGGCGACCAACAGTTTCCCAAACTGGTGTTCCCTTTCCGAAGAGAGGGTGGGATGGACGGACGGCTCCCCATTTGCCTGCCCCTTCTCCCCCCCCCCACCTCCCAGCCGGCTCCCACTGCTTCTGGGGGGGGGGGTTACCCTGAGTCTACACAACCATTTGATTTTTGAAAAACCATTTTGGCTGCCAAAACGGGAAGCGGAGGAAGTCCCATTAAATATTATTGGGCTGCGGGGGGGGGGGGGAGAAAGAGCTACTGGGATCAGGGAGAATCTTGGAAACATAGAAGTTGGAAGGGACCCCCAGGGGTCATGTAGCCCGACACACACACTACCTGCGATGCAGGAATCGCAGCTCAACTCCTCCCTCCGGAGCCCCAGAAGTGACAGACCCACATTCTCGCATGGAGCGCAAACGCGCGCACCGCGCTCACGGAGAAACCACCCCCCTCCCCAAGCCCCCAGACCCATGCTATTTTTGGGGGGAATGTTGTGGATTTGGGGAAGGTCTTTTCTTATTAGGGCTGCATCGCGACCCCAACAGCCAGCCAGGGAGAGGCGCTTGGCTCGCGAAGGAGGTGCGTTTTTCCAGCAAAACGCCCCCACTGGATTCCGCTGGCTCCTTTCTCAAAGTCTGGAAAAACTTGAAGTGTCAAGTGCGGCACCTGATCTCCTCCGCCGCCTCCTCCTCCTGTCTGGTATGACAGCAAACGCCTCTCTGGTTCCCCTTCCTCTCTCCTGTGAGAATCATAGCATAGCAGAGTTGGAAGGGATTTCCCCCAGGGGTCATCTAGTCCAACCCCCTGGGATGCAGGGCTAGAGAATCCCTGGCAGATGGCCGTCCGGCGTCCGACCTCTATCGAAGGAGTCTGTTCCACGGGAATGGCTCTTAGGAAATTTAGGAAATTTCCAGGACCAGAACCAGGACGAATAATAATAATAATAATAATTAAACCTCACCCATCCAACTGGGTTGCCCCAGACATTCTGAGTGGCTTCCAACAGAAAATAAGAGCACAGAGGTTATGATGCAGTCTGCTTAACATTAGCTGGTGGAATCTCCTTCCTTGTTACATGCAATTCCTGCATTGCTAGGGTTGGGCTAGAGGACCCCTAGGGGTCCCTTCCAACTCTATAACAATATGATTCCTTGACTATGATTCTCCAGCAATAGAAGAGTCACCCCTTTCTTCAATTTTTTTTTATTATTATAATTATAATTATTATTTATATAAAGGTAAAGGTAAAGGGACCCCTGACCATTAGGTCCAGTCGTGACCGACTCTGGGGTTGCGCGCTCATCTCGCATTATTGGCCGAAGGAGCCGGCGTACAGCTTCCAGGTCATGTGGCCAGCATGACAAAGCCGCTTCTGGCAAACCAGAGCAGCGCACGGAAACACCATTTACCTTCCCGCTGTAGCGGTTCCTATTTATCTACTTGCATTTTGATGTGCTTTCAAACTGCTAGGTTGGCAGGATATTATTTATATACCACTACCCTATTCCCGGAGGTCTCAAAAATATCACAATATATAAAATCAAAATAACAACAACAACAACAACATATTATTATTATTATTATTATTATTATTATTATTATTATTATTATTAATACCCTGCCCATCTGGCTGGGTTTCCCCAGCCACTCTGGGCGGCTTCCAACAGAAGTATTAAAATACAATAATCTATTAAACATTAAAAGCTTCCCTAAACAGGGCTGCCTTCAGATGTCCTCTGAAAGTCTGGTAGTTGTTTTTCTTTTTGACATCTGGTGGGAGGGCGTTCCACAGGGAGGGTGCCACCACCGAGAAGGCCCTTTGCCTGGTTCCCTGTAACTTGGCTTCTCACAGGGAGGGAACCGCCAGAAGGCCCTCAGCGCTGGACCTCAGTGTCCGGGCAGAGCGATGGGGGTGGAGACACTCCTTCAATAACCCAATAACACCGCCCCAAAAAAGAGTCACATTTTAAAAGGGTATGGGATGTTGATCAGGTCAACCAAAGGCCTGGTTAAAAAGGAACATTTTTGTCTGGTGCCTAAGGCTGTATAATGAAGGCGCCAGGTGAACTTCCCTGGGGAGAGCATTCCACAGACGGGGAGCCACTGCAGAGAAGGCCTGTTCTCTCCAGACCTCTGGAGGAGAAGGCACACGAAGGGGGGCCTCAAAAGATGATCTCAGGGTCCGGGTAGGTTGATATGGGAAGAGGTGGTGCTTGAGGTATTGCAGTCCTGAGCCGTTCGTGGCAAGTATGATGAATTTTATTTAAATCGCTGTCCAAATTGCCCTGGCGTCTGCAAGGAACGCCAGAAGCTGCCATCCACTAAGTCAGATCATTGCTCCAGCCAGAGAACTCAATATTGCCTCCACTGGTTGGCAGCAACGGCTCTTTGGGGATACTGTCAGGAGTGTGCAAGTCGGAGTTAACTTTTTATTAGCAAGAACACGATCTGCACAAGAATGCCAGGCCCAGAAGCTCATCCCTGGTACTGGTAGGTCTTGCCCCATGGATCAATGGCCAAAGCAACTGCCCAATTCATAGAATCCTGGACCCGTCAAGTTGCAAGGGGACCAAGGGTCATCTAGTCCAACCCGCTGCAAGAGGGCAGAGAAGGCCTTTGGGGGGTCCGATCCAACTTAGCAGGCTTTGAAATTTAAGCTTCGGAAATGCTCTCAGAGGAAAGAATTTGAGGGGGGGGGGGAGAGAGAGAATTCTCTGCTCCCTCTCCAAGAAGTAGCAGCAAAAAACTTTGGGTAATAAAAAGATTTGGGATCAAGCCAAGAGGCTCTCTTTCTTTTCTTTTCTTTTTTGTTAAGTCCTGAGCAAGGATCGTGATTCTGTTATGGACAGCAGTTCCCCAAAAAAGAAGCCTGGCCCACAAAATTTCTTTTATCTTTAGCTGAGATTCCTGCACTGCAGGGGGTTGGGCTAGATGACCCTTGGGTGTCCCTTCCAACTCTACAATTTTATGAATCAATGAAAATGCATTGGTCATTTTTCTTACTCCGCCCACCCACCAGAACCCAGGTGTCCTGCTCGACAACATGCCCCCCCAGCTGCGCCCGACGGCCAGCTGTTCGCAATTTCGCCGGCTGGAATTTGCAGCCAGGAAAAAAAAACACGACTTTTTCCAGGCGCGACCTGCTGGGGAAGGGGGAGGGTGTTTTGAGGGAAGCCGCCACCCCCTTTCTTAGGACGCCAAGGCCTGGCGGAGTCATTTGCAAGGAGCAAGTGTGGGGTGGGAGTCTGGGGTCCAGAATCTGCTTGCAGATTCATTCCCAGGGGAAAAAATTGGGTGTGCAGCCTTGCTGGGGGAAGCAAAGAAGGGGTGCATTTCATAATTCAATTTTAAAGCTATAATTCTTGCACTGCAGGGGGTGGACTAGATGACCCTTGGGTACATTCCAACTCTACAGTTCCAAGATTCTAAACGCAGACAAGGCCGGCGGGGAGGGGCCAGCCCCCTTTCTTAGGATGCCTAGGCCTGGTGGAGTCATTTGAAAAAAAAAAAAACCAAGCTAAAGGGGGGAATTAATTCTGCTGTCCAGAGGCTGTTTGCACTTTCCTTCCCAGGGAAAAAAAATGAAGAGGGGGGTCCCATGCTTTGTTGTATGGTGGGGCGGGGGGGGGGGTCCAAAATCAGGCAAGGCTGGAGTGGGGAGGTTGGGAGACGCATCCTGAGCCAGCCAAGGCTCCGCGTGCCCGGGCTGGAATTCCAAAGGGGCGACCATCCAAGTTCGAGTCCTAAACCCAAATTATTAAAAAAAATATATACACACATCACAGCCGCCTTCTCCAGCTAACAGGCAGAGATGAGTTTAGCAGAAAGACCAGCCTCGGCTTCGGCCCCACAAACTGATGGACGCGGAGGGCAGACGCCGCCTCGCCTGCAGTGCGTAGCGATGGGACGTGTGAACCGTGGCGCGCGCGTGTGCCGGCAGCAGACACGCGCGTGGGTGGCCAGGCGCGCCACCCCCTTTTACGCGCGCCTCGGCGGCATTCCTTCCTATTATATATATCCCAGACTATTTATAGGGCGCGCGGCCCCTTTCCAGCCTCCGGGTGGGAAAGAGGGGCAGAGGTCCCCCTTCTCCCAAGAACTCACGTCCAGGTGGGGAGGAGAGAGAAGATGCATGGGAGTTGCGAGATTTGGGAAGTTCGGAAAAGAGGCACCAAAACGATAAAGGGGGTGGAGCGACTCCTCTGTGGAGAAAGGACTTTTTAATTTAGACTGAAATGGCGATTAAGCAGGGGAATTGAGATAAATTCATAAAACTATGTCTGGCCTGGAGAGAGAGAGAGAGAGAGAGAGAGAGAGAGAGAGAGTCTTTCTCCCTCTCTCATAATGCTGGAACTGGTGGGCATTCAAGGAAGCTGAATGTTGGAAGATTCAAGACAGATAGAATAAAGGACTTCTTCATGCAGCGCAGGGCTAAACTGTGGAACTCCCTGCCACAAGAGGCCACGGTGGCCGCCAACTTGGACGGCTTTAGCAATTCCAAATAACTTCAATGAAAGCACAGCTCAAGCCACTCTTAAAGTGGGCATTGACTGGAGCAAACCATTTGCCCACGTACAACATTGAAATACCTCCTTTATTATTAAGTTTTTTGGGGTATACTCTTAGAAGGTTGCATAATGTTAAAAGGGTTAAAAGGCTGTGAGGGAGGCAGCTACGACTCTCCAGAAGGGACCCTGCACTTCTGAACCTTAAAGGCTCAGGAATACAATACCTCTTCCTATATGAACCTACCCGGACCCTGAGATCATCCTCCAAAGTCCTTCTTCGTGTGCCTCCTCCTTGAGAGGTCCGGAGGGTCGCAACACAAGAACGCGGCCTTCTCTGCAGTGGCTCCCTGTCTGTGGAATACTCTCCCCAGGGAAATTTGCCTGGTACCTTCATTACGCACCTTTAGGTGCCAGGCAAAAACGTTCCTTTTTAACCAGGCCTTTGGGACGCGGGTGGCGCTGTGGGTTAAACCACAGAGCCTAGGGCTTGCCAATCAGAAGGTCAGCGGTTCGAATCCCTGTGACGGGGTGAGCTCCCGATGCTTGGTCCCAGCTCCTGCCAACCTAGCAGTTCGAAAGCATGTCAAAGTGCAAGTAGATAAATAGGTACCGCTCCAGCGGGAAGGTAAACGGCGTTTACATGCGCTTCTCTGGTTCGCCAGAAGCGACTTAGTCATGCTGGCTCCATAACCTGAAAGCTGTATGCCGGCTCCCTCGGCCAGTAAAGCGCCGCAACCCTAGAGTCGTCCGCGACTGGACCTAATGATCAGGGGTCCCTTTACTTGGAGGTGTTATTGGATTGTTGTTGAACTGCCCTGAGACCTCCGGGTATAGGGTGGTATATGAACTATAATAATAATAATAATAATAATAATAATAATAATAATAATAACCACTTGTCCCTGCATGAGAGGGGACGTGTTAATGTGATGTCCTCCTCCCCTCCCCTCCCCTCCAAGTTGCAATAGGAGGAAAGGGAAGCGAACGTCTCTCTGCCCGCTCCTAGGGCACCATCCATGAACCCCAAAAAGGAGGGTCAGAAACAGTGGCCAGGAGGGATGTACCCAACACTTTTTGATGGAAATGGCCTGCAGGGCCACTCCTCTAACCTTGAGGTGACTCTGGTTCCTGGAGAGACAGTTGGCCTGGCTTTCGGAACGGGTGAGGCCGGTGGTTCTGCTAGGGTGTGGCAAGAGGCGATGGCAAGTGTGCCAGGGAGACCTAAGGGCAATCGAAGAAACATTTGAACATCTAAACTGAATCAGATCATACTGTTGTTGTTTTTTTAATTTGCAGAATATGGATAGATCTTTACAAACCAAGAGCACTGGCTATTATTCTACAGTTCTCCATGACATATTGTTGTGTGAGTTTTCAACTCTGGCAAACATTATGGATCAGAGTAAGGTTTTCTTTGTGTGGAAGAGGAGTTCAGAGTTTGTCTCAAACTAAAAAGGTAAAGGGACCCCGACTCTGGGGTTGCGGCGCTCATCTCGCTTTATTGGCCGAGGGAGCCGGTGTACAGCTTCCAGGTCATGTGGCCAGCATGTTGTTGTTGTTGTTTAGTCGTTTAGTCGTGTCCGACTCTTCGTGACCCCATGGACCATAGCACGCCAGGCACTCCTGTCTTGCACTGCCTCCCGCAATTTGGTCAAACTCATGTTGGTAGCTTCGAGAACACTGTCCAACCATCTTGTCCTCTGTCGTCCCCTTCTCCTAGTGCCCTCAATCTTTCCCAACATCAGGGTCTTTTCCAAGGATTCTTCTCTTCTCATGAGGTGGCCAAAGTATTGGAGCCTGAGCTTCACGATCTGTCCTTCCAGGGAGCACTCAGGGCTGATTTCCTTAAGAATGGATAGGTTTGATCTTCTTGCAGTCCATGGGACTCTCAAGAGTCTCCTCCAGCACCATAATTCAAAAGCATCAATTCTTCGGCGATCAGCCTTCTTTATGGTCCAGCTCTCACTTCCATACATCACTACTGGGAAAACCATAGCTTTAACTATACGGACCTTTGTCGGCAAGGTGATGTCTCTGCTTTTTAAGATGCTATCTAGGTTTGCCATTGCTTTTCTCCCAAGAAGCAGGCGTCTTTTAATTTCGTGACTGCTGTCACCATCTGCAGTGATCAAGGAGCCCAAGAAAGTAAAATCTCTCACTGCCTCCATTTCTTCCCCTTCTATTTGCCAGGAGGTGATGGGACCAGTGGCCATGATCTTGGTTTTTTTGATGTTGAGCTTCAGACCATATTTTGCGCTCTCCTCTTTCACCCTCATTAAAAGGTTCTTTAATTCCTCCTCGCTTTCTGCCATCAAGGTTGTGTCATCTGCATATCTGAGGTTGTTGATATTTCTTCCGGCAATCTTAATTCCGGCTTGGGATTCATCTAGTCCAGCCTTTCGCATGATGAATTCTGCATATAAGTTAAATAAGCAGGGAGACAATATACAACCTTGTCGTACTCCTTTCCCAATTTTGAACCACTCAGTTGTTCCATATCCAGTTCTAACTGTAGCTTCTTGTCCCACATAGAGATTTCTCAGGAGACAGATGAGGTGATCAGGCACTCCCATTTCTTTAAGAACTTGCCATAGTTTGCTGTGGTCGACACAGTCAAAGGCTTTTGCATAGTCAATGAAGCAGAAGTAGACGTTTTTCTGGAACTCTCTAGCTTTCTCCATAATCCAGCGCATGTTTGCTATTTGGTCTCTGGTTCCTCTGCCCTTTCGAAATCCAGCTTGCACTTCTGGGAGTTCTCGGTCCACATACTGCCTAAGCCTGCCTTATAGAATTTTAAGCATAACCTTGCTAGCGTGTGAAATGAGCGCAATTGTGCGGTAGTTGGAGCATTCTTTGGCACTGCCCTTCTTTGGGATTGGGATGTAGACTGATCTTCTCCAATCCTCTGGCCATTGCTGAGTTTTCCAAACTTGCTGGCATATTGGGTGTAGCACCTTAACAGCATCATCTTTTAAAATTTTAAATAGTTCAGCTGGAATATCATCACTTCCACTGGCCTTGTTATTAGCAGTGCTTTCTAAGGCCCATTTGACTTCACTCTCCAAGATGTCTGGCTCAAGGTCAGCAACCACACTACCTGGGGTGTACGAGACCTCCATATCTTTCTGGTATAATTCCTCTGTGTATTCTTGCCACCTCTTCTTGATGTCTTCTGCTTCTGTTAGGTCCTTACCACTTTTGTCCTTGATTATGGTAATCTTTGTACGAAATGTTCCTTTCATATCTCCAATTTTCTTGAACAGATCTCTGGTTTTCCCCATTCTATTGTTTTCCTCTATTTCTTTGCATTGCTCATTTAAGAAGACCCTCTTGTCTCTCCTTGCTGTTTTTTGGAAATCTGCATTCAGTTTCCTGTATCTTTCCCTATCTCCCTTGCATTTTGCTTGCCTCCTCTCCTCCGCTATTTGTAAGGCCTCGTTGGACAGCCATTTTGCTTTCTTGCATTTCCTTTTCCTTGGGATGGTTTTCGTTGCTGCCTCCTGTATAATGTTACGAGCCTCCATCCATAGTTCTTCAGGCACTCTGTCCACCAAATCTAAATCCTTAAACCTGTTCCTCACTTCCACTGTGTATTCATAAGGGATTTGATTCAGATTGTATCTTACTGGCCCAGTGGTTTTTCCTACTTTCTTCAGTTTAAGCTGGAATTTTGCTATAAGAAGCTGATGATCTGAGTTACAGTCAGCTCCAGGTCTTGTTTTTGCTGACTGTATAGAGCTTCTCCATCTTTGGCTGCAGAGAATATAATCAATCTGATTTCGATGCTGCCCATTTGGTGATATCCATGTGTAGAGTCGTCTCTTGTGTTGTTGGAAGAGAGTGTTTGTGATGACCAGCTTGTTCTCTTGACAGAACTCTATTAGCCTTTGCCCTGCTTCATTTTGAACTCCCAGGCCAAACTTGCCAGTTGTTCCTTTTATCTCTTGATTCCCTACTTTAGCATTCCAATCCCCTGTAATGAGAAGAACATCCTTCTTTGGTGTCATTTCTAGAAGGTGTTGTAGGTCTTCATAGAATTGGTCAATTTCACTTTCTTCAGCACCGGTAGTTGGTGCATAAACTTGGATTACTGTGATGTTAAAAGGTCTGCCTTGGATTCGTATCGAGATCATTCTGTCATTTTTGAGATTGCATCCCATTACAGCTTTTGCCACTCTTTTGTTGACTATGAGGGCCACTCCATTTCTTCTACGGGATTCTTGCCCACAGTAGTAGATATGATAGTCATCCGAACTGAATTCGCCCATTCCCTTCCATTTTAGTTCACTGATGCCCAGGATGTCGATATTTATTCTTGTCATCTCATTTTTGACCACATCCAGCTTACCTCCATTCATGGTTCTTACATTCCAGGTTCCTATGCAATATTTTTCTTTACAGCATCGGACTTTCCTTTCGCTTCCAGGCATATCCGCAACTGAGTGTCCTTTCGGCTTTGGCCCAGCCGCTTCATCAGCTCTGAATCTACTTGTACTTGTCCTCCGCTCTTCCTCAGTAGCATGTTGGACGCCTTCCGACCTGAGGGGCTCATCTTCCAGCGTCATAACTTTTATATGCCTGTTGTCTTTGTCCATGGAGTTTTCTTGGCAGGGTTACTGGAGTGGCTTGCCAGTTCCTTCTCCAGGTGGATCACGTTTAGTCAAAACTCTCCACTATGACCTGTCCATCTTGGGTGGCCCTGCATGGCATAGCTCATAGCTTCTCTGAGTTATTCAAGCCCCTTCGCCACGACAAGGCATTGATCCATGAAGGGGGTGGCCAGCATGACAAAGCCACTTCTGGCGAACCAGAGCAGCACACGGAAACGCCGTTGACCTTCCCGCAGGAGCGGTACCTATTTATCTCCTTGCACTTTGACATGCTTTTGAACTGCTAGGTGGGCAGGAGCTGGGACCGAGCAATGGGCGCTCACCCCATCGCGGGGATTTGAACTGCCGACCTTCTGATCGGCAAGCCCTAGGCTCTGTGGTTTAACCCACAGCGCCACCCGCGTCCCTTACTGCCTCAGACCTGGCATAAATGAGATTGCGCAGCCAAAGCAAGCTCATGCCTCTCACTGAGTTTGGATGCCTACTTATAAACACCGTTCTGCTGTGCCCAGCTGGCCTCTGACACACATTGGATGCGGGTTGGACTAGATGACCCTTGGGACCCCTCCCAACTCTGCAGTTCTGTGATTTGAATGGGCCTGGGCCTTGCTCTGACTGGGCGTTGCATCCTTCATGACTCACAACAAGCACAAGCTTGTGGAGTCACACAGAGCTCTTTGTCAGGGACACGGCTGAGACCTACCGTAGAGCCAACAGAAGACAGCTCAGTGAGGTGGAAATGTGTTTTTTCCCCTGATGTCATTGTCTCTGTCTGCAAGCATTTCCTCTTGCAAGCAGCTTGGCTCTGGGGCCTGGAGGGAAAGGCCTCCCCCAGCCTTCCTGACAAAGAGCTCTGTGTCAACTCTGAAGTCTGCATGTCCCCACTGAGAGATGGTTGAACTGGTGGAGGAAGTCCTCCTTCAGCAATGAGGCTTGTTTCTCCGCAAATTTGTCTAGTTTTAAATTTGCTATTTTTAAACTCTCTGGTGACGCCTGGGCTGCGAGCTTCCTGGGAGTAAGGGTGTGCTAATGTCCAACCACAGGTATGCATGAAGATTTTCCTGCCAGCCTCCCCACTGGGAAAAGCCTCATGACAGGCAGGCATTCAACCAGGAAAGCCTTTCATAGTTTTGCCTCTCATTTAGCTGCTTCTCCTTCGCATGGGGAGGGGGGAGTTTAGGGGACCCCAAGGTTATATGGGTGGAATGGGGGCTCAATGCTGCTTTGCTCCCCATCAGAGGGCCAAAATGGTGTGTTTTCAGACCTCCTGTGGGGAAACTCAGTCCAGATTTCAACACGGGACATCTAGGGCCTCAATTGTGCCATTCCATCAAATGGGTACGGCAGAGTTTTCAGGTGGCTGTCAAAAAGGAGGTCAGTGGATCTTCTGCTTGCAAACAGGCTTGACAGAAAGATGAGCAAGCTATTTCTGGAGTCCCCCCTACACTCTGATTTTGTTGTTGTTGTTGTTGTTTAGTCGTTTAGTCATGTCCGACTCTTCGTGCCCCATGGACCATAGCACGCCAGGCACTCCTGTCTTGCACTGCCTCCCGCAGTTTGGTCAAACTCATGTTCGTACCTTCGAGAACACTGTCCAACCATCTTGTCCTCTGTCGTCCCCTTCTCCTTGTGCCCTCAATCTTTCCCAACATCAGGGTCTTTTCCAAGGATTCTTCTCTTCTCATGAGGTGGCCAAAGTATTGGAGCCTCAGCTTCACGATCTGTCCTTCCAGTGAGCACTCAGAGCTCACTGGTTTTCCCAGTAGTGATTTATGGAAGTGAGAGCTGGACCATCAAGAAGGCTGATCACCGAAGAATTGATGCTTTTGAATTATGGTGCTGGAGGAGACTCTTGAGAGTCCCATTGACTGCAAGAAGATCCAACCTATCCATTCTTAAGGAAATCAGCCCTGAGTGCTCACTCTGATTTTATCACTTGGTTTATCCCCATTCCCGGAAATGGCCTTTTTACAAGAAAAAACATATGTGTGACAGGCAGGAGACCAACAGGCACAGTTCCCACCCACCCCCTTGGCCAGGAGGAAAAGTTTCACTGTGACAGCTATTAAATGCACAGGAGCTCTGCCCGGAAGAAAACATGGCAACCCAACCCTCTCTTGACACAACTCATCCCGAGCTCTTTTTTGGAATCGGACCCTGGAGGGGGTCCAACTAACGGGGCGGGGGGAGGGGCATATTTTCCTCCCTGCCTGTCTCTTCCATGCATCCTTTGCTAAGCGTTGGGGGGCAAATTTGCATTTTGGCATCAACAACCCGGCTTAGGCTCTTCTCTTTGCCAGCTGAGTCCGAACCTTTCCCCTTCCTGAAACTCAACAAAAAGGAGTTTTGTGGCCCTCAAATCCCCACCCCCAATAATCATGATTATACTCAGCATTCTGGGTCGCTGTAGGTCAAAGGGCAAATAATAATAATGATAATAATAATTTGTACCCCATGCATCTTGCAAAGCCATCCTGAATGCCTCGCCACCGCCCCCCACCCCAAGCTCACCAGAGGGACAAGAGGGCAGAGTCACTCCCCTACATCGGGTTCTTGGAGAAGGTAGAGTGCCTTGGGACATGTAGGCATTGACTCTCGAGCTTTGGGCTAAGGGGGGGGGCTGAGAGCCCCTGACCCGCCCAGACCAGGATCTATTATTTCCTGAAGACCCCATTGCAGCACATACGTTCAGGACGACGCAATCGTAGAATTGCACAGTTGGGAGGGACCACCAGAGGTCATCTAGCCCAACCCCCCTGCAATCGCAGCTGACGGACCCTGGACGGACGGCCACCCAACCACCGTTCATAAAGAGAAGCCACCGTTGAACAGCTGTTACGTGATGGTGGGTGACAGTAATGAAATCATGCGCCAATGGGTTCCAAAGGTTGCTCATGACATCCCAGGAGCAAGAAGGGCCTTGCTGGCCAGCTGCTCCCGCGCGCGCGCGCACCCTTCCGGTTGCAGGAAAGCCGGAGCTAGTTCGCCCCCTGCAGGTAGCTGCCGGGGAGACCTCCAGGATGATCCTTGGGCTCCTCTGAGTTCAAAAGGGTCCCTGGAGGTCAAGCGGCAACACAAGACCCTCCTCAAAGAAGGACCTGGCCTGGCCAGCCTCTCTCTAGGGCCGCCTCCAGAAAGGGGGACCCAGCACCCCAGCTCTCCTTTGCTCCCAGGGACGAAGCCTGATGGCAACACCCCCTTGCCCCCCCTCCTCAGGAGGAGGTCCGGGGCAAACCGTAAAAGACTTATTGAGGAGGGAGGGAGGAGCGGAGGAAAGGGACGAAGAAGGGCACCTTTTAGAAAGGGGTTGCCTCGCACAGCCCCACTGCAGCCTGCCCCCCCCCATTTAAGTGGGGGAAAGCAGGAAACGTCGCTGCCTTAGTGCAGGGGGGGTGCGCTTTAAAGGGCAGCTCTTGTGCATTAGAAACAGGCAGAAATCCGGCAGGTGCTACGGGCATCACCCAACCTGTGACTGCCCCGGTTGTTCTCCAGCCTGTCTGTTCCCCGCAACCTGGCCGGGACGGACGCGCAGGAGAGGGAGAAATTCCTCGAAAAGTGGTGAGGACCCACTTATGGTGGGGGTTTTTTTGGGGGGGGACACAGACTTCCAGACCCTCCCCTCTCGCCTTCTCCTTCCTCTCATGTTGCAGCGAGAGAGTCCCTTTCAAAGGCAGCTCTGACGCCGAGGAAGCAGGCAGCAACCCGCCCGGTGCAGAAGGCGGGGGAGAAATCCACCGATTTAGGGGGGGCATGCAAGCGCCTCCTGGCCCTGCGAGGATGTGGGCAGCGGCGGGGGGGGGGTCTCGGCGGCGGCCAAGGAGCTGCTTCGGGGGCCGCCGCCCAAAGACAAACAACCTCCGCCCGGGCGGGCGGGCAGCGCGCACACTCGCTCACTGTTCGGGCGCACAAAGGCCGTCCTGTCTGGGCAGAGCCGGGGGGGGGGGCGAGGTAGACCAGGCAGCCGAGGAGGAGCAGCAGGAGCGAGGCAGCGGCGTCCGTAAAGACCCCCCCTCCCGCTGCAGAAAGATCCCCTCGCCTCCTCTCCAAACTGGTCTTGGGAACCCCCCCCAAAAAAATAAATCCCGCTGCGCAGTAGCCAAAGGAGACTGACCCCCCCAAGCACCCCCCCGCAACAGCAAAAGGTGACTGCCTCCCAAAACTCAAGAGTCAAGACTGAAGGGAGCCCGCTGCAGAAGGGAAAGGGGACTGACACCCCCCCCCCCAAAAAAAAGGGTGGAGGGGAGAGCTGCGTTAGAAAAAAAGGAACTGACACCCACCCACACCCCAGAAAAAATCCGAAGGTTTAAGGGCTATCCCTCCGCACTCTCCATACATGCACACTTCAGCAACACCCCCCCTCAAACTAACTGGGGGGGGGTTTATCCGGCGCTGAGATTTCGGATATGCACTTTCCCTAATCTCTTTCCCAGCAGGATTTTTTTGGGAAGGGGAGAAGGAAACGTATTAAATAGACTCCACAGGTTTTTTTGGGGGGGGGTGAAAATGGCGCAGGTCACCCCCCCCCGGTTCCTAAAAGGTCATTGTTTATGGCGAGATGGGGGGGTTAATGAAATGTACACCCGACGACACCCCCCCCCCGCAGGATATGCCAACCAGCCCCATATCTCTAGGGCCACCTTTGGGGGGAGGAGGATAGACGGAGCAACGGAGCCAGATCACCACGTGGCGATGGGGGGGGCACTGCCACCTGGTGGGCGCGGGGCGAGCTGCATAAAATGGGGGGGGCAGAGAGGGGATGAGTGACAGACCGGGAGCGTGTCCCCCCAATCACACCAGCGCTTCCTAGAGCAGGCTGGCTGTAGGTCAGGTAAAGAGACCTCTTGCGCCCCCCAGGAACATCTTGCAACTCCCCAAAACTTGGGCAACCTCCTCTGCAGTTAAAGCCCCCCCCCAACTGCCCCCTTCCAGGTCCTGGCAGCCTGTTAAGCTTCCAGCCCCGCAAGAGCCTTTCGGTGCGCCGTGCGCGGCTGCAGCGACACCTGCACTTCACGTCCTTGGCGACGGAGCCCCGAGCGCAAAAACTCTCTTGAATCCGGCAGTGGGGAGTTTGGTCCTGCTGCGGCCCTTCACCTGCTCGCCATCGCCCCCTCCTTGGCGGGGGGACCCCAACATATCGCCCCTTCTCACAGCCACCGTTTCCAAGATGAGCTCTCCGTGCGCCCATCACCCTGGCCTCCTAGCTACTAACCTCACCTGCCCGCCATCGCCCTTGTTCCCGTGGGGAACCCCAAAATATCGACACACACACACACACACACACAAACATATACACCCTGGAGGGGTCTCCAGAATAACCGTCAGCGCCAAGTCCCCCCAGCCGGGGTCTTCTGCTGTGCCAAAATCCGAACCTCCATCCTAGACGGGGCGGTCTCCCCAAAATTCACATCCAAATTGCAACCCCCTGGACTCAAAGCACCGATCCCCCAGTCCGTCCAAAGAATGGGGCGCCCCCAGTTCTGGAAGAAGAAAACTGACTCCTTCCTCGACGGGGCGCCCAAGCCAGGCCCCCCAGCCGGCGCAAAAGACCCTCGGCGCGGGCTGAAAAGCGCGCCGCACCCGCCACTCCCGCGCTCCGAAGTGCCAGTCGGACGGTGCGTCCGGCGCGCTCTTACCTGCTCGGGCGGCCAGGCAGGGCAGCAGCAGCAGGAGCAGCCGGGCCACCGCCATGGCGAGCGAGCTAGCGGGCGGGCGAGCGAGGGGCGACGGTCAGCGGCGGCCCATGCGGACGGGGCGGGCGCGGCAGGAAGGCAGGCGGCAGGCGGCAGGCAGGCAGGCAGGCAAGGCCGGTGGCGGGCGGCTCGCTCCGTCGGTCCTCTGCGCCGTCTGGCTGCGGGAAAGGGAGGCGCGGCCGCTCTCTCGCTCCAGACCCGACCCCGCCGCAGCCCCAGGCAGCCTGGCTCCCCCTCCAGCCCTGCCTCCGGGCCGCCTGGACGGCCCCCGACACGCCCCGGCCGCTCCCTCCCGCCACAGACCTCTTGGAGCCGGCCAGGTGTTTCATGAAGCTCCACCGGTTGGATTTCTCCTCGGCCTGCGGATATCAAAGGCAGGCAAAGTTTGCCAGCAGCAGGAACCCCACCAATCCTAAGCCTGTCCTGTCCCCTCCCCTCTGGGACCCCCTGGACTTCCAGGGGTCACCCCCCCAATACCTCTGCATCAGTTTATAAATCTCTGTCACGACGCCCCCTCCCCGTCTATCTTGATAGCTTGAAACGTCGGCTGGGTTTATCATTAAACATGGTTTAAAATAACTTTGCGCTTCATTCTTTTACCTTTATTGTGGCTGCCCAGGAAACCTGGGTCGTGGGGTGGCATCAAAATGCCTCAGACAGTATAGCAAATATATATTTATAACAGCATTACAATGATGAGAAGAATTCATTAAGGATTCCTGCCTTGTAGGGGGTTGGACTAGATGACCGTCGGTGTCTCCCTTCCAGCACTACAATTCTGTGGTTCTAGGATGAAGAGCAGCCGCAATGGGTCTGCTCTCCCTCCACTGTCAGAGGCAGTAAAGACCCCCGAATTCTTCCTGGGGAGCATGAAATCTGCCTCCCACAGCAGTTGTGCACAGACTTGTCATTTTCATATGCGTGCTTGTGTGTGTTTGTCTTTGCTTTGGAGAAAGCACTCTGCACATGCCTCGGGGTGCCCTTTCCTCATTGCTCATGCCCCACACCCCCTGGCTCCTGCCTTTCTCTACAGACCAGCAGCATTCCCTCAGGGCCCTGGGCAGCCCCAACCTCCTATTTTCTCTTCCTGGGATTGGAACACAGGACCTCCTCCCCTTGTGGGCACAGCTGGTTCCCAGACACTGAGGTGTGGCCTCTGGACTCTCACTTGAAGCTGGGCTAGCAATGCACCAAGCCGGCCTGGGTGTCCAGGGAGGACTGTCCACCTGGCAGCCCCTTCCAGGCGTTTTTGGACGACAACTTCCACCAGCCCCCGGAATGGCAGGGCCTGATGGGAGTTGTAGTCCAAAAGAGCTGGAGTTGGGCAACCTCTCCAGGCTCTCTGACTTTGAGCTGTTAGCAGTGATTCCTGCGTTGCAGGGGGTTGGACTAGAGGACCCTTGGGGGTCCCTTCCAACTCCGCAGAGCAAGGGCAAGAGCAGAAGGTGCCCGTTTGGGAGTCACTGCTCTATGCAGTGCCAGGGGCCATATTCCCCCAGGTGAGCCTATGGGTCTCAGGGAATGTGGGGCCGATGGTCTCCCAGGGCCTTCTCCCTGCCCCAGACATCCAACTCGGTCATACCACCACATCTGCCAGGCAGGAGCGCCCGGGTTGTACGGTGTGGTGCCTGGAAGAGGAGCCCTGCCCTGCCCTGCCCTTGACCACCGCTTTTGCCCAGGGATGCCATCTCCGGGCAGGCTGGGCGTGGATCCCTCGCGGTGGCCTCCCCGGCCAGCTCCTAAAAATGGCACTATAATCAGGGTCCCTGTAATTAGCCACTTGGCCTCCTCTCTCTGTGGGAAGCGCAAGGAGCAGCTGAGCTGGGAGGGGGGCAGAGTGTGGGGTGCGAAGAACCGAACGGGAGGCTGCTTTGCAGGGCTGGGTGCCAATGGGGCACATTTGGGGGCGGCTGGGCCCTGAGGTGGCAGGTCAATTGGGGTTCTGCATATTGGGCCCTGGAGCCCGTCTCTGAGCCGCGTGCAAGACAGGCCGAGGTGTATTTTGTTTCATTGACTGAATTTCTATAACACTCTGTGTGTGTGTGTCTTTGTTGTTGTTGTTTAGTCGTTTAGTCGTGTCCGACTCTTCGTGACCCCATGGACCATAGCACGCCAGGCACTCCTGTCTTGCACTGCCTCCCGCAGTTTGGTCAAACTCATGTTCGTAGCTTCGAGAACACTGTCCAACCATCTCGTCCTCTGTCGTCCCCTTCTCCTAGTGCCCTCCATCTTTCCCAACATCAGGGTCTTTTCCAAGGATTCTTCTCTTCTCATGAGGTGGCCAAAGTATTGGAGCCTCAGCTTCACGATCTGTCCTTCCAGGGAGCACTCAGGGCTGATTTCCTTAAGAATGGATAGGTTTGATCTTCTTGCAGTCCATGGGACTCTCAAGAGTCTCCTCCAGCACCATGTGTCTTAGACTTGTTTATTTGGTTTTCATTTTTTTTAAATTATATTTTATTGATTTTATATTATAAGGAGAACAAACATACAGAAGAAAAAATACATAACATATTTTCCACTGACTTCCGTCCACCCTCCCAGAGGGACCCCCGAAAGGTAGGCAGCTAGCAGTGTTTCATTTTATGGTTGGATTCCTCCCCCCTCCCCTCCCCGGAGCCCCCCCCTTGCCACCGAGAGGCTCCAAGAGAGGGAACGAAGGGGGCGGCATCCCTCCAACCAATTATCCAAATAAAGGAAAAAGAAACGAAGGGAAAAAAGGCGGGGGAGCAAAAAGAAAAAGACCCCCCTAAAAATAAAAAAATAAAAAAATAAAAAATGAAAGAAAAAGAAAAAATAAAATAAAAAAATAAAACATCATTATTACTTATATTTCTATAATCATTGTTTATTTGGTTTTCAAGTCCAGGTTCACAATCACATATCCAGTATATAACATAGAAACAAGATTCCAAGGAATCTACTGGACTTCCTTCCTCCCCTTTGTGGGTCCTATCATTAATCATTTCCTCCCGCATCTTTTATAATAATCCAAATCTTTTACACCTGCGTTATGTCCAAATTTCACCATTAAACCAGTAGCGTTATTCCAGTCCTGCTGACAGTTTTAACTGTTTACAATGGTTTTTGAGATAAATTATATTCCCCCCCCCAATTCCTTGTTGAAGTTTTGGCCTTCCTGATTTCTTATTCTCCCAATATTTTTTTTGCCAGTTCGGCATAATCCAAATTGGTAGGGACTTCCTTTTTGTTTCCAAGGGAGGTTCACTGTATAAAAACACAAAAATACATACAGTCATAACAAACACAGTGCCACCCCCTGCACACACAGTTTAAAAGGCTGCAGGTTGCTTAATTAGGCCTGGGATAAGAGGCCCTCTCCTCCTCCATGATTAGTCTATTCCTCTCTTAAAAGCCATCCCTGTTGGTTCCATCTCTGCCTCCTGTGGCAGTGAGTTCCACAGTTTAACTGTGCCGCGCAGAATCATAGGATTTGTACTTGAAAGGGACCACACGGCCCATCTAGTCCCACGACTGTAAGCCACCCAGAGTGACTGGGGAAACCCAGCCAGGTGGGAAGGGTATAAAGAATGACATTATTGTCATTATTTATTTCATCTGTCCTAAATCTTCCAACATTCAGCTTCGCTAAAGGCCCACAATAATTTTATAGACTTCCATCATGTCGCCTCTTACTTATCTAAACTTCTCTAAACTTAGAGGAGTCCCAAATGTTTCCACCTGTCTTCACAGGGGAGGCACTAGATCCCCTGGATCCCTTTGGTGCCCCTTTGCTGAACCTGTTTCCCACCTTACAATGCTATCCTTTTTGAGCCAAGGCAACCAGGACTGGACACAAATGTGCCATTGATTTGTGATACTGTCAGGTTTATTTCCTCGCCCTTTCCTGACAATCCCTTGCGTGGACTTTGCTGGGGCAACCTCTTTGCCGAGGTCTCACTCTGGTCTGTCACGTCCCATTCGGATCCTGAGCATGAAGGGAAGACTTTTTTGCTTCCGACGCGCATCTCTGCGCACTTGTAGACAGTGACTCGCCTTTGCCATTTCGCGGCCCCTTCGCTCCTTCCCTCCTGGCCAGCCAGCCTGCTATTTCCACTCTGGCCTGGCCCTAATTGCAGCCCTTGAGAGCTGCCTGGATCCGGCCAAGCGACATCTATCTATATCTATTATATGGGCCCACCTATTTTCTCTCCCTGGGTAGCTCTGAGCTGGAGATGCAGAGGGAAGGAGGGGCACCCGATCACTGTTCAAAGCAGCCCAAGGCCTGGTTGTGGGGCCAGCCAGCATGGGGTGGGGCTGTGGTGGAGAGGGGCAGAGGGAAGGCACCCCACCCACCCCACAGGCACCCAGAGGGAGGGAACTGCTCAAAGAAAACAGGGCTCCCTTCTGCCCAGTGCTAAAGTCAGCTGGAGTTCCTTTGGTGAGGAGAAGGTGTCTTCAATTCTGTGACTTCTGTTCACACAGAATTGCAGTGCCCTTTTTAAATGTGGTTTTTTTTTGGGGGGGGTGTTGTTGTTTTTATTTTGATTATGGATATTGTGGTTTTTATATTTTGATTTTATTCTGCAAACCACCCTGCGACCTGCGGGTATAGGGTGGTATATAAATTCAATAAATGAATAAAAATAAATAAGAGTTGGAAGGGATCCCAAGGGTCATCTAGTCCAACCCCCCGAAAGGCAGGAATTGAACCCACAACCTTGGCATTAGCAGCACCACGATCTCGCCAACTGTGCTCCCTCGAGCCCACATTCCCAGCATTTAGAGAAGTTTTTAATGTCTGATGCTGTATTGTTTTTAATATTCGGTTGGAAGCCGCCCAGAGTGGCTGGGGAAACCCAGCCAGATGGGCGGGGTATAAATAATAAATTATTATTATAATGATGTGAGAAGCAGTGTGGCACAATGGTTAGAGTGCTTGATAAGGACTCGGGAGAGCAGGGTTCGAATTCCCACTCCACCCTGACGATCTATGTAGTCCAGCCTCCTGTTCTTACCGTGGCTAACCAGATGGCCCCCAAGGGAAACCTTCGAGGAGGATTCACACCCAAGAACCCCCGTTTCCTCCTGCGATTTCCAGCAGCCGGGATTCAGAAGAATTGAGCGTCCAGGAGGCAGAGCTGAGCTATCCTAGCCAATAGCCACTTCCTCCTCCTCCTCCTCTGCCACCTAGAGAGGCAGTGTGGTGCATTGGTTAGAGTACCTGACCAGGACGTGGGAGAGGCCAGGGGTTCCAGTTTGCAATTGGACACGAGGAACTTGGACACGAGATGGGACGTGACCAACCTCTCAGGGTCGTTGTGGGGATTGAAGGAGGACGGTGGGATGTGAATGCAACAAGCGCAGTAGTATGTCCATGGGAAGGAAGGAAGCACACAGAAACTGCGGAACTCCCCGCCACAGGAAGCAGCGAGGGCCACGAAGAGGAGCCTTCGGCGCATCTGCAAGAGCCAAGACACTTCGGTATCCCTGCCCCCCTCCCATTTTATGTCTCTGGGGTGGAGTCCCCAGGATGGGGAGGCCAGGAATGTCCTCTCGGGAGGCGGCCAAGCGCCCGGGCTATTCCTGGCAGCGGGCGGGGTGGGAGCGAGAGGCCGCACAGCCGCCCGGAGCCAAGTGGGACTCAGCGGATCGCCTGAAAAAGAGCATTTTTGTGTGTGTACGGGAGAGGGGGCTCAGCCTTCCCAAGGAGCTGCCGACACTCCCCGCAGACGGGATTGGGGTCTGTCATCTACATTTTTAAAAGAGCAAAAATCTGTCCAAGCCAGCCGTCCGTCCTCCGTCCCCCCAAAGTGTCGACGCGCTCTGCACATGTTCAGAGGCAGATTGCGCGCGTGCGTATATATACTGTATATCAGGGCTGGAAACTCGAGCCTGAATGGGACCCGGGAGCAAGCCAGCGGTCTCCTGAATGCATGGACAGGCTCTGCATATGCTCAGAGGGCAGAGGCGCTAAGCCCGATTGCGCGCGCGCGCGTATATATTCTTATCCATCCTACACCGGACCCAAAAGCCAGCCAGCGGCCCAGCAAATGCGTTGACACGCTCTGCACATGTTCAGGGGTGCGCGTGTATATTTTGGATGGAAGCTCCCATGTCAGAAGGGGCGCAAGGCTTTTGCTGCGCAGAAAGGGAGGAGGCCCCGAACGTCATGTGGGAATGGTGAGTGGGGGAGATAAGGATATTGGGGGGGCTTCCCTATCTTGCCCCCCCTCAACAGCTGCTGCTGCGTGGTTGCACTTTGAACGGTGTTCCTGCGTGCGTTTCCTTGGGTGTCTCCCCTTGGAAAGAAATATATGCCTATATTTCTTCCTGGGTGGGGGGATTTCAAAGGAAGGTGGGGGGGTCACTCTGCACCCGCCGGCGCCCCCTCCCTCTTGCCAGGGTCTGCGTGGCCTGCCGGGCCCGCCAGGTGAGAGGGGGCAGGACAAGGCCCCCATTGATGGGGGGGAACAAGCCCCGCTTTGTGCCGCCTCCTGGCGGGCGGCGGTTTGCAGGCCGGCCTGTGAAAACAGCAGCTCGGGGAGGGACTGAGCGCCATTCATGAGCCAGGATGGAGCCCGGGATGTGTGTGTGGCAGCACCAAGGAGGCGGGGGGGGGGGGGGGCTGGGGGTCAGCCCAGGCCACGATTCCAAGCTTCGGGGAGGGAGAGAAATTGCGCCAAGGGAAGCCACCAAAAGACCATTTTGCATTTTTTTTTTTAAGGTGGGGGTCCTGCGGATTTAGGCTTGATTCTTCCTGTTGAGGTCTGTTTTGGCGAGGCGGGAGGAGTTGTATCCATCCTTGGGAGGTTTAAAATATGTCAAGAATTTCGAGGGGAGGGAGAAAGGCTGTTCTGCAAAAAAAGAAAAAGCAATTTTCCCTTCCAACTAGGAGACATAATTGTGGGGTTTGGGGGGGGCAAGGAGGTGCATGTCCCATGGGAATGGGAACCCTTCATCCTGCATGGGAGGGGTTGGAGCCCCCCCCCGTCTCTTAAATCTGCGGGAGATAGACTGCGGTGAATTCGGCACTAAAATGCTCCTGCGCTCTGCGTGCGCTCAGAGGAAGCAATCCGGGTGCTCCGCGCAGACGAGCCAAACTTTCTTTCGAACCTGTTGCGTCCCAGTCAAAGGTTGTGGGTAGGTGTGGGGCACGCAGGAAGAATGAATAAAAAGCAACCAAATAAAGGACAGGAGGGGAGAGAAGCAAGCCCCCCCCCCCCAGTGGACGCCAAGAGGAGGAAGAAACTCCAGAATGTGTTTAGGAGCCAGGAATGGGGCAGGACTTGAAGGCGATCTGGTGACACGGAAGCGTCACCTGGAATACCCTCCTTTGCAGGGTGGGGAGAGGAAATGAGGGTGGCAGGTGGGAGACCAGATAACGCCTCCCCCCACCAAAATACACCTCCTACACAGCTCAGTTGATGGGGCACGGCTGCCCTCCAGTGGCGGAGGGCGAGACTGCACTGAGAAAGCCAGACTATGCTGGACTCACGTTGACGGGAAGGAGATCAGGCCAAAGGGGCCGAGCAGATGTCCTCACGTGAAGCCCCCAAGCAGGATTCAGGCACAAGAGGCTTCAAACCGAATTTGCCTAATCTCTTTCGAAGCAGTTCCTGTCGGTGGCAGTTCCTGTCCTGTGGGAGGGAGTTCCACAGTTCCATGCACTGCATAGAATCCTAGAATCCTAGAGTTGGAAGAGACCACAAGGGCCATCCAGTCCAACCCCCTGCCAAGCCTCTGCTTAGAGACCTCCAAAGAAGGAGACTCCACCACACTCCTGGGCAGCAAATTCCACTGCCGAACAGCTCTTACTGTCAGGAAGTTCTAATGTTTAGGTGGAATCTTCTTTCTTGTAGCTTGAATCCATTGCTCCCTGTCCGCTTCTCTGGAGCAGCAGAAAACAACCTTTCTCCCTCCTCTATATGGCATCCTTTCATATATTTGAACATGGCTATTATATCACCCCTTAACCTTCTCTTCTCCAGGCTAAACATACCCAGCTCCCTAAGCCGTTCCTCATAAGGCAGGCATCCTCAAACTGCGGCCCTCCAGATGTTTTGGCCTACAACTCCCATGTTCCCTAGCTAACAGGACCAGTGGTCGGGGAAGATGGGAATTGTAGTCCAAAACATCTGGAGGGCCGAAGTTTGGGGAAGCCTGTCATAAGGCATCGTTTCCAGGCCTTTGACCATTTGGGTTGCCCTCCTCTGGACACGTTCCAGCTTGTCTGCATCCTTCTTGAACTGTGGTGCCCAGAACTGGACACAGTACTCCAGGTGAGGTCTGACCAGAGCAGAATACAGTGGTACTATTACTTCCTTTGATCTAGATGCTATACTCCAGGCATGTCAAACATGCGGCCCTCCAGATGTTTTGGCCTACAACTCCCATGATCCCTAGCTAGCAGGACCAGTGGTTGGGGAAGATAGGAATTGTAGTCCAAAACATCTGGAGGGCTGCATGTTTGACATGCCTGCATGCAGCCCAGAATTGCATTGGCTTTTTTAGCTGCTGCATCACACTGCTGACTCATGTCAAGTTTGTGGTCTACCAAGACTCCTAGATCCTTTTCACATGTACTGCTCTCAAGCCAGGTGTCACCCATCCTGTATTTGTGCCTTTCATTGCGCACGAAGGGCTTTATTTCATCTGAATCTTCCAACATTCAGGATACTTGGAAGTCCCCAGTGCTGCAATCTTCCTTCCAAGGGGAGCCACTCCTTCGCCCGAGGGCAGCCCTTTCCTGAACCTTTCCCAGCTCTACAACACCCACAGATTTATAGAACAGCATTATATTGGCCGATTTAGAATAATTAGAGTTGGGACCATGAGGGCAACTTAGTCCAACCGCCTGCAATTTTTTCTTTTTGCCCCACAACCCTGGGATTAAGAGTCTCGTGCTCTGCAGTCCTAATAATCTCTAGCACTGGGGCTGCCCTCCTATACTGCCACTCTGCGTTAGAAAGATGTCTGCAAAAGGGACGTGAAGGTTGGCAACCCTGCTGGGTGGGAATCCCTTGCAGACCACCAGGGTCAGGTAGTACATCCGTAGGAGTGACCAGAGGAGGAATGGCCGCTGGGAGGCGCAGGGTTGATGGTGAATATTAATTGAATTTGTTTACCGCCGTATGCCCATAGATCTCAGGGCGGTTCGCAACCTAAAATTACGAGAAGGAATGTCCCGGTTGCATCTTCACAACCGGGTGCGTTAATCTGCCCCAGCTGCAACAAAACATGTCTCTCCCATCTCAGTCTCTACAGCAGCAGGGACTGCAACCTCCCAACCGTTTGACTTCACCCATGAAGAACTTCACTCCATTGACAGGTGCCAATCAACTATGACCATGTCAACTCTTGCCTTTTTGCTAAACTAGAAATTCTGCCTCCTTTCTTCATAAGGGGGTGTCTCTACCCCCTCGATCGTTTTGGTTGCCCTTGTCCCACCCTACAATATCCTCCTTGAAGCAAGGCAACCAGAACCGGCACAGGATTCCAAATGAGGTCCCCCATAGATTTGGGGAATGGCGTTATTAGATGGGCAGATTTATTTCCAAGCCTTTTCCTTATGATCCCTTTACTGAGGCCTCACTCCTGATCTGCCACCTCAGGTTCGGACCCCACACTCAGCCCCCCCCCAATGTTTCAGGGAAGCCCGTGATGCAGAGGGACAGGCCCCCACTCCTAAACTCCCTGCCTCTTTCATGCATGTTCGCAGACCCTCTGTACGCGCTCAGAGACTCTGCTGCTCGTTGGCATGCGATCCCAAGAAAGGGGCCCAGGGAGTAAGGGTCTGGGGAGCAGTTTTGTGGCTCCTACGCCAGAGTCGGGGGGGGGGGAGAGAAGAGACTGATAAATTAGTGGAGCCCACACACGCACACATGGAGAGGGGGGAGGGGGAGCCCCCCTCCGGAAAGAGCAGCTTTTATTAAAATCAACATGTTCCAGAAGCAGAGATTCAAGTTGGGTGTGTGTGTTTAATAACAGAAATAAAATAAATGGGGTGGGGAAGCAGCGAATGAATATGGGCATGCTGAGGGAGGGGGCAGGAGGGCAAATAGAGAGCAGAGCCATGCATGTGGGTCACCGCCAGCCCCCCCCCCCTGACCAGGACACCCCAAGGAGAATGGAGGAGGAGTAAAGACCCAAAGGGATATTAGGGGGGGAGCACTTGATTCCTCCCCACCGACCTTGAGGTCAGATGACTGGGGGGGGGGACATCAAGAGCATCAACCCAGCTCTCCCCCCCCCCAATAATAATAATTTTATTATTTATATACCGTCCATCTGAGCAGGTTGCCCATGACATTCTTGGGGGAGGGAGGAAGCGAAATGGGAACCTCCTCAGCTTTGTGGGTTTTTTTTGGGGGGGGGCAGTTTCCTGGCAAGAAACACATGCAGGGGGGGGGGAAGCTCTCTATTGTCCCACCCTCCCTCCCCAAACTCCACACCTCCTTGCATAGATGAGGAACAGGGCCACGTCCAAAGTGCTAAACCAGAAATTTTTGGGGGGTGGGAAGAAAGAGAGGAGAGGGAAAGGGGTTTGCTTAGCCCTCTACCTGGGGGGTGGGGGTGGGAAGAATCTAGGAAACCGTATTTTCTGATAACCATTATTGAGGTATAAACTCGACCCCTTCCCCCTACAAGCTTAGCATTCCCCAAATACCTTAGAAACCATTTTTTCTTTTTTTAAAAAAGTGCCCCTACTTTAAGGTGACGGGGCTGTCGGTGGGAGGTTACCGTGCCCCTCCCCACATTCTCTAAAATAAGTCTGTCGCGTGAATCCTCTTTGGGGGTTGGGAGCTGCACCCCAAAAGCCCCCCGCCCGGCCCCTCGCAAGCACAGAACCCAGCTGTTTGTATCCGTGGGGCAGAGGGAAGAGGGAAGAGGGGAGACCTCCCCCCCCAGCCTGCAAAGCTCAAAGGTGGGCAGTGGGGGTGCACAGGAGACCCACACAGCAAAGAGAGGGCTCCCCCCCCGAAACACAGTACCATGCCTTTAAAACCTGATTTCCTGACCGCATCCCTTCCCCCCATCGAGGAAGGGGCAAGGATGTGCTCCCCCAAACATAAATTGCCCCCCACAGCCCTGGAGTGTGTCAGGGAGATCTGGCCAGAAAGCAACCCCTCCCATGTCCTGAACCCCTAAAAATCCATCCGTTGAGGAAGCCCAACACCACCTCACTTTGGGGGCTCTTCTGGAGGTGGTGGTGGGGGGTGCGTGGGGCGGGCATGTTGGGGGGGGGGAAGAGAGGCATCTGATGGGATGGCCGGTGTCGTGGCGAAGAGAGAGGCGAGTGAGGGGCACCAAGTCCAGCCCCTGCCGCGATCCCCACAAAAGCGGAGCCCGCTCTGCACCCCCTTTCTTTCCGTCAGCAGGAGTGACTTGGGGGGAGGAGGAGGAAGAGGGCGGTCAGGACATCTGGTGGGGGGCTTCCAGCATCTCCATCAGGAAGGTGTCGATGGGGGTGTCCCCAATCAGCTTGAAGAAGAAGAGGTGTTCCAGGCACTTCAGCCCGATGGAACGCAGCGCAGGAAGACGCAGGAGCAGCTTGGCAAACCTGGAACAGCGGGGAGAGGCGTCAAAGTCCCCGGCTGGCAACGGCGGAACTCCCTGCCACAGGACGCAAGGGGAGCCCCGGCGGCAGCTGCCCTGCCCTCCGCAAAGGCCAGTTTTTGTGGAGTGAGAATATCCCGGGGGGTGGGGTGGGAGAAGTTATGGAATTGGGATTTAAAATTTACAGCATGTTACATGCTGAAAGAAAACTATGTGAAAATGATGCGCCGCTGGTATTTAACTCCCAGTCAATTAGCAAAAATGCATAATCAAATGTATGTTGGAAATGTAAGGAAAAAGAAGGCAACGTTTATCACATGTGGTGGACATGCAGGGTAGTAAAATAATTTTGGGAAATGATATATAATGAATTTGGGAAATTTATATATATATATAAATTTATATAATGAATTTGGGAAATGATATATAATGAATGAATATAACTTTTTCAAAAAAACCCAAAGCTTTTCTTTTAGGAATCCTAGGTGCCGAAATGACAAGGGAGCATAAAAGATTATTGATGTATGTGACCACGGCTGCATGGATGTCATTGGCCCAGAGATGGAAAGAAGATAAAAGTCCCTACCAGAGAAGAATGGAAAGTGAAGTTGATGGATTATGCCAAATTGGCAAAAATGGCCGGAAGACTCAGAAATCAGGAAGGCCAAAATTTCAAATAAGGAATGGGGGGGAATTTATAATTTATCTCAAAAAACCATTATAAACAAAACTGTTAGCAGGACTGGAATAACACATGAGGCATAATGGTGAAGTTTGGACATAATGGAGATGTAAAATATTTGGATTATGCAGGAGGAAATTACTTTTCCCAGCGCAGCCCCCTACCCCCAAATCCCTGCCTGCCCGTACCTGCCCTGTTGCTCAGGATACTTCTGTTTGCAGTAGGACTCGAGGGAGGCGTAGACCTTCTCTCGCAACAGCTCCACCTCTCCGGGGTTGGAGAGACCCTTTGCATCTGCCGGAGAGGGAGAAGGAGGCGCTCAGGAAAGGAGGGTCTCAAGACCCTTGCAACCCTGCCGCCAGGACGAGGGGAAGGAAGGGGGCCACGCACACACCCTCCTGCTGCCCCAGGCCCCCCCAGGCCCCTCCTCTGCCGCTCACCTGGATTGAAGAGGATGATGGCCCGCAGGCAGCCCAGCTCTGTCTTGTCCATGCGCATGTCTCGCATCTTGGACACCAGCTCTGTCAGGACCCTGGCGGGACGGAGGGGAGGGCGGGGAGTCAGCAGCAGGAGAGAAAAGCCCCGTCTACCCGCCCCAACCGAGGGCAGCCACCCACCTGTCAAAGATGGCCCCCACGCCGGCGCTGTGGGCGCTGTTGCGGTGCACGTGGAGGCCGGTGGCCAGCAGGATGCCGTCTTTCACGGAAATTGAGCGGTGGGAGAAGGAGGCAATGAGCAGCTCGTTCCAGCCTGGAGAGAGAAAGGAATGGGGTGTTAGGAGGGCGGGGGGGGGGGAGATTCGCCTAATTCAGGGGTGTCCAACTGATTGACTGCGATCGACAGGTCGATCCCTGGGTGACCATGGTTGATCGCGGGATCCTTATCGTTTGTGTTGTTTAGAATCATGTCTTGGTCTTTCCGTGGGCGTTCCTTTGTTGTCTTCTGGAGCGCTGTGTTCGCCTGTTAGCGGCTGTGTTGCTTCTGAGCGATTTATTCCAATTCTTCACACTTACTGTTAAAAATACCTCAACAACTTTGGGACCCCCCCAAAAAAAGTCAATAACTTTGGGAAGTCCCTCCTAAGAATAGGTCAACAACTTTGACCTGCTCTCCTAAAAAAACGCTTGACAACTCTGAACTCCCCCCCCCCAAATGGGGAGATCACTGCCTTTTTTTCTGGGAGTAGATCTCAGTCTCTTGGGAGTTGGACATCCCTGGCCTAATTCAAAGCAATCCAGGATGGCGGCCACCCCTGCCTCCAGTGGAAGGGAGTTCCATGAGGCCATAAGTTAAGACTTACACAACAGAAAATACTATTTAGAATCTATTGGACTCCCCATCTAATGTAGCTCTTTGCTTGAGACTTAATATGGACAATGGTTGTTGGAAATAGATGCTTTTACTGTGCCCCGCACTTAGTGAGTTTGGGGAGCAAGTGCTGGAATATATAAACAAGATGGGAAAAGGTTTTCAATATTCTTTCAAACTACTATATACCTTGCTTGTTGAACTTAATCTGCTCCGGATCTCCGAGGCACACTCGGAAAACGGAAGCATTCACTTCTGGGTTGCTGGCCAAAAAGTTCGACTTCCAAAGCGTTTGACAACCGAGGTTCCACTGTATACCCATTGTATGGAAATTGACAATGTGGGACAGCAAAAAGGGATTCTCCATGCCCTAATGCAGCGTTTATCAACCAGGGGCCATAGGGACCCCTGCCCCCCCAGAGGATATTCCACAGGGGCCACAAGTGAAATTATGTAATTAATATACCATAATAATAATAGAAGTTAAAAATAAAACATGTTCCATTTACAAACAGAATAGCTCCCTTTCTACCGGTAGGATTGGGGGGGGGGGGGCAACAGGAAGGAAACGTAGTCGGAAAAAGGTTGAGAAACACTGCCCTAATTGTGGCAAGAGAGAGACTGAAAGGGATGAAGGGGAAGAATAAGAATGCAATTCCCCTCCACCGATGGTCTGGCAACATACGAACAGGCAGCTTACGGAGGGAGACTTTATTTGGATAAAATACAGTGATATTTGGAATGGGCGCCTACAGAAGACACTGGGCTAGGAGGGTCCCCCGCCACTCACTCACCCGCCCGAAGCAGGATGACCTGGTCATCGAGGGGCAGCTCCGAGAAGTGGGGGATGCGCTTGGCCCACTCCACCAGGGTGAAAAGCTGCTTGTCGGCCGCCTGGCAGATGTTGGTGACGGGGTCGTTGGGCTGCAGGAGCAGAGAGAGGGAGGAGGGAGGAGGCCGGGCCGGTGGGTGGGCAGGTTTCCGTCAGGAGAAAGACAGCTTCCAGAAACGCCACCCCCCCCCAAAAAGACACCCCTGCTTGCTGCTCCCCTGCTGTGCAAGAGACCAGGAATCCCGACCCACCCCTGCTCTGCCCCTCCTACCCCCATCCCCGACCCAGCTGGGCGCCACTCAATACCCTTCCCGGAATGGGATGCCGCTCCCCCCCAGTCCAACATCCAATTGCTGTGATTATTAGATTTAAATACGGCCCTTCATCACAAGAGCTCAGGGCAGTCCTGTTCTCGGAGGCCAGCCGGAAGCCTGAAAGCAGCATTCGAACCCAAGACCAACATTCTCCTGCAGCTTCCAGCAGATGGGTTCCGGGTGCATTTTCTGCCTCTGGGGTTAGAGGGCAGCAACAGCCCCCTCCGTGTATCTGCCCAATCCTCTTTCCTAGCTGTCCAAAGTCTGCAGCAGGCAACCCACTCCTCCTGCGGCAAGGAGTTCCCCAGCTTAACTACGCACGGCCAAACTATTCCCGGCAAACCAGCTCCCCTCCACTGCCCTGGGGCATCACAGGCAATCCCAGCCCTTGCCGCCCCCCCCCCCCTGCCCACAACCAACAGAGCAGAGGCAGTGAGCCCCCCACCTGTCCCAGCCCCCCTCCCCTCATTTCCCTCTCCCCCCGCCGGGTATTTACCTCGTTGACGTCAAACGTCTGGGGCGAGCGTTCTGATCCCGCAGCACCACCACCCCAACTCACCGAGCTGCCCCCCGTGGCGCCGGCTCCGTCCACCCCCTGGTCGGACTTCTGCTCCACGGCCAACTCCGCCTCCAGAATCTTCTCCACCGGCATGTCCTCGTTGGCCCCGCCCCCAGCCAGATCCCCCTCCCCGTCCTTGTCTTTCCCGCGCTGGCGCTCCTCCTGCACCGCTGTGGGGGACCGCGGGCGCCACGACCCCGGGAGAGCGGGGGGAGGGGGGAGAGAAAGAGAGAGAGAGAGAGAGAGGTGGGGGTGAGGAACGAGATGAGGGCAGGTCCCACTCCCCCCCCCCAGAAAGCAGAGAGAGAAGGGGGAGGCAGGGAGAGGGAAAAGTCGAGGATCCTCAAGGAATCACCCCAAGCACAAACTCCATCCCCCCTCTCTCTCTGCCTCAAACACGTAGGCTGAGAGAGAGGGGGGATTCTGGGTAGGTGGGGCGGGGCCACCACCGAACAGGCCCCGCAGGAGCTCCACGGTGGGGCGAGGCAACGCGACCCCCGCCACTGCTCCCCCCGAACCCAAAGGGAGCACGGGCGGGGATCCCTGCCGAGGGGGAAGGGGAGGAGGACGAACACAGAGATCAACCGCTGCCGCCACTGCTCCCTCCGGAGGTGGGCTGTTGGAACTACTACCCCTGGGCTGCCTGGACCGCTCCCCCCACAGTCCCCCCTCCCCAAACCCAGTACCCTGCAGGGGTTTGGCTCCACGGCTCCTGTCAACCTCTGGGTTGCGCCGGCCAGAGTTCGAGTCCAACCAAATCTGGATGCCGCTGATTTGAGGGACGGAAGGCTCTCTCCCCCGCTACCTCAGAAGAAGGGACCTGCGCTATTCCGCTCTGCCCTAGGAGCCCAGCGCTGCCTCAGAAGGTGGGCTGCAGCTCCCTGGGGGCTCCCACACCTGCCTTCCAAAGTCCTTCTCCTTAACCTTCTGCAGTCAAAGCAGTGCGAGACAGGAGTAGGAGCAGCAAAAGAAAGGAGGGTGGGTCACCGCTTCACTGCATAAGCCCTCACTCAAGGAAGCTACCCTCTTGCTCAGAGTCGTCAGCAAGGGCTACGATCTGGCAGGGGCCCCCAGGGGTCATCCAGCCCAACCCTCTGCAATGCCAGAATCACAGCTAAAACAACACGGCAGAAGGGAGTGTGTGGCGCTGAGCCACCCCAGGAATGGGCAGGGCACTTTGGGTCAGTCCCGTGTCCAGTTCTGGGCACCCCAGTTAAAGAAGTGAGGGTGGGGGGTGCTCATCCATTCTGCAGAGGACCAAAATGACCTTAACCGATTGGAGAACTGGGCCCAAGATAACAGAATGCATTTCAACGGGAACAAAGGTCAGGGTCTGCACTTAGGCAGGAAGAACCATAGAGGATGGGGGGGGGACACCTGGCTTACTAGCAGGACATGTGAGAAGGATCTAGGGGTTTTGGTGGACCACAAGCTGAACATGAGTCCACAGGGTGATGCAGCAGCAGCAGCAGCAAAAAAAAAAAAAGCTAAGCTATTCTAGGCTGCAGCAAGAGAAGTGTAGCATCCAGATCAGGCACCCCCAACCCGGCCCTCCAGATGTTTTAGGACTACAACTCCCATCATCCCTAGCTAACAGGACCAGTGGTCAGGGATGATGAGAATTGTAGTCCCAAAACAGCTGGAGGGCCGGGTTTGGGGATGCCTGATCCAGATTAAAGGAAATGATAGTCCCACTCTATTCTGCCTTACTTAGGCCACACTTGGAATACTGTGTCCAATTCTGGGCACCATACAGTGGTACCTCGGGTTAAGAACTTCATTCGTTCTGGAGGTCCGTTCTTAACCTGAAACTGTTCTTAACCTGAAGCACCACTTTAGCTAATGGGGCCTCCTGCTGCTGCCGCACCGCTGGAGCACAATTTCTGTTCTCATCCTGAAGCAAAGTTCTTAACCCGAGGTACTATTTATGGATTAGCGGAGTTTGTAACCTGAAGCGTTTGTAACTCGAGGGACCACTGTAATTCAAAAAGGGTATTGACAAGCTGGAATGTGGGCAGAGGAGGGTGACCAGGAGGATCAAGGGCCTGAAAACTAAGACTTATGAGGAACGGGTGAAGGAGCTAGGGATGTTTAGCCTGGAGAATAAGGGAATGAGAGGAGATGGGAGAGCCATCTTCAACTATCTTAAGGCAGGCACCTCCAAACTACAATTCCCATCACCCCTGACCACTGGTTCTGTTAGCTAGGGATCATGGGAGTTGTAGGCCAAAACATCTGGAGGGCCGCAGTTTGGGGGTGCCTGCCTTAAGGGCTGCCACACGGAGGAGGGCGTGTGCTTGTTTCCCCCTGCTCTGGAGGGAAGGAATTAAACCCACGGCTACAAGGAGATTCCGACTAAAGGCCAGGAAGAAGATCTTCTGAGAGAAGGAGCTGCTATACTGCAGAACGGCCTCCCACGGGGTTTCTAAGCAGAGGTTGAGTGGCCACCTTTCAAGTTGTGATTCTGGCAAGGCAGGGGGTTGGGCTGGATGACCCCTGGAGGTCCCTTTCCCCCTACTCCACAAATCTACGAGGAAGCTGACTCCCTCCCTGCGGCCCTGCATCTCTCTCCCCCCCCGCCCTCCTGTCTTTGGGAGGCCCCTCCCCCTGCTGCAGCCCCTCCCCCGCCTCCCCCTCCCTCCCTCCCGCTACCTTCGCGCTTCATGCCGGTGGCCAGGCATTTCTGGTAGCGGCAGTACTGGCAGCGGTTGCGCTGGCGCTTGTCCACGATGCAGTCCTTGTTGTCGCGGCAGGTGTAGCTCAGGTCCTTCCGGATGGTCCGCTTGAAGAAACCTTTGCAGCCCTCGCAGCTGTAGACCCCGTAGTGCTTCCCTGGAGGGAGGGCGCCGGACGGACGGGGTGAGCAGGGGCAGCAAGGGGGCCGGGGGGGCATGGAGCAGGAGGAGGAGGAAGGGGCAGCTCCTCACCCACCCACCTACCCTCCCCACCCCCAGGGCACCTCCAACGCCCAAGGCAGAACCCAGGCTCAGCCTGTATTCAAGGGGGAGGCACCTAGGCCCTCGCCCTAAAACCCAGGAATTTCCTTGGCCTCACAGTCTCCCCCCCACCCCGTTCCCCAAAGCATCACCCCCCCTCCCCGGCAGCCCTTGGCAACCCCTTCCTTCTTCCTTAAATGCGCCACGAATCCAAGACTAGATTGCCCACCCCACCCCCCAAAAAACCCCCAGCTTTGCCCAATTTGGAGACTGGGAATCCCATGCAAGGGCCAAAATATGCCCAACCCTCCTTGTCTTCCTCTGGCAGGACCTCACCCCAGTCCAGTCTCTGTGCAGACCCCAGAGTGACAAACTATCTCCCTCCCGGATCATGAAGACACAGAGAGACCTGCCCCTTCCTTGCCACCCCAACCGCTAAGGAGTCTTTGCATTATTATTATTATATTGCTAGCCCACAAAGCAGCTATGATGATAATATAACAATACAGTGGTACCTCTACTTATGAATAACTCTACTTACGAATAGTTACAGGTAGGTAGCCGTGTTGGTCTGAGTCGAAGCAAAATAAAAAATTCCTTCAGTAGCACCTTAAAGACCAACTAAGTTTTTATTTTGGTATGAGCTTTCGTGTGCATGCACACTTCCTCAGATACATGCACATGAAAGCTCATACCAAAATAAAAACTTAGTTGGTCTCTAAGGTGCTACTGAAGGATTTTTTTTATATTGCTTCTACTTACGAATGTTTCTACTTACGAACGGAGCTCCGTCCGCCATCTTGGATGCGGTTTAGATAGGATTTTTTCTACTTACGAATTTTTAGATAGGGTTGCTTCGACTTACGAATTTTTTCTCCCAATGCAGTGGTGCCTCGCTAGACGAATTTAATTCATTCCACGGGTCAATTCGTATAATGAAAAATTTGTCTAGCGAATCCCATAGGAATGCATTGAATTTTTATTTATTTATTTGCCCATAGGAACGCATTAATTAAATTTCAATGCATTCCTATGGGAAACTGTGATTCGCTAGACGAATTTTTCGTAAAACAAATTCATCTTGCAAGGCAACCTCCGCTCGAAAAATCTCTTCGTTAAGTGAAAAATTCGTCTTACAGGGCATTCGTCTAGCGAGGCACCACTGTATTATTATTAGAAGGCAGGGGCTGCCTCTGCTCCCTCTCTCGACTCCCCACTTCCCCTGCCCCCTCCAAACAAGCTTGAGACCTCCCCCGCTACCCAGCTGCCTCGAGCCCTGCCCCCACCCACACCAGAACTGACCGCCCTGCCCCAAGCGCCCGCCCCCCCCCCAGAGACACCGACTCCGCCGACTGGGGCTCCCGCGAGGTCCGCACGCACACCTGACGACCGGTCGCCGCAGATGGCGCAGAGCCGCTTCCCGGGCATCATGGCTCCGTGGGGGTGGCCAGCCACCACCCGCATGCCCAGCGGGGGCTTCACATCGTCCGAGCTGCTGACTGAGTGGAGTCCCGACAGGTTCACTGTGGAGTTGATCTGCAGAATAATAACAATAATAATTTATTATTGGTCTTCTAAAAGTCTGGTAGTTGTTTTTCTCTTTGACATCTGGTAGGAGGATGTTCCACAGGGTGGGCGCCACCACCGAGAAGGCTCTCTGCCTGGTTCCCTGCAACTTGGCTTCTCGCAACGAGGGAACCGCCAGAAGGCCCTCGGCAGTGGACCTCAGTGTCCGGGCAGAACGATGGGGGTGGAGACGCTCCTTCAGGTAGGGCTCAGTCACGCAGCCTGGTCTGCACAGAGCGCCTCTGCCTGACCATTCACTCAAGGAGTGGTGATGGGGATGTAAAGTGCTTAACATGCACTTTACCTGCCGAATCGCCTCCCCCCAATGCACCTTGGTTCTTAAGTCTACTATATATTTAAAAAAAGCACCTTAGCATCTTAGTCTACTGTTATGCCAGTTTTTTGAAAGTCTGAAAATATTGCTGTCAACTTCTCTTAGTGATAATTTTGTTGTTATGTCTTTCCTGTAAGTTGCTTTGAGGGTCGCTTGGTTTCTTTCTTACAATCAAGCAGTGTATATGAAGGAGAGGAAATGAAATAATTTTTCATCTTATTACTAACATAATTCAATTCCTTGGATGCATTCTCTGCCATGGCAACCCAAAGCAACTTACAACCCCACAGTACATTAAAACATAATACCAATACAAAAACAAAAGCCAAAGGCCTGTTTGGAAAGGAATGTCCATTCCCCCCCCCCGAAGGAGCCTGAAAACGTGTAACGAAAAGTGCCAGGTGAGCCTCCTTGGGAAGAGTGTTCTGCAAATGGGAAGCCACCACTGAAAAGGCTCCGTTCTCACACTACCACCCTCCTACCTATCCATCTGTCTGCATTTAATTCTATTAACATTGGTTTTTTAACAACGCTTTTCCTTTTTCCTAGGTTGTTAGCTGTTCCTACTTTATCTGTAAGCTGCCTTGATTCCAGTCAGGGGAAAAGGCAGGGTTTAAATAAATATTCTAATAACAACAGCAAAGCTTTGTAGATCAAAAACAGCACTTTGACTTGGGCCTGGGAACTAAGCGGTCACCAAGTCTATTTACTTGTTCTTCTGTTTATTTATTTCCCATTAGAATTTGTATGCTGCGCTCCATCTGTAGCTCTCAGGGCAGCCCACAACAATTGCAATATAAAACACACACAAAACATAATAAAAACAGGTAGGTAGCCGTGTTGCTCTGCCGTAGTCGAAGCAAAATTTAAAAATTCCTTCCAGTAGCACTTTTGTGTATGCACACGAAAGCTCATACCAATGACAAACTTAGTTGGTCTCTAAGGTGCTACTGGAAGGAATAATAAAAACAAACTGCTTTAAAAGGGCAACGGATGTCAATCAGCCAAAGGCCTGGTGAAAAAAGGAACTTTTTTGCCTGGCGCCTGAAGTTGTCTAATGAAGGCGTCAGCTGAACCTCCCTGGGTGGGGAGAGCATCCCGCAAATGAGGAGCCACTGCAGAAAAGGCCCATTCTTGTGTTGCTGCCACCTGGACCTCTCATGGAAGAGACACACGGAGAAAGACCTCAGAGTTGGGTCCCGGGGGGTTCATAAAGCCTGATCAACCTACGCAGGCGGACCTGCTCTCACACCCAACTACTTCTGCTCCATCGTGGTGCAGAAGGCACAGATCTTGGCTCCCGGCCCATTTGCTCCCCTTCACCCAGCTGCCGTGGGAGGGGAGGAGTCTTACCTGGGGGCTGCTGACAGGTCCGTAGCCGATGGAGGGTGTTGCTGGGAGTCCCGGGGACCCCATGGAGGAGCTGATGACGGGGAAGGGAGACCCCAGGCCGCTGATGGAGGTGGTCATGGCAGAGCCGATCATGGAAGGGTGAAGGGGAGCCGAGGGCTCTGGCAGAGGGGACGCTCCGGTGCCTCGCAGCGGTGGGGAAGAACTGAGGGAAGAGCTATCCGGACTCCGGCAGCCTGGAAGGAGGGGGGAGAGAGAGGGGAGGAAGCATTAAAGGTGACTCTCACCCCTCTGTGCTTGTGAAGACACACACCGGAGAGAGACCCAAGTCTGAAATGAACTGCCGCAGCCTCCACCCCTTTTGGCGTTTCCCCAGAACTGCTCACTCCGGATATTTTGCAACTCCGCAAGAGGCGCCACGAGACTCAAGGGCTTCCTGGCCCGCCCGCCTCTGGTGGGGAAGGAACCCAGGAGACCGGTGCCCAGCCGCCTTCCCTCCCTCCCATGCGCAGTCAGAATTGCACATGGGGTGGAGAAAGCGGGGAGAGGAAGGGCTCCTCTGCCTCTCTTGTAACACTGGAGCTCAGAGAGAGCCAAGGAAGCCAAACGCTGGGAAGTTTAGAACAGATAAGAGAAAGTCCTTCGCGCAGCACACTGCGGAAATCCCTCTCGCGGGGGGGGGGGGGCAGGGACAGCCTCCAACTAGGATGCATTTCAGAGAGGATTGGAGGAATTTGGGGAGGAGATGGAGGTGACCCATGGCTACTAGCCATGATGGAGACTATGCTCTGCCCTCCACAGTCAGAGGCAGAAATGGTTCTGGATGCCAGCTGCTCGAAGTCACAGGAAGGAAAAGTTGCTCTTGTCTTGAGTTTCCCTTGGGGGCATCACGTTGGCCCCTGTGAGGAAAGGCTGCTGGCCAGGATGGGTCCCTTTGGCCTCATCCAGCAGGGCTCTTATGATTCTTTTTATGGAACCTCCAGTCCCAAAGGCAGCCTATCTTGATTCCTAGTTTCTCAATGCCCCCCTTGGCCTGATCCTGCAGTAGGCTCCTCTTACATTCTTACGTTCTACTCTCTTCACAAACAGCTTCCCAACCATCGAGCGAGAGGTGAGCAAATCCTGCGGGGATAAAAGCCCCCACATTGGGCACAAGACTCCCTGCATTGCAGCAGGTTGGACTAAATGACCCCCCGGGGTCCCTTTCCACTCCACAATTCTATTGTTGTATGCTTCTTCACGTGGCGTGCTCTGAGTAACCGCAGAAGCTCGGTGAGAGAGGAGAGGGAGCTGGTGGATTGAGCAACTGCCACTTCCTCCTTCCTCCAAAACAAGCTGCGACTTCGGGATCGTCCCCACACAACCTCTGCACCCCCACACAGCTTCCTCCCCACGGCAGGGCCGGCCTACCCTGGGCTCTGCCCCCTTCTTGTTCCTGCCGGAAGCACACACAAACCCCAGCCCTTCTGCCAGGAGCCCCCTGCCCAGCAGAAAGCCTCCAAGCGTCCTCCGGTGGTGAGTTCCAGGGCGCCCAGGATCTCCTGCCCCTCACAGGGATCGGGACAAAGTTATTCAGAGCAAGGTGTGTGTTCCTCTTTTGAAAGCCCTCCATGCTTTGGGGAGCATGGGCATGAGGAAATGTGGCTGGGCTGGGCTGCTTTGTGGCAGCCCAGGTCCTGAGACGGGGAAATGGGGTCTGGCTGGGCAGAGCAGCCCTTGGGACCATCTCTTGAGGCCCCTCAGACCAGAAGGACATCAGCAGAGACTGGCTGCTAGCCCAGGCCAAAGGTGGGCCATCTATCTTGCCCAGCCTCCTGCTCTCACAGTGGTTGATCAGATGCCCCAATGGGGAACCAGCAAGCAAGATCCGAGCACAAGAGCACCTCTCCCCTCCTGAGGTTTCCAGAAACCAGTACTGTACTGGATCACAGTGTTCAAAACTCAAAATATGGCTGCCACAATGGAATGTCCAAGCATAGTTCTAGTGGCTTTAGCCCAAACGTAGCAGAGTTTTCCTGCACAGCACAGAAGCTAGCTGAGGTGGAAATGACTAGTTGGCTAGACGCAGAATAACTATTTACAGGATTTATTAAAAGAAAAGAAAACCAGCAGAGTTTCTGCATACAAAGCAAAGCAAAATAAATCCTCTCTGTCTCTCTCTCTTTCCAACCATACACAGGAACTCCTACTCCTAACACCCAACAAAAAACAACTGTGCTAGCATTCCTAGATAACAGAGTTCAGTGCTGGCCGTTAACCAATCAGAGAGTAGTTTCCAGGTCAGGCAGACCTTGGCTTTCTGCCAAGAGTGAATTGACACTGCCTTGAGTTAATTGTGTGAAGCAAGAATCTGTAAGTTTCCCATGAGAACCAATTAACAGAAACCGAACAGGTTTGTTGTTTTTATTATTCATTTCATTTCTTTACCGCTTTACATTCTAAAGAACAAATCTGAAAGCGGCTTGCAGCATGTTCACACATCAAACAAAACTAATTCAAGGATAAAAACTAATTCAATCTTCTGAATATTTCAGATCCTTCTCTAAGTGATATTTGGCTTTCTTCGTATTTATTTATTTACCTACTTAATTTACATAGCTGCCCCACAACAGAAGGACTCTAGGAAGCCAGCGGGGGGTAACGGTGAGAGTGTCAGACGAGCGGGGTGAACTTGGGCCAGTCACAGCCTCTTCTCCTACCTTGCAGGATCATTGTAGGGAATAACTGTACTCCGTGGACTAAAGGGTGGGATATAAATGTGGTAACTACACCACACTGTCTTCCAAGAATACTTTAAAATATAAACTGATATGTCTCCTGAGAAATCTCTATGTGGGACAAGAAGCTACAGTTAGAACTGGATATGGAACAACTGATTGGTTCAAAATTGGGAAAGGAGTACGACAAGGTTGTATATTGTCTCCCTGCTTATTTAACTTATATGCAGAATTCATCATGCGAAAGGCTGGACTAGATGAATCCCAAGCCGGAATTAAGATCGCCGGAAGAAATATCAACAACCTCAGATATGCAGATGACACAACCTTGATGGCAGAAAGCGAGGAGGAATTAAAGAACCTTTTAATGAGGGTGAAAGAGGAGAGCGCAAAATATGGTCTGAAGCTCAACATCAAAAAAACCAAGATCATGGCCACCGGTCCCATCACCTCCTGGCAAATAGAAGGGGAAGAAATGGAGGCAGTGAGAGATTTTACTTTCTTGGGCTCCTTGATCACTGCAGATGGTGACAGCAGTCCCGAAATTAAAAGACGCCTGCTTCTTGGGAGAAAAGCAATGACAAACCTAGACAGCATCTTAAAAAGCAGAGACATCACCTTGCCGACAAAGGTCCGTATAGTTAAAGCTATGGTTTTCCCAGTAGTGATGTATGGAAGTGAGAGCTGGACCATAAAGAAGGCTGATCGCCGAAGAATTGATGCTTTTGAATTATGGTGCTGGAGGAGACTCTTGAGAGTCCCATGGACTGCTAGAAGATCAAACCTATCCATTCTTAAGGAAATCAGCCCTGAGTGCTCCCTGGAAGGACAGATCGTGAAGCTGAGGCTCCAATACTTTGGCCACCTCATGAGAAGAGAAGAATCCTTGGAAAAGACCCTGATGTTGGGAAAGATTGAGGGCACTAGGAGAAGGGGACGACAGAGGACAAGATGGTTGGACAGTGTTCTCGAAGCTACGAACATGAGTTTGACCAAACTGCGGGAGGCAGTGCAAGACAGGAGTGCCTGGCGTGCTATGGTCCATGGGGTCACGAAGAGTCGGACACGACTAAACGACTAAACAACAACAACAAAGAAATGAAATGAATGAATACATTTCGGGGAGGGGGCACCTAGACAATTCCTCGTGTGGCAGCCCTAAGCTTAAAGGTCCCTCCCAACACTTCAATTCTAGGATTCTTCTTTTTAAGCAAGGGAAGCGAGGAGGAGGAAAGCTGCACCACTTGGGCCTCTGCCTGCTGCTGCTGGTGGTTCTCTTGCTTGCAACCCTGGTGCAAACGGTGGAGGAGGAGGAGGAGCAGCAGCAGCAGCAGCAGCAGCAGCAGGAGGACTTCCCAAGTCATTGCTATTATTATCGTTATTAATTAAATGTTGCGCTTCATCCGGAGATCACAGGGAACGCAAAATGCACAATAATGTAGGGGAAGCAGAAGCAAAGCCAACCCCTCCGCACACTCGAACCCAGCGCCCCAAATCACAGCAGCATCCCTGGGAGAGCGTCCCTCCCTACACAACAACAACAACATCACCAGGCAGCTGCACCCCCATCCCGAATCTCCTTTTGGGGTGCGAAGTGGGGGTGGGGGGGTAAGGAATGGAAGTCGGATTAGCCCCCCTTCTGTTTTTTGGGGGGCTAATCGCGTGTTCGTGGGTGGGGTAGGAGGCGTCGTGGGGCGGGGCGGGCCCCCCTTTACCTGCTCCGGCCCGTCCCGGGTCTGCCATGGCTGCTCAGCGGGCGGATCCCGAGGGAGGCCGCGACCCCGACCCCGCCGCCAGGGGCTGCCGGGCCTCGTCCCGACGACGCCGACGACGCGGCCTCCCTCCCTCCCTCCCTCGGCCTACCCACAATGCCCCTCGCGCGCAGGCCCAGGCGCCCCCCGCCGCCCCTGCCTCGGCCTCCGCTGGGCCTCTCCGCCGGGCGCTGCCCTCCCCGCAGCCTCCTCCTCACCCACCATGCACCGCGGGGCCGCCGCCGCCTCTTCCTCCTCGGCGAAGGGGCCTCGGGGACAGGGCCAGACTCCCAGCAGCCACCGCGCGAGGCCAGGAGAGCAGGCCGCCGATTGGACGAGGGCGCGGGGGTTACCCGACAGGCACCGCGTGAGGGGGGGCTGCTCTCCGCGCTCCGCCCGCCCGACAGGCGCCGGGCCAGCCTCCCAGAATGCACCGGGGCCTCCCGGATGCAAGGCATTTCCCGGCAGGCGCCGCGGCCCCCAGGCGCTCACCGAAAGGGGGCGGGGCGGGAGGGGAGAAGGGGGCGCGGCCTCTCACATCTATAATACAATCTCATCAAATATCCTATAGAAACATTTGAGTTATATTATGTCATTTTTTTAATGTGTACGCATATGTATGCATATTATATAATGCACTCATATATATAATAACACATGCAAAAGTGTAATATAATACGTATATAGCATCATAAACACTGTACACAGGCACGTATATACTGTAATCTATTCGAAGCCGATTTCTCAGAACGGCGAGGCCTCTCTCTGCCCTTAACAATCATGGCGCCGCTCGTCCGCGGAAACGGCCGTTAAACCCTAAGCGGTCGCCATCGTTGTTGAGGGCAACGTCCGTTGCCACCGGCGGCCGCCATTTTTCCCGTCCCTACAGTATCGCGGGAGGGAGGAAAGAAAGGTGCGCGGTTGCCATTTTTATTGCGGGCAGAAACGCTCCGTGGGCGCCATCACAGGGATGGGCAAAGGGGGATTATTACCACTTTTTTTTTTGAATGGAGGAAAGAGGCGGGGGAGGGTAGAGTTCCCGCGATGTTTGGGGCTGGTGGGCGGGGCTCTGCTGCCACGTCAGGCTTCAGGCAGAAGATAGCGGATCTGGAGAGAGCCGGGTGAGAATCCTGCTCGCGGGGGGGGGGAGCGGTAGGGATTACCGGGGGGCGGGGGGGTTCCTTGTGGCTCATAGGGCTGGGGGGGGGAACCTTCCCTCCCCCGTTTGGGTGAAGGGCTGCAGCTCAGCGGGCGGGGCAGCCTCCGTCGCTGCAGAAGGACCCCCCCTCCATGGACCCCCGCGAGGGCCGCTTGCTGCCCCCCTCCTTTCATCGCGAGGGGTGGACTAGATGCCCCACGGGGTCCCTCCCCACTCGCCCTTGGCTCGCCAGCCTTACCCCCCCCTTCCTGAACGAGGACCACCCCCCCAGTCTCCCTTTTCTTTGCTCCCCCTCCCTCGCCTGCCTTCCGTCTCCCAACACGTGTTTCCCCCTCGCCTTCCTTCCTGAAAAGCCAGCCCTGGGGCAGAAAACGCACCCCCCCACGGGGGGGCAGGAAGGAGGGGCTGGGCTGGGGGTCCCAAGCCCGGGCGGAGCAGCAGGACAATCATCCTTCGCAGGCTCCGCTGCCCCAGGGATGGGCCTCGCCTGCGCCTGGGTCTGATCCTGCAAAGCATCTTGAAAAGGGGCCTAGCTGATAGATCTGAGTTTCTGACATGGGGTGGGGCAGAGAGATGCGGGTTGACTGGCTTGCTTAAGGCCCACCTGTGTGGGTCAGAGTCATTCCTTAAAACCAGGTTGCTGTCGCCCAAACAGAAAGTCTAGTTGCCGTTTTGGGGGCATGTCTTGTTTTCCAAATGAGGGGCTGTGATTGAGTCTCAGTTAAGTATCTGGCTAGTTTAGAGGACAACCTGAAGACCTTTGAGAACTTAAAGGAGGAAAGTCCCTTGATCCAGGGACAGTCCACTCCACATAGATACTGGCCAATTCCGGCCTCTTTTTTCTTAATGGTGACACGGATCATTCACAACAAAGGACTATTCTTCCCAACAGTGAGCACGGGGGGGGGGAGGGGGGGTAAGGGAAGGAAACGACAACAATTAGCTATGGCGTCGTTTGCACCTCCTGCTCAGGCTGCACGGGAAAAGCCATTTTGTTCCAGAAATCCATTCCGATTGTGGAGATACAATATAATGGGTAGAATTTGACAGGAAGGGGTCTGAGTGTGTGAAAGCAGACCAGATCCAAGGATCTCCAAATGGTAGAGATGTCAGGTGCCATCCTGGCACCTGGGCATCATCACTTGGTCGCAGGCGGTCTGGCTAATTTCGAAGGCTGGTGTGTTTATGCAGCCCTTGACCTTTCTTCTCCCCACAGATCCGGAGCCATGGCTGCTAGCAGGTTGCTCGCGAGGCCCCAGCCCACGGACGTGGCCACCGCCGTGGTGCTGTGCTTGGCGCTGCTGTGGGGCGCCTCCGCGCAGCATGAGGGCTTTCATGGCCACGCTCATGAGGACTTCCACCACGGCCACAGCCACGCTCACGGCCACGGCCACACGCACGAGGATATCTGGCACGGCCACGCACATGACGACGGGCACACGCACGAGGGTATCTGGCACGGCCACGCACATGACGACGGGCACACGCACGAGGGTATCTGGCACGGCCACGCTCACGAGGACCACCACGGACACAGCCACTCGCACGGGGGCCACTCGCACGAAGGCTTGCACCATGGGCACTCGCACGAGGATTTTCACCATGGGCACAGCCATGGGCACGAGGACCCCCACCATGGTCATGGCCATTTCCACGAGGGTCCTCTCCACCACAGCCACTCGCACGAGTCTCCTGCTGGCGGCCCCAGTGAGGCCCAATCCTTCCCTAGGAACGAGAAGCCTCTGCCGAGGAGGGAGAAATTGGAGCCGCTGCAGTTGTGGACTTACGTGAGTGACGGCCTCCGCGGCTTCCAGCAACAGACAAGCCAGGGTCTTCCTGGATTGCTTTCCCCGGGCTCTGGGTGGGGTGGGCGTCTTTTGCTCTGCCTGGGGATGGGAGAGGCCGGCAGCGATTTCCTCTCCGTGTTGTCTTAGAAGCAACAAAGTTTCACACTTACCTTTCAAGTCCCGGACTGCAGAATCCGGGACCGGCAGCCGTGTGACACCGCAAGTTGCGTTGACGTAACTTTCGGTGTCGCTTTGCCCTTCTATGGGCACCAAAAATGGCCACCGCCGGCTTCAAAAGTCGCTTGTACGCATGTCAGGAAGTGCGTCGACGCAACTTCCGGTGTCGCTCCGCCCATCTATGGGCACCAAAAATGGCCGCTGCCGACACTGGAAGTTGCGTCTATGCGCTTCCGGACATGCGTAGGTGCGATTTTTGAAGCCGGCAGCGGCCATTTTTGGTGCCCATAGAAGGGCAAATGGGAAAGAAAAAAAATGGCCGCCGGCAGGAGAAAATAACGGAGAAAAACGGGAGACGAAGTGATACGGGGGACCACCAGGAAAAGGTAAGTAAAAACGGGGGTTTCCCGGGGAAAACGGGGTACTTGGCAGCTATGGTTCCACATACCCAGTGGGGTTTCTTTCCTAGTAAGTGCCTTTAGCAGGGCGGCCGTACAGAGAGCCGCCATCGTGTTGATGGTGAATTCAATGCCACCCCTCTTGCCCATATTTTATTATCCAACATTATCTGTTTTCAGTCTACAAAAGAGACCCCGCAGCTTTGGCGGGGGGCCCTCGCGAGTCCTGCATTGCATCGGCTTGGGCTGGATGGCTCAGCAACTCTGGGGTTGGGCCAAGGGGCCCCTGCTGGCCGTGGGTCTGACCCTCTCTTTCTCTCTGTGTGTCCCTTCCCCCCCCCCGTAGGCCATTGGTGCCACTCTCCTCATCAGCGCTGCCCCTTACTTTATCCTCTTCCTCATCCCGGTGGAGTCCAACACATCCCAGCACCAGGCCCTCCTAAAACTGCTGCTCAGCTTCGCCTCTGGGGGGCTTCTGGGAGACGCCTTCCTGCACCTCATCCCTCACGCGCTGGGTGAGTTGAAGAAGAACAGCCCCCTGGCCCTGTCCCCTCCACCCTGCCTCTTCCCTCCCCACCTCTCATCCGAGTGAGCTGCGATTCCGGGGGTTGGGCTACATGGCCCTCGGGGGTCCCTTTCAGCCCTGTGACTCTGTCACCCGTTTCTTCTCCCCTCCAGAGCCGCACTCCCACCACGGGGAAGGCGCAGGACACAGCCACGCGAAGCCGGCATCCCACGGGCATTCTCACCAGGGTAAGAGCTCAGCGCTGTGGGGGAGAGGTTTGTGCACTACAATTCCCAGCATCCCTAGGGAGCCAAAGCAGCAGCCATGGATGATGGGTTTTGTAGCCAATGACATCTGGGGAGCTGAAGTGGAGAACGGCCGAGTCTTCCCAGGAGAGGGCAAACATTTATTGATTTAGTTCTTTTCTGACTGACGGTTGAATAAAGAATGATGGTGATGATGATTTAGTAGTTTACCTGGAAAATTTGCACTCCACTCGTGAGCGAAAACGTAGCACACCTGAGCTCAATCAAAACAAGACGGTCTCTGCCCGCACAGGTTTACAATTTAAAGGATTAAGGTTGAATCCTGACAAGACGGAAGTACTGTTTCTGGGGGTCAAGGGGTGAGCAGTTGTGGGGGACTCCCTGGTCCTGAATGGGGTAACTGTGCCCCTGAAGGACCAGGTGCGCAGCCTGGGAGTCATTTTGGACTCACCGCTGTCCATGGAGGCGCAGGTCAATTCTGTGTCCAGGGCAACTGTCTACCAGCTTCACCTGGTACGCAGGCTGAGACCCTACCTGCCCACAGACTGTCTGGCCAGAGTGGTGCATGCTCTGGTTATCTCTCGCTTGGACTACTGCAATGCGCTCTACATGGGGCTACCTTTGAAGGTGACCCGGAAACTACAACTAATCCAGAATGCGGTGACTGGGAGCGGCCGCCGAGACCACATAACACCAGTCTTGAAACACCTACATTGGCTCCCAGTACGTTTCCGAGCAAAATTCAAAGTGTTGGTGCTGACCTTTACAGCCCTAAACAGCCTCGGCCCAGTATACCTGAAGGAGCGTCTCCACCCCCATCGTTCCTCCCGGACACTGAGGTCCAGCTCCGAGGGCCTTCTGGCGGTTCCCTCACTACGAGAAGCCAAGTTACAGGGAACTAGGCAGAGGGCCTTCTCGGTAGTGGCACCTGCCCTGTGGAACGCCCTCCCATCAGATATTCAGGAAATCAACTTTCCTTTTCAACTGTATTTTTATGACGATGTTTCAGTAACAACAGCAGCAACTTCCAGTACATATAAGAACATAATAAAACTTAAGACATGAAAAAACATCCCTTGGGATGTCTTCTGAAGGTTGTGTAGTTATTTATACCAATAAAAACTGGAGAAGAGAGATCAGAAACAAAACAAGAGAAAAGTAAAAAAGGAAGAAAAATAAAATACTTTTTGAAGGCAGCGTTATCTATGGAGGTTTTTAAGGTTTGAGGTTTCATGGTGTTTTTATAAAATTTTGCTGGAAGCTGCCCAGATCAGCTTGGGCAGCCCATTCATATGGGTGGGATATAAGTAATAAAATTATCATTATTATTAAAATTGAAACCACCATGGTGCCCAGGGGCAAAGGCCTGATCCTTCTGCAGGCTCTTCTTTGTCATCATTTTCTGCTCATCTCTCCTCCCCCCCCCCCTTTCCGGCCTCCTTCCAGGTTCTGAGCACCAGCACATGATGTCGGTGGGCCTCTGGGTGCTGGGGGGCATTGTGGCCTTCCTGGTGGTGGAGAAGTTCGTCCGGCACGTCAAGGGAGGCCATGGACACCACGGCCACAGCCACGGTGGGTGCAGCCATCTCCTCCCTGCGCAAGTTCCTCATTTATTCGGTTCTTTGTTCGATTTATACACTGCCCTTTGTCCAAGGATCTCAGGGCGACGGGCAAGATAAACTTGCAAAAGGATGAAGGAATTTGGGGAAACGATCTACAACGAGCTAAAAAAAAATGTTTACATTTTAACCTTTCCCAAAAAAACCGACAACCTTTCTCCTGGGGATTATGGATGTAGAGATACTGAAAGGTTTAAGGCAGGGGTTCCCAAACTAAGGCCCGGGGGCCGGATGCGGCCCAACTGCCTTCTAAATCCCGCCTGCGGACGGTCCGGGAATCAGCATGTTTTTACATAAGTAGAATGTGTCCTTTTATTTAAAATGCATCTCGGGGTTATTTGTGGGGTATAGGAATTCATTCATATATTTGTTCAAAATATAGTCCGCCCCCCCCCCAAGGTTTGAGGGACACTGGACTGAAAAAGTTTTCTGACCCCTGGTTTAAGGATATTATTTATGTATGCAGTCACAGCAGCGAGAATGTTGTTAGCCCAATATTGGAAAGGAGAGAACATAGCGGCAAAATTGGAATGGCAGAAGAAACTATTTTGAATACGCCGAGATGGAACCATGTAGATCAAAAATTCAACAGAGAATAGGACAAATATATCTAAAAGATCACTGTGAACGTGTAAAATCCTTGGCGGGCTTTGAATGATTCCTGCAGCGTGTCATAATCCTTGGATGCGTAGGATAATTCTAAAATCGATTATGTTTAATATGCAGTCGTTATAGAAGCGTAGAGGGCCCAGGTTGGGGAGGAGGGAAGTCTCAATATGGGAACAATTGTAACATATTTCCAGCTTTTCTGTTCTGCTTTGTTTATCTGCATTATCAATGGAGAGTTACAACTGAGGTGGGGGAGATAAACCTGTCGCCATGGGTTTATCTGTTGGGGGAGCAGGGGGATGTCTCCTGCCCCCTCCTGAATCTTTCCTCTCCCCCTCCCCACTTCCCAAAGCCAAGAGCAGCGACGATGAGGCAGAGACGGAGCCTTTGCGGGGAAAGACGTCGGAGAAAAAAATAGCCCCCTCCCAGGGGAACCAGAAGCCCCCCGACTCTGGTGAGGTGGTGCATTTGGGCAAGCCCTGGATTTTTTGGGGGGAGCAGTTGGGCTTTTCTCAAATATGGGGTTCAGGGACACAGCCCCCCCGACTCACTTTCTCTTCTCTCTCCTCTGCTTCCCCCCCCCCAGCCATGCGTGTGTCTGGCTACCTGAACCTGGCCGCCGACTTTGCCCACAACTTCACAGACGGGCTGGCGCTGGGGGCCTCCTTCCTGGCGGGGGGCACCGTCGGAGCCGTCACCACCCTGACGGTCCTACTCCACGAGGTGCCCCATGAGGTGGGCGACTTCGCCATCCTCGTCCAGTCTGGCTGCAGCAAGAAGAAGGTAACGGACCTCCCTGGCGGGGCCGGGTTAAAATACGTATATTCATTTCATGAATTTGATAGGCTGCTGGGTTGCAACAGAAAGGCCCTCCAAGCAGTTTGCGAGAAAGGGAGAAACAGTAAAATTGCCAGTGATTATGATCAATCAGTTCCGACTTTTGAAAAGCTTAAAAAGCAACAGCCTAACACAAAACAACCCAGCTTAAAGTTTGCCTCTGCTTTCTGTACAAATGCAATAGCTCTGGGTTTCTTGCCTGCTCTGTACTGACGGCTCTGAGCATGGACAAAGTGCTTTTTTGTTATAAATCCTTGGGGAGCTCCTCATGGGACGCGTCAGTCCTTGTTGTGGGCGGCGGCTTTTGAGCTGCTCTTGTTTTCTCTGTATCCGCCTTGAGTCCCTGTCAGGGCAAAAAGCATAGAATCAAGAGACCACAAGGGCCATCCAGTCCAACCCCCTGCCAAGCAGGAAAGACCATCAAAGCATTCTTGACATATGCCTGTCAAGCCTCTGCTTAAAGACCTCCAAAGAAGGAGACTCCACCACACTTCTTGGTAGCAAATTTCACTGCCAAACAGCTCTTACTGTCAGGAAGTTCTTCCTAATGTTTAGGTGGAATCTTCTTTCTTGTAGTTTGAATCCATTGCTCCGTGTCCGCTTCTCTGGAGCAGCAGAAAACAACCTTTCTCCCTCCTCTATATGACATCCTTTTATATATTTGAACATGGCTATCACTTTTTGTGGACCTGGGACAACTCGGTGGGTAGAGCAAGAGACTCCTAATATCAGGGTTGTGGGTTTGAGTGCTGTGTTGGGCAAATGGCAGTGGGTTGGACTAGATGACCCTTGACAGTACAAACAATCTTTGCAGACCCCGTTGGAAGAGACCACAAGGGCCATCCAGTCCAACCCCCTGCCAAGCAGAAAACACCATCAAAGCATTCTTGATATATGCCTGTCAAGACTCCGCTTAAAGACCTCCAAAGAAGGAGACTCCACTACACTTCTTGGCAGCAAATTCCACTGTTGAACAGCTCTTACTGTCAGGAAGTTCTTCCTAATGTTTAGGTGGAATCTTCTTTCTTGTAGCTTGAATCCATTGCTTCGTGTCCGCTTCTCTGGAGCAGCAGAAAACAACCTTTCTCCCTCCTCTATGACATCCTTTTATATATCATATCACCCCTTAACCTTCTCTTCTCCAGGCTAAACATAAGCCGTTCCTCATAAGGCATCGTTTCCAGGCCTTTGACCATTTTGGTTGCCCTCCTTTGGACACGTTCCAGCTTGTCAGTATCCTTCTTGAACTGTGGTGCCCAGAACTAGACACAGTACTCCAGGTGAGGTCTGACCAGAGCAGAATACAGTGGTACTATTACTTCCCTTGATCAAGATGCTATACTCCTATTCATGCAGCCCAGAATTGCATTGGCTTTTTGAGCTGCTGACTCATGTCAAGTCTGTGGTCTACCAAGACTCCTAGGTCCTTTTCACATGTACAGTACTGCTCTCAAGCCAGGTGTCTCCCATCCTGTATTTGTGCCTTTCATATTTTTTTTGCCCTAGTGTAGTACTTTACATTTCTCCTTGTTAAAATTCATCTTGTTTGCTTTGGCCCAGTTGTCTAATCTGTTAAGGTCATTTTGAAGTGTGATCTTGTCCTCTGGGGTATTAGCCATCCCTCCCAATTTGGTGTCATCTGCAAACTTGCTCAGGATGCCCTCAAGCCCACCATCCAAGTCATTGATAAAGATGTTGAATAAGACTGGGCCCAAGACAGAACCCTGTAGCACCCCACTAGTCACTACTCTCCAGGATGAAGAGGAGCCTTTGATGAGCACCCTTTGGGTTCGGTCAGTCAGCCAGTTACAAATCCACTGAATGGTAGCGTTGTCTAGCCCACATTTTACCAGCTTCTTTACAAGAATATCATGGGGCACCTTGTCAAAGGCAAAGCAGCCTATAAGTAAAGATGTAATTAACAATAACGGGGTGGAGATTTATAGGAATTGCGCAGGTGGCCCACCCCATGCGAGGTGCTGCTGCAGGGCGATCCAGCAAGGTGAATCTCACAGACGTCTTCAGCTCCTGGGCAAAACATATTTATTGTATTCCATAAGATTTATATACCACTTGCTTCTTTTTTCTTTTCTTTTTTTTAAACTCAAAATGGTTTGCAAATAGGACGCAGTAAAAACAACTCTTTAAAATGTCCCAAATATGACATCAGCAATAAAAACAAACGGAAAAACATCGGTGTTCTGCATGTCACGGCAAGCTTCTCCAAACAGAAAGCGTTTTTAGGAGGTGCCGAAAAGAGGCCAGCAAAGGGGTCTGCCTGGTGTCAGTAGGCAGGGAGTTCCAAAGTGCACAAAAAGACCAATTCATTTACACTATTATTACAGTATTATTACGGTTTTAAGCAATAAAAATTTACAAACGTGGAGCAGAGATTATGTGGCACCTTTAAAGTGGGGTTTATCTGGGGAAAGCCGACTGGGTGAGTAAATGGCTGTTATCTTGGAGCGGAAGTTTTGAATAGTTTTCTATATATATCGGACAGACAGAAGAATCGGAAGTTCTCGTCTTTCTTTTCCCTTTTCCTCTTCCTCTTTCTTTTTTCATTTCCTCCTTTTCTTCCTATCTTTGATGAAAAGAGATTGGATATTGGAACCTGAAAAGGATCTAGAAGTCTTGGTAGACCACAAACTTGACATGAGTCAACAGTGTGATGCAGCAGCTCAAAAAGCCAATGCAATTCTGGGCTGCATCAATAGGAGTATAGCATCTAGATCAAGGGAAGTAATAGTACCACTGTATTCTGCTCTGGTCAGACCTCACCTGGAGTACTGTGTCCAGTTCTGGGCACCACAGTTCAAGAAGGATACTGACAAGCTGGAACGTGTCCAGAAGAGGGCAACCAAAATGGTCAAAGGCCTGGAAATGATGCCTTATGAGGAAAGGCTTAGGGAGCTGGGTATGTTTAGCCTGGAGAAGAGAAGGTTAAGGGGTGATATGATAGCCATGTTCAAATATATAAAAGGATGCCATATAGAGGAGGGAGAAAGATTGTTTTCTACTGCTCCAGAGAAGCGGACACGGAGCAATGGATTCAAACTTCAAGAAAGAAGATTCCACCTAAACATTAGAAATAACTTCCTGACAGTAAGAGCTGTTCGGCAGTGGAATTTGCTACCAAGGAGTGTGGTGGAGTTTCCTTCTTTGGAGGTCTTTAAGCTAAGGTTTGACAGGCATCTGTCAGGAATGCTTTGATGGTGTTTCCTGCTTGGCAGGGGGTTGGACTGGATGGCCCTCGTGGTCTCTTCCAACTCTCTGATTCTATGATTCTATATCCATTCTAACTTTTAATAAAAATCTATTGAAAAGAAAGATAGGGAAGGAAGCAGGAGGGCACCTTATCCTATAGCAGCGGCTTCCCAGGATTTCAAGCTTTTCCTCTACCCACACAGCAACAGCTCTATTCCATGAGTGGTTGAGCCTCCTTAGAGAGGGGCAGTCTACCTCTGAGCACTAGGTGCTGGGCAGGAAGAGCCTGGGAGGGTTGGGGGGGTTCCAGACTGTCATTTCCAGCTGCCATGAGTGAGACTGTCCTCCTTTTGTCCCCTCCGCCAGGCAATGAAGCTTCAGCTCGTGACGGCGCTGGGCGCCCTGGCGGGCACCATCTGCTCACTGCTGGCGGAAGGCGTGGGCGAGGCGGCCACGGCCTGGATCCTGCCCTTCACGGCCGGAGGCTTCATCTACGTGGCCACCGTCTCGGTCATCCCCGAACTGCTGCAGGACTCGGGGCCCGTGCAGTCCCTCCTGGAGGTCTTGGGACTGGTCGGCGGAGTTGCCATGATGGTCTTCATCGCCCAGTACGAGTAGAGCGGGGGGGCGGGGAGGGGAGGGGCCCAGGCGCCCGTTTGGGGCAGCAGAGGTGGGACCAAGGAGAAACGGACGACAGACCTGCCCCCCACTCCCTCTCCAACTCCATCTCGGGTCCAGACATTTCAGCCGCCGGCCACTGCTGCACACCTCCCTTCCTCCAGGGGGCGCTGTGTTGGTGTTGCAGCGCGAGGAAGAGGAGAAAACGACCAGTCTGGGACTTCCCGGGAGGCCAGCTCTTCTGCTCCGCTTGGAGATAGCAAAATGCCCTTTTCTATGGGGGGGAGCAAGAGAATTTTAGGGTTCTCGTATGTGTGTGTGTTTGCGTGTCTGTCCTCTTGGCCCCGAATTGTTGGGGTTGGAGGCTCCGAAGGACCAGGAACATGGGGTGTGGGACATGGAGGAGCCATAGCTGCCAAGTCTCCCGTTTTCCCCGGGAAATCCCCGTTTTTCCAGCTGTTCCTAGCTGAAAAAACGGTGGTTTTTTTTTCTCGGTTTATTCTGGCGCGACGGCCATTTTGGAACTGGGCAAAGCAGCATCAAAAGTCACTTCTGATCTCTGCCCAGTTCCAAAATGGCAGCAGCGCTACTTCCGGTCTGCTATTTCTGCCCCGGTCCCTTATTTCTCTGACAGCAACTTGGCAGGTATGGGGGGAGCAGGGATTTGGGGAGGTTGGGGGTCAGGAGAAATCATGCTTTTTTTGGTGAGAGAAGCATAGTTGCTGGCATCCAATAATGGAATATTTGGGCGCAGTTCTGAAGGGGGGTGCTGAGGGTGTGGGCGTCACAGTGGGGACCCCCCTCCGCCCCCCCAAAGGGAACCAAGCTGCGCCTCATAGGAGAGTTTTCCAAGGTTTTTATTTTTTTAGACAAGTGTTTCTGCTACTGTAAAACACAACTCCTGGCAGTGGGAAGTCTGTTCTCGCTGCTGACGCCGGGGAGGAAATCCAGATTTATACTCCGGGAAACGGTAGTAGGGGGTTTAGGAGCAGGCTTTCCGTGTACACGTCATTTATATATATATAGATATTTCTTTTCTCCTTTTTTTTTGCAATTTCTTTGTAGGGTGGAGGGTCTTACTTTGGGGGTGACGGTTGTACCAGGGAGAAATGTGTCAAGGACAGGAATAGTGGTGGCTGCAATTAAAACTGACTTCTGCCCTGGAAAAAAAAAGGGAAAAGGCTTTGTGTATAGTTCCTGGACTTTGTCATCAGCGGGCGGTGGAGGTTCCCCAAAGCCACTTGGGTCAGACTTGGCCGCCCTCCTTGGAACACCCAGGCGCTGTGAACTACAACTCCTGCTGTGAGCTAATCTTGCTCAGGCCGACAGAACACGATTGCTTTGCAGGGGGTTGGGCTAGATGACCCGCAGGGTCCCTCTCATTTCCACCATCCTGTGATTCCTCGCCAACATCTGAACTTCTTGACCAGGGAGTCGTCGAGATGGGATTTATTTAAAAAACCAAAATGCCCTTTTTAGGGGGAAGCAGGATACCACCTTGGCAGCGGAGTAAACAGAGGTAAAGGAATATTTTGGGGGGAGGTAAGCATGGGATGGCGCCGAGCAGCTAACACTGAGCTCTAACCACTGAGCAGGATGAACCATTCCCAAAGGTTGGGGGCTGGCTGACCATTAAGCAAGTGGGGCATCTTGCATGCCCAGTAAAGACACAGGAGACCAGAGCGGTCACCAGTTGGCAGTCCATCACTTGCTTTGCCATGTCCCGGGTTCGATTTCTGGTGGCATTTCCAGGTAAGAACTGCAGGTCCGACACCCCGGGGAGCCTCCGCTGCTGTGAAGACCAGCATCCGGCTTTATTTTTAAGGGCCCTCCTGGCTCTGGCGTCGGAACAGTTGAGTTGGAAGGGTCGCAAGGGTCATCTAGCCCAACCCCCTTTTCCCCTCTGTCCCCTATCCAGTTTGAAACCATCCCAGTCCCTGCTTAGCTTTGCAAGTGTCTCTTATTGCCGCAGCGCTGGGGGAGCAGCTGTTTGGCATGCAGAAGGGCCCAGGTTGAATCCCCAATGGCAGGGCTGGACAGAGATCTCAGGCTGCTAGTCCTTGTGGTGCAGAGCCAGTGCTGCAATGGCCTGTCTCAGGTGTGTCTATATCACAGGTGTTTTCTGTTGTCGCTCAAACCGCCCAAAAGCTTAGATCTGAAGGAGTCCAGGAAACCCAGCCTAATTGCATTCCCTGTCTGATAAGAGAGGAAGCCTCTGGAGCTGCGGTAGGTTTGAGCTGCCCACCCAGAAGGCAGAAATTCAACAGGGGCAGGTTTCGGTCCCGAGTGCGAATGCCGAATGCCTGTTAAAAGGTGAAGGAAGGGACACACACACACACACTCCTGGTAAATCTTGCAAAAGACGCTGGCCGAGTCTCCTGCAACTTGAGCACCTGAGAGGCAGTGGATTGCAGTGGTTAGAGTGTCGGACTAGGACTTTGGAGACCAGGGTTCAAATCCCATACTGGGCTGTGAAGCTCCCCTGGGCAAGTCTCTGCGTCTCTCAGCCCATAGCTGTCAAGTTCTCCCTTTTTTTAAGGGAAATTCCCTTATGCTGAATAGGCTTCCTCGCGAGAAAAGGAAAAATTTGACAGCCATGGCTTAGCCTCCTTCACAGGCTTGTTGTGGGAACTCAGTGAGGACTCGGACCTGGGCGGGACCCAGGTTCAAATCCCTTCTTGATGGCCATGACGCTCACTGGGTGGGTGACCTCGGGAGCTAGCCCCTGCTTCTCATTCCCCCCCCACACACACTTCTCAGGGTGGTTGTGGGGGGTTCAAGGAGAAGCATGTGCCCCACATTAGCCAGTGGGATAGACATGCAGTAAATAACTAGCACTAATAATAATAATAATGTATAATAATAATTTTTATTATTTATATCCTGCCCGTCTGTTTGGGTTTCCCCGGCCACTATGGGCGGCTTACTTTACATACAAAACTTATTATTAAATATGTCTATTAAAAAAATAAGCGCTTGAGTGGAAATTCAACAGGTGCAGCCCTGCGAGAGCAACACCTGTCGGCTCCCCTCCTCTCCTGCTGCTGCAAAGGATGGAGGGGGCAACACACACCACCTGCTGCGCCTCCCCAAGAACCCAGGAGTCCTGCCTCCCTCCTCCTCCCGCCACTCTGGAGGACGGCGGTCATAGAGACGGCGGCCCAGAAGGGCCTCCACGGCCTGAACCTCCTCACTTCCCCCCCCCCGAGCCTCACTTCCGGTCCTCCCCCTACAGAGAGAGTGATGGCTGCCCAATTGCGCCTGCGAGGGACCCTGGCCCTGGTGACAGGTCCCTTCTCCTGGGGAGGGAGGCAGGCAGGAGTTCAATAGGGGCAGCGGGAGGGGGTTATTTGGGCATTGGGTCTGCCAGTGGGAAAAGGCAGCATATTTCAGGCCTCAGTTCAACAGGTCGAGCCCATGCCTTGGCTGCCTTCTTTCCCCCACCTTCCTCTCCTCCGAGGTGGCCCACGTGGCTTCTCTCCACCCCCCTCATCTAACCTGCGAGGAGTGACCGGCGCCCACGGTCCAGTTTCCAGGCCGAGCGCTGGACTTGATCCCAGGCCCTAGCCCCACACGCCAAGTGAGCGTGGTTGGTGATGGAGAGTAAAGGGGGTGGCTCTACCTGTTGGATTTCCGCCTCCCAGGAACCCTGACCTTTCTTACGCTCCACAGCCGTCAGCTCATTTACAATTTTAAAAAAGTAACTTTTTTTATTCAGAAAAACTGCACCCGTTCCATTTCCTCCTGACATGGAGCTGGGGGGGAGGGGAAGCCCACCTGGGGAGGGTGACCAGGGCTCCTCTTCCTTCTTCCTCAGGGGGCGGCAGTGGCATTGGCCGCGCCATCTGCGCCCGCTTTGCCCGCGAAGGGGCTCAGGTGGCCATTGCGGACTGCGATGAGGCTGGTGCAGCCCAGACGCTTCGGGGGCTCCAGGCAGGGGACCACCAGGTGCTGTGTGTCGACGTGGGGTGCTCCAAGAGCGTGGCCGACCTCGTGGCCCAGATCCAGGTGGGGCCCGGCATGGGCACCTGTGGGGGGGTTGGACTAGATGAGCCCTGGAGGTCCCTGCTCCACAATCCCCTGCCAAGCCTTGCCTTAGTCAGCATTCGTCCTCTGCACCCTGCCCACCCAGTCCATTTATTGGTTGCCTTCGTTTCCCGCCTTCCTTCTCCTCCACTCCCGTTCCATCCTCACTAGAGCCCTGCGAGGTAGGCCAGCCTACGGTCCTTCAGGGAGCTTATCATGGAATGCTAGAATTGTAGAGTCAGGAGGGACCCCAGTGGGTCATCCATCCCAACCCCCTGCATTGCGATGTTGAGGCCCGGATCCTTTTTACCTGCTGGGCTGAGTCCAGAGGCCCAAGGGGTCGCGACGGAGGTTTTGGTGCTGATTTCCTCCCTCTGGCCTCCAGGCACGCTTCTCCCGCCCGGCCAATGTCTGCGTCAACTGCGCCGGCATCACCATGGACGAGTTCCTGCTGAAGCAGACGGAGGAGGCCTTTGACGCAGTCCTCAGGGTCAACCTCAAGGTACTCTGCCGGCAAGGGAGAGGTTCCTCAATCACAGGGCTTGGTTTCCAGGCCCTCGACCATCTTGCTTATAAAACCATAAAGAAACCCAGTGGTCATCCATCTCAACCCCGTCCCAGCTCAGTTTCTTCCTTCTCCACAGGGGACCTTTCTGGTGACGCAGGCCGTGGCGAAGGCGCTGGTGGCAAGCGGGGCTTCGGGGGGCTCCATCATCAACCTGGGGAGCATCGTGGGCAAGGTGCAGTGACCCCCCTCCTAATGACCTCCTTGCCCTTTGCCCCCTAGCCTGCTCCCCACCGCCAATAATTCAGTCCCTGTGCCTCCCGCCTTCTTCTCTTCTTCCTGCCCAGGTGGGGAATCTGGGGCAGGTGAACTATGCAGCCTCCAAGGCTGGGGTAGAAGCTCTCTCCAAGACAGTAGCCAAGGAGCTGGCCAGGTAAGCCAGGCTGGGGGGCAGAGGGAGAGCTTGGGGGGGTTGGGGAAGGAGCCCCCATTCGCCTGCCCTCCTTCCCTGGGCAGCCGTCCTCTGAGATTCCTGCATTCCTGCGAGGTCGGCTGCGCTGAATAGGCCGCAGCCAGCGAGCCTTGCGTATTTGAACCCTGCCCTGTCCTGGGTCTAACCACTATGCAACGCTTCCTCTCCTTGCTGCTCTGCAGGTACGGGATCCGCTGCAACACGGTTCTGCCAGGGTTCGTCCACTCCCCCATGACGGACAAGGTCCCCCAAAAAGTGCTGGACAAGGTGGGCCTTTTTTGGGGTGTAGAGGGGGGCCTGAGGTCAGCTCCCCACAGTTTCTCTGGGGTGAAGAAGAATCCCTGATCCTGTCCCTTTTTCTCCCCAGTTTGCCTCAATGGTGCCGCTGGGACGCCTCGGGGAGCCTGAAGGTCAGGTGACGCAGTCCGCCAATAGATTTGTGCTTCCTTTGAAGGGTGGGGAGGGTGCCTCTGAGCACCTGCAGAGTGCCCTCCCTCCTCCTGCTGAGCAGGGAGTGTCCAGACATCATAGAACAGAGGAATCATGGAGTTGGAAGGGACCCCAAGGCAACGAAAAATGCGAAAAATATCTGGGGGGGGGGGGTTAGTGATGCCTCTCAGCCCTGTCAGGAGTTTCTTACTGTATTTGTATGTTGTGAACCGCCCTGACGTCTGTGGATGAAGGGCAGAATGCAAATTTAATAAATAATAATAATATAGCATAAGGGGGGGGCGGGTTTCTTTTCCTGGGGAGGGGGGCTGGCAGTGTCTGGGGAGCTGCAGGCGTTCACAGTCTCCTCCATCTCCTGCCAGAAGTTGCTGAGGTTTGTGCTTTCCTGGCCTCTGACGACAGCCGCTACATCACCGGTGCCAGCCTGGAGGTGACTGGTAAGCGGGGTGGGGGGTCAGATTGGGGGGGGGGCCTTTGGGGTGGGGGGCTCCCCTTGGATGCCAGTGCTGGTGGTGGGGAGCTCCTCTGGCCTTACCAGAGACTAGGGCAGTGAGAAGGGACCCCAAAAGGTCTCCCGTATTTGTGACGTCGACTTCGGAACTCCCTGCCCCTTGAAACTGGCCGGGCACTTTTGCTGCGCTCCTTCCAGCGCCCGCGGAAAACATTTCCGTTTTAGACAAGCCTACCCACCCAAAGAAAAAAACCACAGAATGTTGGTTCTTTAAAGGGTTTTCATAGCTGTTTTCCACTGTGTATAAATTTTACGAAATAGATCAATTCTCCCGGAGCGTCCTCTAAAACAGACACGTAGAATTGCTGGTGCTTGTTTGGATCTCCCTTTAGCTCACGATTTTTAATCATCCGAATGTTTTTACATAAAGTTTGATTGCTTTATCCCCTCTGGGAATGCGTATAAAGGTTATGGAACAAATTTAACTGAAATTTTATTTTTATTTTATTTTTTCATGCCCTGCCTATCTGACTGGGTTACTCTGGGCAGCTTCTAACCACTTTTCTTTCTCTTCCTCCAGGGGGTCTTTTCATCTGATGCCTTTTCCTGCCTCCGGAGACAGCCCCCCCTCCAACCACAAGGAAACCGCACTCCCTGATTGCCCCCCCCCACGCTTTCGAAGGAAGGACTTGGGGGCGGGTTCCTCCTCCTGGAGAGACTGCAGAAGCTCCCAGCTAACATCTTTGACTGCAAGATTTGTGGAGGGGGCTTAGAGGCAGGGGGACCTCCCCCCCCCCAGAATAGGGGGTCTTTTGCACAAGGAGCGAGGACGGAGACCCCCGACTTCCACTCCGGAGGGAGGCAGCGCTCAGATTCGACTCCGAGGATTTCTGTGCCTTGTTTTGGGATATATCGCTCAGTTAAATTAACGGCTTCTACAAATGCGCAGGCGATCTAAGTGCCTCTCGGAGAAATGCTTTAATGCTGTGAGCCGGAGAAATGCTTTAATGCTGTGAGCCGCTTTGAGATAAGGCGAAACGAAATAGGAACAAATAAGGGAAATCTAAGGAAAATGCAGAAATTGTTGCTTGAGGACTGCGGGAAGAGACACTTTTCCACCCCGAACAAACACCAGCACGGTTACATAGCCTCAACTATATGTGAATGGGAGCAAGATATATTTTACAATCGACTCTCTCCCATGTATTCTGCCATGTTGTCCGTCCCCCACCAGGAAATATCCCTGAGGGTGACTCTTCCTGCAGCGGATATGATCTTACATTTACGAAAACGTCTTCCATAATATGATGGTCTGATTCTGTGATAATAAATGCATTGAGTGTGCTCAGTTTTCTTATTCATTTATTGTGTTTATCAGCTTCTAATCCAAGGAGCTCAGGCCTCAGGGTAGTATATCTAGTTCTCCTGACGCACTCCCCCCCCCAATTTAATCCTCACACCAACCCTGCAAGGCAGGTTAGGCTAAGAGAAGCAGCGACTGGCCCAGTGAGCTTCCCGACTGACCGGGAATTCGAACCCCGGTCTCTCCCAGGTTCCAGTCTGGTGCTCTAACCACTGCACCACCGCTGCCTCGGCTGTTTCTGCTGCACTAAAGGATACCTTGGTGGTGGGGTTGAATTCATCGCCCTTTCTTACACAACCACCCTCTGCTCGGATTTTTGCTTGCGACTTGTGTTGGTGCAAGAAGTGCCCCAGTAAATCACAAACACCCACCCACCTCCCCCAGCCTGGAGTGGTACAGTCCAGCACGATCTGTACCACGTGGAGCCACTGGGGTCCCACGACACCCACACACCCCAAAATGTAAGCAACCCTTCATCTCCAAGCACCCAGGCTCAGCTTTAGAACCTGAGGACAAGTGTGCCTTTATCATGTGCAGAGTGCCTTTCCTCCAGCGGCTGTCTTTGGCTTGCAACGGTCCTCTCCCCGCACACCTCTCTTAACGTGACTCTTAAAAAATAGTTTGATCTGGGTTTCCCCTTGTGGGCAGCAAGGGGGGGCGGTTGTGATTCCGGACGCCTGGGTCCCCTTTTGCCTGCTAATCCCTGGGGGGTTATGGGTGGCTGGCCCAGTTGTGAGCCTGCACTAATGAATGTTTGACCAAGGGATTATTGGGGTGTTCTGGGAAGGCAGCCCAGGAGCCTCTGGGGGAGAAAGAGGATTAGCTGCTGAGCGGGTTGGGGGCCCCTGTCTGCACCCCCTGACCCAGGGAAGGAAGAGTCAGCGGACAATAGGGAGGAGACCCAGCAGCTGGGCAGACCCCTCTCATGCCTGGGAAACCGATTTCAAAGCAGGATCTTGCCCACAACCTCCCACCAGAGGTGCGCATTAAACACCAATGTGCAGAGGACTTGGGAAGTGCCTTCTGGGGAAGGCCCAAAGGACTCCCGGTATACTGCCTCTGGACGTGGAGGTTCTAGAAACCCCACAAGCGGGATCCGAACACGAGCCCCCTCCCCTCCTATGGGGTCCAGCAGCTGGGATTCATTGCAGACACAGCAGAGCCCATCCTGCCTAGTAGCCATCAACAGCCGCCTCTTCCTCCCTGAATTTGTCTCATCCTCCTCGCTTCCTCCTGTGGCAGGGAGTTCCATAGTTTAAAAGCAAGTCCTTCCTTTTCATCTGTCCCGAATCTTCATGGGATGTTTCCGAGTTCGAGTCTTACGAAAGAGAACATGTTACAGGTAGGTAGCCGTGTTGGTCTGAGTTGAAGCAAAATAAAAAAATTCCTTCAGTAGCACCTTAAAGACCAACTAAGTTTTTATTTTGGTATGAGCTTTCGTGTGCATGCACACTTCTTCAGGTACACTGGAAACAGAAGTGTCAGACCCTTATATATATATACAGAGAGTGGTGGGGGTGGGTGGGAATGGGTGATGGGCTGATGGGAGTGGTAAACCCCTTGCCATGCACAGTCTCACAAAATGATATGTGTGTCTCCTGTTTCCTTGCTTTTTCTCTTAAGCTAAAAAGCCCACCCCCCACACAAAAAAACACATTTATTCCTCTTCTTCAAAGTGGAGTCACTCCACTCCCTTGGTCATTTGGGCGATTGTTTTCTGAACACTTCCCCCAGCTCTACAATATCCTTCTGAGGATGGGGCAACCAGAACTGCGCCTTGGGCTGATTCATATTCTTTTTTTTATTCTGAATAAATTTCATCAGGTTTTATGGAGAACAATTCAAAATGTAATATCGAACGTATTTTTCCTTTTGGGGGGTGGGGGTCCCCCAAACCAATACTTTGAATATTATACAGCCTGTGAAATGTGTATTATTGTTTCCTTTTTCTCCTAACTCTTTATTTTGTGCTTTTATCCTGAATTTTTATCTTTGAGAGGTCGCTGCTGGGGTGTTGACCTGGAGTGAGCCAGGGGTGCCAACTTGAATAAAATATTGTTGGGTTGTTCTGTTGTATAAGCGACGCCCTACATAGTCCATCCCATGACGCACACTATTTGAATGGTTACCGACCCCTTAAAATATTTCCTTGGGGGGCGAGCAAAGGGACCTCAGCCTCGGAGTTGGCTGCTCTGTCTGGAGCTAGTGAAACGCGCTTGTGTCGCACAGTTTTTTGGGGGGAGGGAGGCGGGGGTCCCCAACGTTGCCTGATCTTGCGCGCGGAAATTCCTTCCGCGGAGACGCAGAGCTGCGTTGCAGAGGTCGGAAATTTTGCCCCACGCGGGCAGCCGCAGCAGGATCAGGCCAAAGGGGGGTCCCATCATCACCCGAGTAGCAGCAGCGGCAGCAAGAGCCCCCCCCTCCGAGACACCCCCGCCCCCCAGCCCGCAACTGGGATGACTCAGCCAGAGAACTGGGGGAAGGTGGGACGGGGCATTTTCACAACCTCTCCTCCCCCCTCCTCCGTCCAAAGCGATTTGATTTTGCCGGTCAGCAAAGCCCCTTCGCTGACCGGTAAAAAAGGGGGGGCTTTGCGTGGGGCGGGGATCTCCCCGACGCTTCTTTTTGCGCGCGAATCTCTCATCTGCGGAAGATTTATAATTTAGAAAAAAGGACGTTGCGCAAGAGAGCCTTGAATGAATGAATAGATCTCTCTTTCCTCCTGTGCCACTTTATTTCTTTCCTGGGGAAAAACAACAACACCTTCGTGGCAAGGCAGGAAGGAATCGCTGCTGTGGGTGGGAGATTCTTCCGCTGCTTTGCAGAGGGTTGGGCTAGATGACCCGCTGGACCTTTCCAGATTGACCGTTTCTGTGATCCTGCCCAAGGCACAAAAGCATTTGGGTGGAAACTTTTTTCCAAAAACTTTGTGTGTGTTGGGTGACGCCGGTCCCTAGGCTGAGGGAAGAACAGGTTCCTCCCCCCCCCCCGGGGGATGAGAGCCTGCCCTGGTTTTTGCCCATCGCGCTGCGATGTGGTATCTGGGAGAGGTTCCGAAGGCCACTTTCTGGGGCTCCCCCACCCCATGGGCTTGGTTCCTCATTCCCTTTGAGGCCGAGGTGGGGAGTGGGCTTCTTCCTCCCCCCCACTCCCCATATTATCTCCCCCTAAGACAACCGCTTTCTTCTGTCGCTTGAATTGAATGGATCGAGGAGGAGGGGGAGATTAGGGTTAAGGGGAGAGGGGAGAGGGGGAGGCAAGAGGGGAGGGGGATTAGCCGGGGGTCTCACTCTCTCTCTCTCTCTCCCCCCAACCCATCCCAGCCCCTATTCTCCGGCCTCTGTTTGAAGCCTCCGGCTCCTGCTACCTCCCATTGAAAGGCGCATCACCCCGGGCAACGGAATGGGGAGGGGGAGCAAAGGCGATGATGGAGAGACCAGAGGCCGCCAGGGACCCCCGCCCCACACCCACCCCCAGCTGCAACGCTGGCTGGGTGCTCCCTGACCCTCTGGGGGGTCCTCGGCCTTCCTCGCCCTCCTGCCCCCCCATAAGGCCTTTTCTTGGCATCCTTTAGCATCTCCACGGCAACAGCATCCGCCCCCCATCATTGCCACCGTGACCCCCATCGCCCTGGGTGGCTCTCCAGCCCACCCCCTTTTTTCTATCCTGCACATGGAGGGAGGGGAGGGGGCTTTCCCCCATTGAGGCGGCCGCCCCCTATTCAACCTCCTCCTCTCTCTCACCCCACCCCACCCCACATAACTTGGGCCTATTGTGGGTCCAGCTGCACAGACAGGGAGAGGGGGAGGCCGGAACGCTTCGCCCCCCAAAGGCAGGCCGATGGGGCCGGGGGAGCCGGGCAGGCGGCTGGGCCGGGCAGCGGGACCCCCGATAGGAGGAATCGAGGGCGCAGAAATGGGGCACAGAGAGGGAAGGCAGGGCTGTGGGTAGGTCCCCACCTCACCCCCCAAAATCTCGCTTCTGGGTTGCCTAGAATAACTCTTACAAACCCAGCGCGAGAAGGGGAAAGTTTAAGGGTGCCATTAGGGTGAGCTTGGGGGGCGGCTATAGGGCAGGATTCTTATCCCTGGTGGAGCCAAGCGCGGGTTGGGGGGGGGCGACGGGAATGGGGTGGGGGGGCAAAAAGGCACAATCAACAGAGGGACCCCAGAGGATGCAGAGTATCGAGGCCCACGGCATTGGGGGGAGGGAAGAGACAGAGTTGGGGGGCGCGCGCTTTCCTTTCTCAGGAGTTTCCGAGACTTGAGGGATGGCGCCAGATGGGACCGGGCGATGGGGAGGGAGGGAGGCTGGACCCCGAGCGCCATCTGGGACACCGGACCAGCCCCCCAAAGTCTGTCCTGGGGGCGAGAGGGCAGGGAGACCCCCTCCCCTGGAGTGACGCACGCAGCAGCCCCTCCGAAGCGTTAGAAAGAGATGGAAGAAGGAGACAGAGGACGAGAAAGAGAAGCGCCTGGACCGAGGGAAGGAAGGAAGGAAAAATTGGGGTGAGTGGAGCCGGGGGGGGGCTATTGCATTTCAGGGTGCAGGGGGGGACAGAGAGAGAGAGACCACCCCGTTCCTCTGGCGGGAATCTGATTTCTAACGGGATTAAATTTCGAATGGTTGTAGCCCGCCCTGGGAGTTGCCGGCGAAGGGCGGGTGTTAAATTTAATGATTAGCGATATTTTAAAACAATTTATAGCTGGTTCATTAACTAACTAATAATAATTAAACTAACGATTAGAGGATCAATTAATGATGGGTAATGAATTGAAAAAGTGGCCTTATTGGAACTCCCGGTATTATTATTAAAAAAAAAAAGCCCTGTTCATAATTAATGAACGATTAATCAATCAATTAATTGATTGATAATTAAATGAAACGTGGCCTTATTAGAACTCCCGGTGTTTTAAAAATTTAATAGCTACCTCATAACTAATAATTAATGAACGATTAATCAATCAATTAATGATTCGTTTATTGATAATTAAATGAAAAGTGACCTTATTAGAACTCCCTGGTTTTTCTGTCTAGCGCCGTGTCTCTAAATAAATAGCACCGCTCCTTCTTTCTGGCGCTAATGGCGAGGAAGCAGCGATCTCGAGGCTGCCTAGATCGGGGGGGGGCTAGGAACCCCTTTTGCAATATGCCCCCCTCCCCATTCTGCAACCCCCACCCCGATAAAGGCGGCCTCTTATTGCATCGGAGGGGCGGGAAGGGGAAATAGAGGGGGCATCTAAAGCCCCTCTCCAGCCGTGCCAAATGTCCCAATGAGGTTTTTTATGAGGGGGGGTTGAGTTCCCTAAAATTGATTGTGAAGTTGGGGGACCCCCCCACCGCCTTCCATGACCATTAAAAGAGTTTTCACCCGATGAAGTCATAGAGTCGGAAAGGGTTCCGAGGGTCATCCAGCCCACCCCGCTGCCATGTAAAGTGTGTAGGAGGGAGACGGGGAAGGAGGGACCCCCCCTCAAAACAGCTCCCACCAGGGAGAGGATTTCTGATTTTACCAATACCTGGGGAGAAATGAGGTTGGGATGCTTTGCATTCTAGAAAAACCCATATATATTTTTTTGCAAAGGGGGGTGGGGGTGGGGCAGACTATGAGGGGGCGCTTCTCCTCCCCACACTTTCCCTTTTGACAAATTCTTTGGAGAAAGGAAGTTTATTCATTGGCTGAACCGGTCTTTCATTTCCAGCAGATTCTCCCTCCTGGTTTGATCGATCTTCCAGGCAATGTCGGGCCAATCGGGTGCGGGGAGTGCTTGGCGCCCCCTATCCCCGCCGCGTGGAGGAACCCCAGGCCGCAGGGAAAGTGTGACACCCCCTCAGCAAAAGTAGGACCCCCCAGCGCTAGATCGGGGGCGGCACTCAGGCCGCGCCCATCCCTGGCATTGCTCCTCAGTAGCTGAGACTCAGAGAGGTAGACTGCCCATGAACGGAGAGGCTCCACCGGACTCACGCACCTCTCTTGGGGGGGCGGGGGCGGGGTTGCACACCACCACAACTAGGAGTAGAAAGATCCAGAGTCTTACGACAGCGGTGGCTCTCATCATCCCTGCCTCCTGTGGCAGAGAGTTCCAGAGTTCCACTCTGGACCACGGGATTCTTTTATCCGTCCTGAATCTTTCAGCGTTCAGGATTCCGTGATTCTAGATCCGCCAAGTGACCCTGGGGACCAGTCGCCGCCTCCTTGCAGAGCTGCTGTGCGGAGGGAACGAAGAGGTGGGAAGAGGAAGAACTTTCTGAGGGTAAGACCCGCTTCATTAAGGTGGTGATGGTCTCTCCTTCCTTGGAGGCTTTTAAGCAGAGTTTAAATTTAGTTTAGTTTAAATTCCTGTATTGCAGGGGGTTGGACTAGATGACCCCCGGGAGTCCTCTCCAACTCTACAGTTCTATTTCCCCCAGAATTCTATGTGAACCACCTTGAGCAAAATGTTGGGATATACAAACGGATAAATATATAGCCCCTTCCTCCCTGCCCGGGCAGATTGAATTAATGGGATTTCCCATTTGGGAGGGAGGTCAAAGTTCAGCCTTTGTGGATGTGATTCCTGAGACCGAAACCCCTTTGTTCTCACGCTCTGTTCCTATAGTTCTATGTAATCTCCTTCCCATGTAGAAATACCCTGCTTTTCCAGATTAAAAACTTCCTTGTTTTATCTGGTTACAGGTAGGTAGCCGTGTTGGTCTGAGTCGAAGCAAAATAAAAAAATTCCTTCAGTCGCACCTTAAAGACCAACTAAGTTTATATTTTGGTATGAGCTTTCGTGTGCATGCACACTTCTTCAGATACACTGAAGAAGAAGTGTGTATCTGAAGAAGTGTGCATGCACACGAAAGCTCATACCAAAATATAAACTTAGTTGGTCTTTAAGGTGCTACTGAAGGAATTTTTTTTATTTTGCTTGTTTTATCTGGTTATCCAGTTTATATCCCTCCCTTCCTCCTACGAAGCCCAGGGTGGCAAACAGCAAGGGCTGCATGGAATAATGGAACAATAGAATCGTAGAGTTGGAAGGGACCCTGCGGGTCATCTAGCCCAACCCCCTGCAATGCAGGAATCTCAACTAAAGCTTCCAGGACAGATCTGGGCAACCTTCCCTCGGCCACAGGTTGGGGACTGACTCTCCTTTTCAGCAGAGGGTGGGGGGCACCTGCTGTGAATTATTCAGCTGTGATTCCTGCCCTGCAGGGGGGTTGGGCTAGATGACCCTTGGTGTGCCCCCAACTCCACCATTATTTTTATTCTGCGATGTTCCTCCATGCTCCAGCAAAGGACAACTGCCAGCCCTCTGCCCTCTGCCCTTCACCCTCCCTGGCTAGTAATTTGTGCCAGGGATGTATGGCAAGAAAGGGTGCCAGGGTCTCTCGTCCGGTGATGAGACTCCCATAGAGCATGTGCAAAAGTCATGAAGGCTGTGCCCTCGTTCTCGCCACTAGGCTGGCTTGTCTCAGGGATGATGTGTGCGGTGAGGGCTGCATTGGCGAGACAACCCCCACCTCCCAGACGCTGACCAAACTGCGGAAGGCAGCGGAAGACAGGAGTGCCTGGCGTGCTCTGGTCCATGGGGTCACGAAGAGTCGGACACGACTAAACGACTAAACAACAACAACAGATATTGTTAACATTTTCCAGCATGTAACTCTGCGTCTAAAGGGAAATAATGAGAAGAGACAATAGAAGAAGAAAGGAAGAAAAAGATGTAAGAGAAGAAGAAAAGAGGGGGAGAGAGAGAGAGAGAAAGAAAAGAAAGGAAATAGAATAGCAGAATTATAGGAAATAATAAATTATTATGATGTATTAGTAGTAGCAGTAATGATGATGATGATAAATTACAACATTATGCTGTATATGGATAGCCATCTGCTGCCATTATATCCTAATTTTAAACCCACTCACCACCTGAGAAAGGCTGGCCTCTCTCCCAGGGGTCCTTCCTCTTTGACGCAACTTCTTCTCCCTCTGCATCTTTTTATCCCAAACAGAGAATAAGTCTTCAGAAAACAAAACATACCTACCTATATGCTGGGCTTTGGACTAGAGGACCCCTGGCGTTCCCTTCCAGCTCTACTATTCTGGGGTTCTATGACTCTATGATATAAAATGAAGAGAAGCTTCTCCAAAATTAAAGATCCCAAAAGAACAAAAAGGGGGTGGGCGGAGTGGGGGTGGGGGGTGGGGAGAGCATCTGCTTCTCTGCCACATATGCATATAACAATTATTCAAAAGACTTACATTGTCCAGAATAGCTCCTAGCTGTCATTAATAGCCAGCTTTTCCTATCTTGCTATAGATGGAGCTTCCCCAAATTTCCCTCCCAGGCATCCGGAATTCATCTTTAAGTCCAATAGAGCTCTTCATATAGTATTTAAAGTAATTTTCCCTCAGTTCCTTGAGCTCAGTTTCTCCCCAGTGTTTCTCTCTTGGATGTGGGTCGGGGGGGGGGCATATGGAGGAGACCCCCCGCCATGTGCACGAGATAGGCCAAACCAATATGTCCCTTTTCCAAATGGCACCCCCAGCATGGCCTTTGCCTTGTCCGCAGCTGCAGCACCATCCGGGACAGTGAAGGTCAGCTCAGAGGCAGAACCAGAGAATCCCGGAATCGTATAATTGGGAGAGGCCCCTAGCGGTCATCTAGTCCATCCCCCCAAAATAATCCCTAACAGTTGGTGACATAAAAGGAAATGGGTTGAGACAGAAGAAATTTGCTGTCATGACCACTGACAAATCCCCCTGCTTCTGCCCCAAAAAACCTGCAGGAGAAGCACAGATGTGAACTGGATTATTTATTTCCTATTATTATTATTATTATTATTATTATTATTATTATTATTATTATCAATGCAAGTCTATTTAATCCAGGTATTTATGCATTGCTGAATAGTCATAATATTCTAAATTTTAAAAAGGGGATTGCAGAGCTGTCGATTTGCTTTGCAAGGGACCCCAAGAGTCATCTAGCCCAACCCTCTGCAATGCAGGAATCTCAGAGCAAATAAGTTTGCAAAGTTCCCCAGAGGTCATCCATCCCAGCCCCCAGCCCCCCCCCGCTCAATGCAAGATGCAGTCACAGCGCCCCCAATGGCTCCTGTCTGTCCTGCAGCCCCTTCCTTTAAATGCCTCCAGAAAAAGGGGAGCCTCCCCCCTCCTTTCCTCTCCCAGGACCTCCCCCCGCCCTTCCCCTCTGCCGCCCCGTCCGAGACTCCAGCTCCCCCCGCCCCGCTCCTGAGCCCTGGGCCGTGATTGTCCAAACGCAATTCTTGTCTCTCCGCCTGAGAGTTGAGTCTGGACATCGCGAGCCGGAGGTTTGATGCCAACAAGCTGCAAAGGTCATGGGAGGACAGAATCGCAGAGCTGGAGGGGACACCGCAAGGGCATCCAGCCCAACCCACTGAGTCGCGCGGGTCTCAGAGGCAGAGAATGCCGGTTTTGCAAGCGGAAGGTCGCGGGGGGAGGGAGGGGGGACAGCGTTGCTGGTCTGGAGACTGTCCTTTCGTTGGATTAACAGTTTTCATTGGATTTTGAATAAATGTGCAAGCAACAGTTACCTCTCTTGGTTTAGTTGTGTTATTATTTTACTGAGTGGAATGTGCAAAACGATATTTCCGAAAATGTTAAAAGGATGACAAAAACAAACAAACAAGCAATCTCTCTCTCTCTTTATTTTTTTCTCTCTCTCGGGAGGGGGGGCACTAGCTATGAACCGCTCAGAGGGGCTGGAGAAACCCGGTCTGATAGGAGGAGAACAAATAATAAAATTATCATTAGTGCGAGTATGATTCTTGCGGGACCCAAGCAGCGATGGCCCCCAAAATTTAGGGGACGTGTCCGAAATCGTGTTTAGCCCCGCGCGTCAAACTTGTTTTGGGGGCCCCGAGAGCTGAAGTTCAAGATGGGGAGCCACGGGCGGTCTCTGAACATGCACAGAGTTCTTTCCCCGCAGGACTGAGAAGCCCCCACCAGCCAGACCCACCCAGCGGGGAGAGGGAGGCGAAGTCCTAAAAACGACTAGCTTATTTCCCTTTTCAAAAATGCCGTCCTAAATAGGGGTTTGCTTTCCCCAGGCCCAACTCTGCACCCCCCTGAGCAGAGAAGGGGGCTGGGACCTTTGGGGAGGGGTGGGATAGCGGCTGCTTGAGGAGCGGGACCCCTCCCCCGTCCCCTATAATCCTTGCCCAGGCCTCTTTCAGTGGGGACAATGGGGCCGGCAGAGCCTGGGTGGTCTCCCTTGGCCCCTTTCAAACTAGCTGTCAGTGTTGGCCAAAGACGCCCTGCCAAGCCTGTCAGGCCCTCCCCTCTCTGGGGCTGCCGCTTCCTTCCCCACAGATCTTTCTCTGGGGTAGGGGGGGGGGAGAGCGTCCTTTTCATGGCCGCCTGTCTGTCTTCCTCCCCACAACCCGCCACTTTGCGCTCTTTCTGGAAGCGATGGTTTGCCGCAGGCGGTTTCTGTTCTTGCCGCAGAATAAGGCGCACGAAAATGGGCAAGCTTCAGGGCGCCACGGGTCTCTTCTTCAGCCAAAGAGAGAGAGGGTTTCTCATCAGACGGAGGCCGGCCCATGCTTGCACCACGCACCCACCACAGAATTATGGGAACCGTAGTTCATGAAGGGCACTGGACATTGCCGCTCTCTATGGGGAACTACAGTTCCTAGGATTCCTGGGGAGAAGCATTCGAACAAAACGCTGCGGGGCTTGAGTTCAGATTGACCAGGCCAAATATCCCCAAGCTCCGGCTGCCGTTTAACCAAGGCGCAGCCTCAGTTGTTGCTGGACTACAACTCCCGACAACCGGAACCAGCGATGATGGGAATTGTAGTCTGTGATCACAGAGGGCAATCAAGAGCCAGGACTGGGAAGAAGCCCATAAACACAGCTCATGCCTCCCCTCCCAGAAACCAGTTTAGGCAGGAACTCCCACCAAACTGGGACCCTCCAGCTGTTATCCGGTTCCATCAGAATGAGAGATGCACACAAATCTGCGAGCTTTCGGGTGCCACAAGTCTCTTCTTTAGCCGAAAGGAAGGAACAAGAGGATTTCGCATCAGACAGAAGCCCTGTGCTTGCCATGCATCTCAAGAAGATTTCTGACACTCTTATTTGGGGGGGGGTGTTGCCAAGGTAACCACCCCCGGCCCAGTTTAACCTTCCCATATTTGCCTCCCCTGGTAGCCTGCCTCTCCCCCACCACATCCTCTGCAACAGTGCTGCTCTCAGGCCTGGGAGACCAGGGTTCAAATCTTCCCATGAAGTTCGCTGAGTGTGTGACCCCTTAGGGCAGCGGCTGCCGCTCAGCCCAGCCTACCTGACAGGGTTGTTGTGACAATAACAATGGGGATGCGGGGAGTACCGTGGATTCCTAGAATTGTAGGGTTGGGAAGGGACGCCTGAGGGTCATCCAGTCCAGCCCTCTTCAAGGATCCCTGACAGGCAGCCGTCCAAACCTGGGTCTTTTGGGCGGCTGCTAAAAACGTTTGCATTCAGGCAAGGATAAAATTACAAAAAAACAACAACAACAACCCCAAACCCCCACAGAATACATGATCAAAATAAAAACAGGAACAACCCAATAACCCCCCCCCCCACGTAAGTCTTAATCTGTTTTTGGTCGACTGATATTTCAAATTTTCAGAAGTGCAAGTTGTCACTGTTGATTAACTTCATTGATAATATTATTAACCTTGCTGATAATCAATTTTCTTCTTTTTTGTGTCTGATCTGACGCTGTGCAAGATTGTAATTACGTACTTTTTATTTTCCAATAAAGAATACGTGCTTTAAAATTGATAATCTTACGGACTTTTCCTGTAAACCGCTTTGAGGTTTTCAGCAGTCAAGAGGTTTATGAGTTTTCCTAAATAAATCGCAAGCACAGAAGTAATAACGATGTCCAGGCGGAGATCTTCGCATATCTTCTGCTTTTGGTTATGTTCAAGGCTTCTTCATCCTTTTCGCCGGTCATGTAAATATTTCTGGCGAGCCGCAGAAGGAGATTGCGTCGCGGTGGGTTGGACTGGATGACACCTGGGGAACCCTTCCAACTTCACAATTCTGCGATTCAATGAAAGGGGTCGCTTAAAATCTGCCCAAAGTGATCCGGGACGGATCCATCACCGGCGCAGGCTGCTGTCGACCCGGGAAAGCTGTCTTGGGGTTGGGGGGCCGGCCCCATTGAAGTGGGGGGGGGAAGGGTGTGGGCCCTCCTTCCTCTCTTCTGGCCTCGATTCCCCCCCCACCAGCCAGCCATCCCACCGGTGCAGCTCCCGGCCTCCACCGGACGAGCAAGCCACCTGCCTGCCTGCCCGGGGGAGGCGGGGCGGTGGGTGGGGAGAACCCCTTCTCTCTTTTGTGCTCTGTGACGTCAGAGAGGGGCGGGGAGAGGAAGTGACGCGACCTCGGAGGTTCCCACCCTCTCCCGCCTCCCCAGAAGGAGGAGAAGGAGGAGGAAGAAGCAGGAGACGGAGAGGCGCCTACGGGGATCCCGGGGATCCCAGCAGGTAGGGGGAATCCCCCTCCTGGAGTGGGGGGGGGGTAGAGGGAGCCCCGGAGTCCCTCCATGGGAGCGGGAGCAGAGGGGTCCTTGGGGCGTCCCCGTGGAGAGCCAAGTGCGCCTTCCTTTCAGCCCCGGAGCCCATCGGCTGCAACGCTGCTCAGATTCGGGGCTGATTTGTTTTTTTCCCCCTTTGGTAAAGGACTGGGGGTCTCTGAGCACGTGCAGAGTGCAGCTCCGAATCTTCCCGCGGAATCCGCCCCCGCCCGTTCCTCCGCTTGAAGCCAGGCGTCGTGAAGTTTGACGGAAGGGGGAGAGGGGTGGGTTGGTGGTTACCCCTGAGCACGTGCAGAGTCCGAGTGCGCGCGCTGATCTTTTATACAGACGTATCATAAGAGTTCGTTGCCGCTTGATCTGTAGAAAGAACGGCAGCAGCAAAACCATAGAATCATAGAGTTGGAAGAGACCACAAGGGCCATCCAGTCCAACCCCCTGCCAAGCAGGAAACACCATCAAAGCATTCTTGACATATGCCTGTCAAGCCTCTGCTTAAAGACCTCCAAAGAAGGAGACTCCACCACACTCCTTGGTAGCAAATTCCACTGACGAACAGCTCTTACTGTCAGGAAGTTCTTCCTAATGTTGAGGTGCAATCTTCTTTCTTGTAGTTTGAAGCCATTGCTCCGTGTCCGCTTCTCTGGAGCAGCAGAAAACAACCTTTCTCCCTCCTCCATATGACATCCTTTTATATATTTGAACATGGCTATCATATCACCCCTTAACCTTCTCTTCTCCAGGCTAAACTTACCCAGCTCCCTAAGCCGTTCCTCATAAGGCATTGTTTCCAGGCCTTTGACCATTTTGGTTGCCCTCCTCTGGACATGTTCCAGCTTGTCAGTATCCTTCTTGAACTGTGGTGCCCAGAACTGGACACAGTACTCCAGGTGAGGTCTGACCGGAGCAGAAGTTCCCTTGATCTAGATGCTATACTCCTATTGATGCAGCCCAGAATTGCATTGGCTTTTTTAGCTGCTGCATCACACTGTTGACTCATGTCAAGTTTGTGGTCTACCAAGACTCCTAGATCCTTTTCACATGTACTGCTCTCAAGCCAGGTGTCACCCATCCTGTATTTGTGCCTTTCATTATTATTTTTTGCCCAAGTGTAGTACTTTACATTTCTCCTTGTTAAAATTCATCTTGTTTGCTTTGGCCCAGTTCTCTAATCTGTTAAGGTCATTTTGAAGTGTGATCCTGTCCTCTGGGGTATTAGCCACCCCTCCCAATTTGGTGTCATCTGCAAACTTGCTCAGGATGCAAAATGCTTTGCATAAAAATTAATAACATCATCCTAGAATCATGGAACGGTATAGCTGGAAGGGAGTTCTGAGGGTCATTTATTGCAACCCCTTGCAATGCAGGGGGGTTTTTTTGCCCAACGTGGGGCTTGAACCCACAGCTCTGAGATCTATCAAACAGAAGAATAACAGCACTAATCTGAGACTTTCAAAAAGTCGGAGTAGCAAGAGATTAAAACTACTTCCTAAATGATAAGGAGCAGTGCCTCTGAGCATGTACGGAGTACCAAGGGGTTAGGGGTAAGCCCCTTTGCGACGGGGGGGGGGGGAACCACACCATTGGAGAACCCTGCTTTGCACACACGAACACCCCATGTTTAACCCTTCCTTGCATCGCTAGTTTAAAAAAGGTGCTGCTTTTGCATTCAGCTCCCTTCCACTTCTGGGCTTCTTCCCGTTTGGGGCACCCGGTTGGCCCCTGGGAGAAGGGCTGGGGCTGGGCAGGGTTCTCGCTGTGCTGGGTTTGGACTAGATGACCCTCGGGTTCTCTGAGAATTTAAACTGCGTTTCTCTTTCCTGCCTCGAACCTGCAGCCTGCCATGGCGACGCCGGCCAACGTGCAGAGCGCCAGCAAGACCTGGGAGCTCAGCCTGTATGAACTTCACCGGACGCCGCAGGTGAGGAGGAGGAGGAGGAGGCCTGATGCCAGGGGGATGAGCCCCCTTTCTCTTTCTCTTTCCCACCCCTCAAATATCCAGATCTAGTGGGAATATCTTCTAAGTCCCTCTCTTCAGGTCCCAGATTTAAGGGGACCACAAATTAGGTGGCCGTGGTGGTGGGAGTTTTTGTATTTATTATTTTTTAATTGCCTACAGTTTGTTTCCTTTTAGGTGTTTATTTGTACTTTTCTATGAAAAAAACACAATTCACAGGGCATCGTGCACTAATGTGCTTCCTGATAAGTTGTATTCACTCTTACCTTTAATAGTTTCTACACCATTTAATAAGTTGTACGCTGTCCTGGGTGTTTGTGTGTAGGAAATCGACAAGACTCCCTGACTTGTTTTTATTTATTTCTCTCCATACTGCTGGTTTTGTTTTTTTTTACTCATTCTCTGTTGCATTTTTGCGCTCATGCCGATCGTTTTCATGCTGTTTGCTGCCTGGAGATTTTGGAAGCATTAAATTAAGCGGTTTATAAATGCTTTGGAATGAATAGATTCACAATAATAGATTCTCTAGCTTTTCCAGCAAAAAAGGGGTTGGTGCCGGTGGGCTTCTGGAATCACAGAATCGTAGAGTTGGCAGGGGACACCCCAGGGGTCATCCAGTCCAACCCCCCGCAACGCAGGGATCTCAGCTCAAGCATCGCTGACAGGCGGCCAAAGAATTGCAGAATTGTTGAGCTGGGAGGGATCCCCAGGGGCCATCTAGCTCAACCCGCTGCAAGGCGGGCCACGCTCCCATTTTGTTCCCTGGAAGCTCAGCGAGGAAGAAAAGGGCTCTCCTCTCTCTCTTTTCCAGGAGGCCGTAATGGACGGGACGGAGATTGCTGTCTCCCCGCGAAGCCTCCACAGTGAGCTGATGTGCCCCATCTGCCTCGACATGCTCAAGCACACCATGACCACCAAGGAGTGCTTGCACCGATTCTGCTCCGACTGCATCGTGACGGCCCTGCGGAGCGGGTGCGTGGGGCCCCGGGGGTGGGGGCTGGCAGAGAGGCAGGTCCCGGAAAGGCCCGTCCCACATTCCCACAAGTGAGCTGCTCCCAAGGTGTTTGGCCCATCTACAAACGGGTGCCTCGTGCGAAATCTGTGACTGACCGTTGCACTTCTCTCCAAGTGGGAAGCGGCAGCTCTTGCCACCAGAAAGCTTTTTTCCAGATGTTGAGTCATAGAATCCTAGAGTTGGAAGAGACCACAAGGGCCATCCAGTCCAACCCCCTGCCAAGCAGGAAACACCATCAAAGTGTTCTTGACATATGCCTGTCAAGCCTCTGCTTAAAGACCTCCAAAGAAGGAGGCTCCACCACACTCCTTGGTAGCAAATTCCACTGCCAAACAGCTCTTACTGTCAGGTAGTTCTTCCTAATGTTTAGGTGGAATCTTCTTTCTTGAAGTTTGAATCCATTGCTCCGTGTCCGCTTCTCTGGAGCAGCAGAAAACAACCTTTTCCCCTCCTCTATATGACATCCTTTTAAAATTCCCTTTCTTGTAAAGCCATGGGTTCAAGTCCTGCCCTCCAGAGCACCTTTTCTCTAAATAAAAAAATTCCAAGCAACCCTTTCCTCGCACTCGGCCCACACCTTGAGTTCGGTTTCCCGGTTTCCTCTACCGCAGGAACAAAGAGTGTCCGACCTGCCGCAAGAAGCTGGTCTCCAAACGCTCCCTGCGCCCCGACCCGAACTTTGACGCCCTCATCTCCAAGATCTACCCCAGCCGGGACGAGTACGAAGCGCACCAAGACCGGGTCCTGGCCAAGCTCAACCGCCTGCACAACCAGCAGGCCCTGCGCAGCAGCATGGAGGAGGGGCTCAAGATGCAGGCTATGAACAGGTACGGGGGCTCGCAGGTGGGGGTGGGGTCTCCTGCCCTGACCCCGACAGAGATCCGTCTCCTCTCTTTCCCCTCTCAAGATTAGCAGCCAGATCCCTTTTGGATCTCCTCTGGGTCTTTCCGGGCCAACTTTGTTATTTGGGACAACATTAGGTCTGCTTTTATAAAATCTACTGGCCCATTTGCAAAGCTAAATAGGGTCCAGTCGGGTTTCAAATTGGATTTTTTTGGGGGGGGAGGGCGCTGTGTGTTGAGATTCCTGCTTTATAGGGGGTTGGAGTGGATGACCCCTGGGGTCCCTTCCAACTCTACGATTCCATGATTCTATAGGAATCCAAAAGCAGCTGTAACTTCCCCCTGCTTTTTTTGGCAGAAGTGGATGAAATTTGCAAGTTTGTTTATTGGTTTATTTATTTTATTTACCATTTATTTCTTCCAAAAGGGAAGAAATCCCCAGAGGGTGGGGAGAGGGAGGGCATCAGAATGGCAAAAACGTTTCCGATTAAAACGCCATAAAATAAACACGTAGAAACATTTCAGCATTTCGGGCATCCGGAATAATTTCAAAGCGGATGGCAGAGTAGATTGGGGTATGGAGCGTATATTTAATTTCATCTATATCAGGCATCCCCAAACTTCGGCCCTCCAGATGTTTTGGACTACAATTCCCATCTTCCCTGGCCACTGGTCCTGTTAGCTAGGGATCATGGGAGTTGTAGGCCAAAACATCTGGAGGGCCGAAGTTTGGGGATGCCTGATCTATATGCTGCTTAATGAATAAAAGTCTCTTAAGTCGTCTTCCTACAATAGTATGACGCATTCATTAAGAATAAAAAAAACCAGTGGCAGGGAGTAAATGGGGTAAAGCCAACATAATAATATTATCAAAGGAGAGACTAAAAACAAAAGACACACACATTTCAGCAAGTTCCATAGGGGATTTTTCTTGCCCTTTTTTATAAAAAAGATGCCGTGCAGATTATTTCTTTGTTCACGTTCATAAATGCATACCGTAAGTATATCCTCCAGAGAAAACAATTCCCAGGGTGTCTGGAAGAAAGATTATTAGGTGTGTTTTCTGCCAAGAAACTCGATTCCCTCTGCTTCTGACTATAAATTGCCTGATTTTGATATTTTTAGGCTGAGGCCACTTTCCCTGGGATTTAGTGGTGAAAGGAGGTGCTTAGGAAATCTAATAATAAAGAATTTGTTTGTTGTTGTTGTTGTTGTTACCATTACTCAGACATGTAGAATCATGGGATGGTAGACTTGGAAGGCACACCAGAGTTCATCTAGTCTGACCCCCTGAGATACAGAAATACAGGCTAACAACAGTAGCAGCAGCAGCAGCAGCAGCAGTAATAATAATAATAATAATAATAATAATAATTCATAGATTTCTTTAAAGGCATTGTAAGCGGGTTGATGTGGTGATGTTTTGATTGTAATTACCTGTATTCTTATTCTCTCTCACTCACTCACACACACACACACACACAAGAGTGTTTAATAGCTTTTTCTCTACTGTCTTTTCTATGACGTTTCCCACTGTTTCTATCTTATCTGTAAGCTGCTCTGAGTCCAGTCTTGGGGGGGGGGGAATACATAAAATAAGAATGCAAAATTAATAATATGCAAGAGAAATCAGTCCGGCTATTTCCTTGTTGTCCTTTTGCCATCTTTTAATAGACCATATATTTATCCTGCTAGTGCTTAATTGTTTTTTAATGGCTGCTCTCTCACCCCAATGCTTTTTTTTAGCTCTTGCTGCTTCGGGTTTGAGCTGCCCTGAGTCCCTGCCAGGGAAAGAGGCAGGATAGAAATGAACATAATAATAACTTACAATGGAATCATGAAGCAGGGAGTTCCGCCGTAGCTTTTGCTAGTTTTATTTGGTAAGTGGGTTTGCTATGCCGATCCAGAGGAGGGTGACGCTCCTGCCTCTTTCCTCCCGCCTCCAGGGGGCAGCGGGCCCGGAAGCACCCCCAAGAGTCGGACAACACCACCTTCAGCGGGGCGGAAGACAACTGCGACAGCCGCTCGCACCTCAGCAATGCCTCGGCCCCCAGCCAGATCGAGGCCGGACCGAGCTGCAAGCGCTCCCGGGCCTCGGACGAGTCCTGCGCCGAGCCGGAGACCTCGCACGAGGGGGACCGCCGGAGCCCTGAGCCGGGCGCCGAGCCCAGCAGCAGCGAGATCGAGCTGGTCTTCCGCCCCCACCCAGTCCTGGTGGAGAAGGGAGCCTATGCCCAGACCAGGTGAGCGGGGGACAGGGGGCACCCTTCTGACCCGTCCAGGGGGGCTCGCGCCCCAGTGTGAAGCCACCTTGAGCACTAGGGAAGGTTGTCGGGTTGTCATTGAGCTGGAAGGTACCCCCAGAGGTCATCCAGTCCAACCCCCTGTGATGCAGGAGTCCCAGCAAAACAATGCGGGACAGTCGACTGCCCAGTCTCTCGTTCCAGCATCACCGCCAAGTCCTAAGACCCCCCCTCCACCCCCCAACTTCCTCCCCGCACCTCTAACTCTGCCTCCCCCTCCCCGCCAGGTATGTCAAGACCACGGCCAACGCCACGGTGGACCACCTCTCCAAATACCTGGCCCTGCGTATTGCCTTAGAAGAGGCTCCGGGGGCCGGATCCGAAGCCCCCGCCCTGGAGGGCGTCAGCGAGAAGCAGTACACCATTTACATCACCACTGCCGGGGGGGCCTTCACGGTAACAGCCGGCGGGGGGGCGGGTTGCATGACATTGACGGGGAGGGCCTCCCCCTCCCCAGGGATGAAGGGTGCTGCACCCCGCAGGCTGAGCGGAGGCAGAAGGGGTTGGTTCTGGGTTCAAGGCCCCATAGTGGAGACAGAACCGGTTGGCGTTTGGCTGGGCAGGCTGAGCTTCCCTGGGGGAAGAGCTTGGGGGTCAGGATCAGGGTTTTCCTTCTCCTAGACGGGCTACTTTATTTGATATGATGCAATAAGGACATAGAAATATATCTAACAGTTAATCAGTATACCATTTGCTTGCTGAAAGGGCTTCTAAGCTGTTTGCAGGGATAAAGATCAAATGGCACATCATTCAAACCCACACCAGGAGAATTAGACAGATTAGACAACTGGGCCAAGGCAAACAAGATGAATTTTAACAAGGAGAAATGTAAGGTACTACACTTGGGCAAAAAAAATGAAAGGCACAAATACAGGATGGGAGACACCTGGCTTGAGAGCAGTACATGTGAAAAGGATCTAGGAGTCTTGGTAGACCACAAACTTGACATGAGTCAGCAGTGTGATGCAGCAGCTAAAAAAGCCAATGCAATTCTGGGCTGCATCAATAGGAGTATAGCATCTAGATCAAGGGAAGTAATAGTACCACTGTATTCTGCTCTGGTCAGACCTCACCTGGAGTACTGTGTCCAGTTCTGGGCACCACAGTTCAAGAAGGATACTGACAAGCTGGAACGTGTCCAGAGGAGGGCAACCAAAATGGTCAAAGGCCTGGAAACGATGCCTTATGAGGAACGGCTTATGTTTAGCCTGGAGAAGAGAAGGTTAAGGGGTGATATGATATATAAAAGGATGTCATAGAGGAGGGAGAAAGGTTGTTTTCTGCTGCTCCAGAGAAGCGGACACGAAGCAATGGATTCAAGCTACAAGAAAGAAGATTCCACCTAAACATTAGGAAGAACTTCCTGACAGTAAGAGCTGTTCAACAGTGGAATTTGCTGCCAAGAAGTGTAGTGGAGTCTCCTTCTTTGGAGGTCTTTAAGCGGAGGCTTGACAGGCATATATCAAGAATGCTTTGATGGTGTTTTCTGCTTGGCAGGGGGTTGGACTGGATGGCCCTTGTGGTCTCTTCCAACGGGGTCTGCAAAGATTGTTTGTACTGTCAAGGGTCATCTAGTCCAACCCACTGCCATTTGCCCAACACAGCACTCAAACCCACAACCCTGATATTAGGAGTCTCTTGCTCTACCCACCGAGTTGTCCCAGGTCCACAAAAAGTGTAAAAAGGAATTAGGTTAAAAGACAAAAATGAAAAGGAAGCTCTAGGCAAGGGGTTATTGTGTTTATTTCTATCTTTTTCCTTTTTGTCTTTCACTCCATTTATTTATTTATTCATTTTTTTGACTAGTTCGGTTTTGATTGCTTCATATGTCAAAAACTCTTAGTGAAATTGAGATATATATATATATATACGAGAAGCTCTAGGTGAGGCTGAACGTTTGCCTAAGCAAGTTTCTATTCAGCCGCCGGCGGGTTGCCAATGCTGATGGGGGGGAATCTCATATTTTGCCAATCTCTTTTTCTTTTATTTTTTAAAAATATTTGATTTGTGGAATTATAACAAGACAAAACTTATACAGTGGTACCTTGTTTTGAGTTCGAATCCCGGGATGCTCGACGAAAGGGACTCTTGACAAAGGGCTGCTCTGCGCACATGCACAAGCGGCAAACCCGGAAGTAACCCGTTCCGGGACTTCCGGGTTTGCCGCAGACGTCCGCCGAAGTGGTCGATGGACGGGGCAGACTTATATGGAGAAATACTTAGATATTTCTCAGAATCTCCCGACTCGATGGGTCCTTTTGTCAACCTTTTCAACTGCATATTATTCCACAATCCATGTTTTATATCTCTCCATATTGTCCGTGATAATTATATTTTGTCTATCTTATTATGTTGTGAACCCCCCTAAGATCTACAAGTACATGCAGATTTAATAAAGAAAATAAAAAATAAATGTTTCTGCAGGGAAACGGCCTGCCTCACTGCAAGCTGATAGCCCCCAGTCTGTGGTAAAGGCTTCTCTTACTTCTGCACTCCCAACGCCGCCTCCTCTCCTTCCTTCCTGCAGACGCTGAACGGATCCGTCACCCTGGAGCTGGTGAACGAGAAGTACTGGAAGCTGAGCAAGCCCCTCGAGCTGTACTATGCCCCCACCAAGGAGCAGAAATGAGGGCTGAGCCCCCCCCCCCACAAGACTGTTGGGCTAACAGCAAGTGTTTAAGCGGGGGGGAGAGGGGGGCACCGGCATGGCCCCCCACCGCCACAGGGACTCTCCGAGGAAGACGAGGAAGAGGAAGGAGCTTAAAGCGCTTTGCAAGGGGTGGGGGGGTTGCCCAAATGGCTGAAACTGCTCCCCCCTCCACTGCTTCTGGCACACTTAGCCCCCTCCCACCTAGAAAAGACTGATGCCCCCAAAGAAGGCTGGGTGGGGGAGCGTGATGGCATCCCAACCCCCTCTGTTTTGGCTTCCCCTCTTCTCCCCCAAAGGACGGGTGCCCCCTCCCTGAGCAGGAATGGGGGGCCTTGCAATGGTGGGGGCAAGGGGGTTGCTGCTGTTGCTGCTGCTGTTGCTGCTGCTGAGAGCAGGCATTTCTCTCTGGCCTTTTTACAGCTGTTTTCTCCCCCCCCCCTTTTGTGGAATTTAATTCATCAAGGAGTTTTTTTGCCTCTTTGAAAGACTGGAGCCTCTCTCTCTTTCTCTTTCTCTCTCTCTCTCTCCCCCCCCCCACTAGGAGGTGAGGCAGGGCAGGGTGGGCATGCAGACCCCAAAATCACAAAATTGTAGGGCTGGAAGGGAACTCCAGAGGTCCTCTAGTCCAACCCCCTGCCATGCAGGAATATCAGCTAAAGCATCCATGTCAGCTGGCTCTTAATAATATATGGAATGTAATTTATTTAACCCGTTAAGAGAGGAGCCTGACATTACGTCCGACCTCAGGCAAAAAAAACGTAGAGCTGGAAGGGAACCCCAAGAGTCATCTAGTCCAACCCCGTGCAATGCAGGAATATGCAGCTGTTCCTTAAGGGGCTTGAACCTGCGACCTAGGTGTATCTACCTTTAAAGCCTTGCCTTACCTGGACGGTTGGAGCCCCTAGCCCTGCCTCGTATCTGGCAGGTATCTGCCGTATGAGTTTTTGAGCAAAGGTCCCTCCTCACCCCCTTCTCTCTTGGGCCTCTGGCAAACTCTGGGAAATCTCAAGTTGCTAGATCTCAAGGAACTGGATATTTTCCCCCCCCCTGTGCTTACTACTCCAAAAAGACCAGGGGTGTTTTGCTGCCAGAAACTGAGAGGTATAGCCAGATCAATAATAACACAACACAGGAGATGTGTCCCTTTTTATTTGTGTCCCCACCCCCACCCCCAATGCTGTGTTAAAGTGTGGAAAACTGCAGTTTAACTCTGCAATGATTTGTAAAGGCAGCCGTGTTGGACACCTGCTTGGAAGGGCGGAGGGTCCGGCAGGGACGCAGCCCTGTGGCTCAGGGGCAGGACACCTGCTTGCACTGCAGAACGAAGGCCTCGGGTTCAGAGCCTCTATCACAGCAGACCCCCGCAGGCCGCAACGCACACTCGGTACTTGTGAGCTTAGCAGCCTCAAAGGACCATTTCTCCCCCCCCCCCAAAAAAAGAATATTTTAAAAGCTGGATTTGGTTCTGAAAACAGCTCTGGGTCTCCTTTAAAAACAAACAAACAAAAAACCTTCTGCTTAGGAAAGGCACCAGCATGCCTAAGAGCAGTTGGTGGAGGGTGGGGGAAAGGCTTCCGTAGCTGAGCGGTTAGAGCAGGCATTCCCAAACTCTGCCCTCCAGGTGTTTTGGGACTACAATTCCCACTATCCTTGACCACTGGTCCTGTTAGCTAGGGGTGATGGGAGTTGTAGTCCCAAAACACCTGGAGGGCCGAATCTGGGGGTACCTGGGTGAGAGCATCGCAAGGTTCTGAGTTCAAATCCTGGTGGCTGCGGAAAGAATAAACTTGCTTGGAATTCTGGAGGCAATCTGCTGCCAGTCAGAGTGGACCGCACTGGGCAGCAAGAACCCTGAAGGCAGAGAGAGACCCCACGACACGTCCGAAGGCATTTTGCCCTTTATTTTGTGTCAACAAATTTCTTATAAAAAATGAAGCCAGAACGCACAACGGCAGGCAGATTAGGAAGAGGAGGGCGGAAGGTCCTTTGAGAAAGGGGCTTGCCTTGCAAGGGTAGAGTTGGAAAGGACCCCCAGGGGCCATCTAGCCTAACCCTCTGCAATGCAGGAAGCACAGCTTAACAAAAGCAAATAAGAAAAGCGGGGGGAGTGCAAAGTCCTCTTTCGCAGGTAAATCTTAACTTGTCCCACACACAGGAAGGTGAACCCGACTATCCTGCACCCAGGACCTTGCCTTTTTATGAAAAGTCTTAATAAAAGTAAATATACAAATGTGCACCCAACCTCTCTTTAGAAACCTCCAGAGAAGGAGAGAAAAAGAGAGTTCCTCTCCCTCTCCCGCAGAATCAAAGAATTGTAGAGGTGGCTGGAAGGGACCCCCAGCGGTCATCTAGCCCAACCCCTTGCGAGGCAAGAATCTCAGCTCGATTGTACCGGATGACAGGCGGGGGGGAATAGAGGAGGGGCATCTTTGCACAATGCATTGCGGGGGGTTGGGCTAGAGGACCTCCCGGGGTCCCTTCCAGCTCCACAGTTCTGTGGTTCTAATTAGCTGCTGCAAACGAGGAGGTGGTGACTTGGGGATGAGAGAAATTAGCAGAGGAGGAGGCAGGGTGTGGGGAGACTCATCGGGCTTCCGGTGGGTGGGGTGGGGGGTCTCCGGAGGGTCTTTGAAGCAGCAGCAAGGTCAGGCTGGGTGGCTTCCCTTTTGATAGTTTGGGGTCTCCCCAACGGATCCAGGATGAAATTGCAGGCAAAGGAGTTCGGGGGGGAGAGGCGTCATTCAGAGTCAGGCTAGCGACCTGCAGAAAGTGGGGGCGGGGGGCATAGGAGTTTAGAAGTTCACAGCAAGAGGGGGGGAGTAAATGCTTTTTCTGTTTGGGGAACCCCCTTTGTGGTTCTGCCTCTGTACGAAGCCAACCCCCCCTCCTATCACATCTGGGAGGCACCCTTGTAAAACATCTGGCTGTATTGTCCTCCCTTGCAGGGTTGTTGTGGGAGACAGGGTTGTGTAGCGGTTAGGACCTGCGAGAGACCAAGGTTCAAATCCCCACTCAGGTGGGGAGCCTCTCTCTCTCTCTCCCTCTCTCCCTCCCCCCTCTCTCTTTCTCTCTGCCTACCCTACTTCGCAGGGTTGTTGTTGTACAGGGTGAAATGAGGGGGGGAGACCCCTGTGTGCTGACTCTGAAAGCGGGGGACCCAAGTGGACCCGATCCTTGGAATAATTGGAGGGTGGGGGACTCGATCTTTGCTGGAAGGGAGACCCCTACCCTCTCCCCTCCAAGCAACTGCCCTAACCCTTTAAAATTTACTCCCGATGCTCAGCCAGAATTTGTTGTCCTAAGAACATGAGCGGAGCCTGCAGGATCAGGCCAAAGAACGTTGCAAGGCTTGCCAAGTTGGCTTGGCTTCCTGTGACAGGGAGTTCCGTAGTTTAACTAAGCGGGAGGGAGGGAAGGAGGGAAGGGACTCCTACCTTCTGGGTAGGTGCTGCCATCAATGGGGGCGTAGCCTGGAAGTGGGGAGAAAAAGAGGGAGTCAGTAAGAGAATGGTCCCCACCCAGAGGAAGAAGGGGCCCACCCATCAATGGGGCCCAAGCTGACGAGCTCAGAGGTTTCGGTGTGTAAATGTTAAGGAATCAGCAAAAAGTAAAACCCCATTCCCCAGCTCATGTTCTCCTCTGGCCCTTACCTTCGGGGACTCTCCTCGTCCAAAGGACAGTGCCCATGGCAAGGAGAAGGATTCCGACCCCCAGCATGCCCGCCGAGACCCCCACTTTCCACCGGAGGTCCAGAGCCAGGCCTGGTGCTGCGGGTGAGACAGAAAGGGCAGGGGGACTGTTAAAGGCAGGTCGCCTTCCTCGCCTACGGGACAGGAGGTTTCCTGACCACCCCACCCACCCACCCACCTAAAACCTGTCCTGACTTCGTAAGGAATCAATATTTCATTGTGGCAGCTCCTGAACCCTGTGGAACTCCCTTCCTCTTGACATCAGGCGCCTGCACAAAAGCATTCTTGTTTCTGCAGATGTGGGCGGGTGTTTCAATCACGGATTTATAAGTTTTTACGGCAATTCTTGTTCTATTTTTCCTTCCTTGGGGTTTTTAAAGCAGAGGTTGGATGCCCTTCAGGCAGGGAAGCTTTGGCTGAGATTCCTGCATTGCAGGGGGTTGGACTAGATGACCCTTGGGGTCACTTCCAACACCACGATTCTATGATTCTTACTAACTGCTTGGAGTCCCCCCCCCCAAAAAAAGTGGCATATAAATTTCATGAATAACTAAACGAGGTCCCTGAAACATCAGGACGAAATGTTGCCCTGCTTGGTGTGCAGAAGGAGAGCCAGTGCTGCCAGTCTGTGTGGACAAGGCTCAGCTAGATCATGGAATCCTAGGCTTGTGGGCTTGGAAGGTACCCCCAAGGGTCATCTAGTCCAGCCCCCTGCAAGGCAGAAATCGCAGCTGGACCTTTCCACCATATCTCAAGTTAGTTGGTGGCTCATTGTGGTCACTTGGAAGGGGGCGGGTGAAGAGACATTCTGCACATGCACAGAAGCATTTGGGGATCTTAACACTGTGTTGCGTGAAGCAGCCCAGCAGCCTCCGCTGTCACTCACCCCAGTCCTTGGTGAGGGACTCATTCAGGCTGGCGTGGGTCACGAGGCAGGTGTAGGTGCCTCCCTGCCGGGGGTCCACAGGGAGAGTGCGCAGAGTTTGGTAGGTCCAGTCCCCATTGCTGGAGGCCACTGCCGCCGGGCCTGTCCCGTTCTTCAGGAGGGCCCCATTCCACAGCCAGGTGACGGTCACGTCTTGGGGGTAGAAGCCCCACACGACACACGCCAACATGATGGACGCTGGGGTGTTCTGAGGGGTGACAGGGAATACCCGGACCTTTGGAGGAGCTGCGGAAAGGAGGGGGTGCAAAATCAGAATCTGTATTAGATCCTTCAAAGGTTGGCTCAGCTGCATGCCTCCTAGTGGGGTCATATTGCCATTTCACTTGCCACGCCACTTGCCATCACTTGCCACGCCATTTGTGCCATCACTTGCCATGTCACTTGCCACACCACTTGCCATTCCACTTGCCACCACTTGCCAGACCACTTGCCATTTCACATGCCACCCCACTTGCCACTCCACTTGCCATCAATTGCCTTCACTTGCCACACCACTTGCCATGCCCCTTGCCATCACTTGCCACACCACTTGCTTTCACTTGCCATGTCACATGCCACACCACTTGCCATGTCATTTGCCACATCACTTGCCACCCCCTTGCCACCATTTGCCACATCACTTGCCATCACTTGCCATTTCATGAGCCACACCACTTGCCACGTCACCTGCCTTCACTTGCCATTTCATGTGCCACACCACTTGCCACACCACTTGCCTTCACTTGCCATTTCACTTGCCACCATTTGCCATGTCACTTGCCACACCACTTGCCTTCACTTCGTCCTCCAGATACAACCCAGGTGTTTGGGGCTGCAACTCCCAACCCCCCCCCCGCCCGTGGCCCCAGCGCCCCTCACTCACTCTGCCTGAGCGCTGAGGGTCCCCACAGTGAGTGGACCTGCCCCTGGCAGCGCTGGGCCTCCTCCTTCATCTGCGCTCCCAGGACGGCATTCACGTGGTCCGAGAAGAGGGCGGTCAGCTGGTACCAGGGCTTGTAGGCGCCCAGGCCGCAGGGCACGAAGCTCTCGCTGGGTCCGTCGAAGCAGATGAAGGGGATCTTATTGAAGGCCACCGTCCAGTTGAACCAGAGGGCGCGACCTCCGTCCGAGAGGAAGCAGTCCTCCTGCAGGTGGACGACGAAAGCCCCTGGCAGGGAAAGAGTTAACGGATCGATCGATTGGTTATTTGCATCCCACCTTTTTCTCAAGGCCGAGTCTTCCCTCCCTCCTTCAACCCCCCCCAACAACAACAACCCTGCGAGGTCGGCCAGGCTGAGAGGCAGCAACTTCCGCATCAAACGAGCCACGGATCTCTCGGCAGCCTTACCTGTTCGCAGGTAACTCAGCGCCAGGCAGAGCCCGGCCAAAGCCACCCAGAGAGGCCGCATCCTGACTCCGCTGGGCGAGGAGGAGGAGGAGGAGAAAGGATCCGCTTTGCAGGTTTCTGGATCTCGCTCCGCGCTCCTTGGGATCCACTTGGCAAGGGATCCCGCGTTCCGTTTCTGCGCCGCTCAAGTATGGATCCCCAACTCTGACCGGCCTCCGAATCCCAGCAGCCAGTTAGCGAGAGATCTGCTCTCGCGGATCCCTTCGCTGTAGTTTTTGGGGATTTTTTAATTTTTTTTTTTTGCGTGGGGGGCAGTGGGATCCCTTCCTTCCTCCAGAGGGGGTAGAGGAGTCGCTGTCTCTGGATCCCAGCTCCTCGAGGGGATTCCTAGGAGAGAAGGATCTCCTCTGCTGCAACTGCTGCTCTGGCCGCGTCCAGGGGAACCTACTGTGCCCCCCAACCTCAGCCCCACACTGTGGGAAGGGGGAAGCCAGAAATCCCCCGTCCCGCGGGGAGCCAATGGGGAGGCCGCCCGCCTTCGCGTCATCAGTCGCCGGGCAGAGAGGAGCCGTCGAGGTTCTTTTCAGGAGGAAAGCGCCTCTGGGCGCCCCAAGGCGAGGGGGGTGGGCGCGCTGGGTGGGGCGGGGCGTCTGTGAAGGGCCGTGAGCGGGCAGAGCAATGGTTGTGTTTTATCCTTAGACCACATAATAGTTCCCTGGCTGGCACAACCCTCTCTGCCCCCCCAATCCCGGCTTCTCGGGGTGCAAAGCAGGGCCCGCGAGGGGCGTGGCCTGGGGAGAAGGGGCGTGGTCTGAGCAGAGTTCCGAGGACCGGGCAGCGAGGCCTGGAGGGCCGCAGGTGAGAGGTTTCCACACACACCCTCCCCCCCCCAAAAAAAATCGCATAGAAATTTGCTCCACTATGAAGTTGGAAGGGACCCCCTAGGGGTCGTCCAGACCAACCCGCTGCAATGCAGGAATCTCAGCTGAGGACGCACAAGGCGCTCAGCGGGCCAGAACCGGCCCCCGACCCCGCCAGTCCCGCGTCTCTCTATTCTTGCCGTTGCTTGAGCCAGAGCTCCTGTTTGGTCGCTGCTTTTTTGCATTTTGCAGAACCACCACCCAGAGGGGACCGTCCGGCGTCGCCAGATATAGAAGCAGGTCCCCCTCCCCCCCCCGGCTTCCTCTTTCCCTCCCCTCCCCCGCTGCGCTTTGGCACTTTCACTTTCGCCCTGCAAAGGAGCCGGGCTCTCTCGCTCTCTCGCTCTCTCGCTCTCCCGCGCGCGCGCCTGGCCCTCACCATCGCCTAAGACAGACGTTTTGAACCCATGTGCCGTGGCACCCATGGGTGCCTTGAATGATGAATGATGGCCAGGGGAGCCATGGGCAACACTGGCCTCTGTCCCTCTTTCCTTTTCTCCCTCCTCCGATGCCCTCTCCACAGCTGTTTGTTGCAGCAGCCCTGGCTACAAGCTCCCCAGGTGAAGGGTGCCTCTGGGGCTGGCCAGGGGGTGCTTCCCAGGCCCCTGTGGGGCAGTGTGAGGAGGCACCTCTCTTTGGGGTGGGGTGGGGGGCAGCTCAGAGGACTCCCAAGCTCTGCAGGCAAGGAGTGAGGTAACTGGGCTCCTGTGAGCCCCACAGGGGTGCCACAGAAAGAAGGTAGTTGGTCAAGGAAGCTGTGGACTCGAAAAGGTTGAAAACCTCTGGCCTCAGGAGTCCACATTGCTAGGCTGAAGAATCAGAGAATTGTAGAATAATCATAGAGTTGGAAGGGACCCCAAAGGGTCATCCAGTCCCACCCCCTGCAATGCAGGAATCTCAGCTCAAACATCCACGACAGACGGCCATCCAACCTCTGCTTAAAAACCTCCAAGCAAGGAGAGTCCACAACTTCCGAAGACCTGTCAAATGGCTCTTATCATCTGAAACTTATTCATTATGTGATGTTTAGTTGGAATCTCCTTTCCTGCAACTTGAAGCCACTGGTTGATTTGAGTCCCACCCTTCAGAGCAGGAGAAAACAAGCTTGTCCCATCTTCCATCGTGACAGCCCTTAAGATATTTGAAGATGGCTATCATCTCTCAGTCTCCTCTTTTCCAGGCTAAATATACCCAGCTCCTTCAAGTGTTCTTCATAAGGCTTGGCTTCCAGGTCCTGGATCGTCCTCTGCACACATTCCAGCTTGTCAACATCCTTAAATTGTGGTGCCCAGAATTGGACACAGGACTCCAAGTGTGGTTTGGCTAAGGCAGAATAGAGTTGGACTATGACTTCTCTTGATCTGGACACTAGACTTCTGTTGATGCAGCCTAGAACCGCATTAGCCTTTTTTTTTTGCTGCTGCATCACCCTGTGGACTCATGTTCAGCTTGTGGTCCACCGAGGCCCCTAGATCCTTTTCACATGCACTGCTAGCAAGCCAGGTGTCCCTCTTCCTATATTTGTGCATCTGGTTCTTCCTACCTAAGTGCAGAATCTCACATTTGTCCCTATTGAAATTCAATTGCAAATACAGTACAGAGTCACTCACAACTAAAAAAAAAAAAAAACCCTGAAAAGCAGGACCCTTTAAAATAAGCTGGAATCAGGGTTTCGGGACCTTTTCACCTTTCCAGGTGGCAGGGGTTCCCATTCTCACAATCACTCTGAACTGGGCATTTAATTTTTGTGCAAAATAGACAGAAACCCCACAAGTGAAGCTTTCCCAAATCTTCCAGCCTGGGCGGTTGTTGCATGACAACAGCAGGGCCAGGAAAAGCAAAGAACAAAAAGCGCAGGTGTGTAGAGCTATTTTTTTAGACAGGGAAGAGGCATCTCTCCCCCCCCCCCCCAATACAAGAAGATCAAAGTCTTGCAGTCCCTTGCAAAATTTGTCAAAAAAAAAAAAAGCCATGTGCTGGAAAAAGAGAGACAATGAATGTATTTTGGAAAACCGATAGAAACTTAAATAAAAAATATGTATTAAAAAAATGCCATGGATTTTGTAACTGCCTGCCCCTCCCCCTGCTCTAATTCCCCTGGCCCCGCCCCGCTCTAGGCTCTCCCTGAGGAATTCTGCCTGGCAGGAAATAATGCATCTTCCTTGTGCCTGTACAAGTCACATCCATGGACTCATTCCCCATCTTTCTGGCCCTGACTCCCCCCTCCGATTCCCCCACCCCACCCCACAAAGGCACCGCCCGCCCCGGGGATTCTGCCTCAATTCCTGCTTGCAACGTCAGGAAGAACTCGAAAGAATAGTTGCAAAATCTTTTTTTTCTTTTCCATTTTATTTTATTTTCTGCACCCCTGACAAGAACTCCATTTGGCACCCGGCGTCAGGAACGCAAAGGAAAGGACACATCACTGAGCAGGAACAATTGTAGGTGCAGCGTCCGTAAGATCAAAAAACACCCCTCCCCCTACAAACCTCCCTCCCCTGGTCTTTTTTTGCTCCTTCCACCTCTCTCTTTTAAAAGTTGCAATGCTTCTTTAGTCCTCCATGGGTCTCCTAGTCTCCCCCCGCCTTTTAAAACTAAGAAGATGCCCACTGCCTTTTTTATCATGTTGCCGGTCACAACCACCCTGCAAGGTAGGCGAGTCCCGGGGATTATTCAAGCCTTCCCCATAGCAGCTGTATGAAAGGGCAGAAATTTAACCGGCGGTGACGCTCTCCCCCCCCCACTAAATTTCCTGAGCCTGCACATCCCCGATAGCTCAGTTGGTAGAACATGAGATCCTTAATCTCAGGGTCATGGATTCAAGACCCACATTGGGCCAAATATTATTGCATTGCAGGGGGTTGGACTAGATGACCCTGGTGTCCCTTCCAACTCTATGATTCTATGATGCTAAAACCTAGAAAAGGGAGAGGGCTTCTGGGGATTACTTCTGCGCTTCCTTGCTTTAATGGACAGCACCCTTGACACGCTCAGAGGCACCATCATTTCACAAGTGCCTGGGCTCAACCCTGCCACACACACAAAATAAAAACTGTGCTGCAGGGCCCAGCTGCCCATTATGAAGAGTTGTGTGGTACAGCCGTCTCCTGCCGCAGCAATTAGCAGGTGATGGTCTCTGTACCTCCATGAGAAGGTCCTGTTAAATGAACAGTGGCAGACTAGGAAGATCTCTCATTCCCCTGGGTGTGGCAGAAAAGCTGGGTGCTGATGGGCCTGCCCAGAAAATAGATCTGAGGCCAAGCCATGTCCCTGTCCTGGCGAGAAAGACCCATAGCTGGGAGGAGCAGGATGGTGGTGATAGTGATGTGAGCAGTGGGGTGAGCGATGGTTGTGGGGCTAGCAATATTCAATCTATGCAAGTTTCTTGTTCTAGCCAAGGGCCATGACAAACCTGCAGCGCAGCAACAGTGCCAGTGCTAGCAGTGGGGTTGGTGGCGATAGTGGTGTCAGAAGTGGGATTGGTGGCGATAGTGGTGTCAGAAGTGGGATTGGTGGCGATAGTGGTGTCAGAAGTGGGGTTGGTGGCGATAGTGGTGTCAGAAGTGGGGTTGGTGGCGATAGTGGTGTCAGAAGTGGGGTTGGTGGCGATAGTGGTGTCAGAAGTGGGATCTGAGCCAGAACTGCTTCAGCCAAACCTGGCTGGGCTCCTGCCCTCTGCTCCTTCCACCCCCTCATTGACCCTTTTGCTTCTCTAGCAGTGATAACTTTAACGGGAACAGAAGAAGCTCACTCACATCACTGATCCGCCTCACCCAGGACTGCCCACACTGACTGGCAGCAGTTTCCCTCCGGGTTCACAGACTGGAGTCTCTCCCACCCCTGCCTGGAGCCAGTGGCAACGGAGACACGTGACAAAAGCAGGGTGGACAGATGTTCGCGGCTCACTGAATGCAAATGGGCACACATATACACACACAGAGAGATTCTGGCATTGAGGGGCAGTTCCCGCAAGGGGGGGGGGAAATGGGTGGGTGACTTTAAAGGTGATGCTCCTTCTCCTCCAAATCCCTCCTTCAGGTCGACTCTCGGGAATTCATTCTGGAAAAGATAAAGGTCGTAGAATCACAGAAATGGAGGGAGGGATCCCCAAGGGTCATCTAGCCCAACCCCCTGCAATGCAGGAATCTTTGATGGTTGCAATATTTCACGCCAACCATTTTGTCCAGCAAGGAAACAGATGAATGAAATGGGAACCCCATGACCTTGCAGAGGGTTGGGATGGATGACCCTTGGGGGACCCCTTCCAACCCTACAAGCCTTTGGTTCCACTCTGCGTGCTAAGCGGGCGCTCTCTGCCCCTGATCTGCAGCCTCCTCCTTTCCCAAGGGGCCTCCTCCAGAAATACCTGTGCTGTTGCACTTGCAGGATAGTGCCACCAGGACCACCCCCGCGATGGCAAAGAGGACGCCAACCCCAAACGCCACGCCGCACAGGATGTTCTCCAGGAGCTCCGAGGGGACGGGATCTTGGGGGACTACAGGAGGGAGAGAGATGGGACAGAGGGTCAGTGGGGGGGGTGAGAGCACAAGGGTCATTTGGGGCAGGGTGGGGGGAGAGACGGTAAGAGCAGGGCCTCACCCCAGAACGCCTGGATGCTGAAGGTGTCGCGGGGGCTCTTGACGTTGCAGCTGTAGATGTCTCCCTCCTGGGGAGTCACCTCCAAATAGGAGAAGAGCTTGAACTCCAGGTCCTGCACAGGGACTGCTGGAGGGGTGGAGACCCCCTGGGTCATGGGCTGACCTTGGTACGTCCAAGTGACCTCAGCCGCCGGAGGGAAGAGGTTGGTCACTGAGCAGACGAGCGTGTTGGGCCGGCCCAGCTGCAGCGGCTGCAGGGGGAAGACATTCACCTGAGCAATACCTGTGGGGGGAGGCAGAGGGTGGTTTGCAGGGTGGCAACATGAGAACGTGGCCTTTTCAGTGGTGGCTCCCCATCCTTTTACTTGCATTATTATTTGTATTATTTTTAACGATAGTATTATTTTTTTATTATTCTCATTATTATTTTTATCGTAGCATTTTATTTTTATTTTTATTGCAACATATATTATATGATGCATAATAAACTTCCTCATTGGAGGAAGTTTCTGGTAGCCCCCTCCCCACAAGGCAAAGAAACTCCCTCACCTTTCGCTTCCGGCATAATTGCGAAATAGTACGAAAAGTTGCCCAGCACATCGTTGCAGAGCTGGTTCAGCACCCGGATGTGACTTTGGGGTGTCCGGTTCTGCACCCCTGGCTGGAAATCGGGGAGGCGTGCATGCCAGGCGGACTCCGAGGAGTTGAACCAGAAGAGCTCTTCGTCGTCCAGAGTTTGGACCATCTCAGGAAGCAGGGAATCCTGCTGGCACAGGTAGACTTCAGAAAACAGGTGGGCAGGATCCTCTGAACGTAAAAAAAGAGGGAGGTGGGTCACCTGCCACCATTGAGGCACTGCAGGGGGTTGGACTAGATGACCCTCAGGGGTCACTCCCAACTCCACAATTATTTTGATTCTGCAATGTGCCTCCATGCACCCCTCCACGTAGAATCATAGAATTGGAAGAGACCACAAGGGCCATCCAGTCCAACCCCCTGCCAAGCAGGAAACACCATCAAAGCATTCTTGACATATGGCTGTCAAGCCTCTGCTCAAAGACCTCCAAAGAAGGAGACTCCACCACACTCCTTGGCAGCAAATTCCACTGTCGAACAGCTCTTACTGTCAGGAAGTTCTTCCTAATGTTTAGGTGGAATCTTATTTCTTGTAGTCTTCTGCTGCCTGCCCTCTGCCTTCTGCCCTTCACCCTCCCTGGCTAGTAATATGTGCTAGGGATGGATGACAAGAAAGCAAGAACTAATCTGGGGCCATCCATTCCAACCTCTGCTTGAGATCCTCCAGTGAAGGAGAAGGGACGGCCTTCTGAGGAAGCTTGTTCTCTACTTGCAAACAGCAATTACTGTCAGAAAGTGTTTGTGGGGTGAAACAGGGGTTATTGAGCTCGGGTTGGACTAGATGACCCTCGGGAATCCCTTCCAAATCTACCGTTCTACGAGTCTATGGTTCCGTCTGAGTCCTGTTCTGATGGCGCTGCTACAAGCGGGGAGAGGAAAGAAGGAAGGAACTTCCTCAACGCAAGAGCAGAGTATTCAGTAGGGGATTTTAAAGCACATTTCCCCACCTCCGGACACCATTTCCCCCCTCCCCCTTCCGCAGCCCCCTCAGTTTAGGGGGTTTGGGATTATTAGGGGATGAGGGGGGGAGAGAGAGGGAGAAGCTAAGTGCCATAATACTACAGTACTGTATTTGGAAGAACACTGAAAACAACTGTGCCTTTGCAGAGGCGGGTTGGGCTAGATGACCCTCTGGTCCCAAACCTGTGAGTCGAGAGTGTGTGCACACGAACACGGGTGTCAGCTCGCCGTTTCGCCGGGCGGCCTTCAAGTAACACCAACAGGAAGTCTTTCTCCCCAGTTTAATTGCAAAAGTGAAACTTTTTGAAAGGGATTAAAAAAAAAATACAGGGTGGAATTTCACCTGAGCTCTAGCGAGTCAAGGTCACCTGAAAGTCCCAGAGGAGCCGGCATCTTATGGGGAGTTTGGGGCGGATACACAACCTGAAAGCCCCCCCTCCCCCCCAAAACCCCACACCTTAGTTCGCGCAGGAAAGAGGGAGACGCATTTTTGTACCTCGCACTTCGGCCGCTGCAGCCGCCGCTGCCCCCCAGAGCCAGGCCAGGGCCGCCATACCCCAGTTGCACCTCCCGGGACCCATCGTCCTCCTCTTCCTCACTGCCCCATAGAAAACCTCGGAGCCCCACCACAGCTGAGTTCTCCCAACTCGCAGCAGCTTCGGGGAGGGGTAGGGGGGGGGACGCCTCTCCCAGGCAGCCAATGGGGCGTCGTTGCGCTTCGTCGTCACCAGTTGCCCGGGAGAGGCTGCCGGGTTTCGGCTCTGGAGCGCAGACGGGCTGCTTAGGCTTGCGGGGAGAGAGAATCGCAGGGTCGGAGGGACCCCTGAGGGTCATCCAGCTCAACCCCCTGCAAATGGAGGGATCCCAGCTAAGAAATCCCCGACACGTGGCCGTCTGACCTCTGTTTAAAACAGCGGTCAGCAAACTTTTTCAGCAGGGGGCCGGTCCACTGTCCCTCAGACCTTGTGGGGGGCCGGACTATATTTTGAAAAATTAATATGAACGAATTCCTATGCCCCACAAATAACCCAGAGATGCATTTTAAATAAAAGGACACATTCTACTCATGTGAAAACATGCTGATTCCCGGACTGTCTGCGGGCTGGATTTAGAAGGCGATTGGGCCGCATCCAGCTGCCGGGCCTTAGTTTGGGGACCCCTGGTTTAAAAGCTTCCAGTCAATCGTAGATCACTCAGGAGCTGCCTCTGTAGACGGCTCAGCTGGTGCAGAATTTGGCGGCCAGGCTGCTGACCAGGGGAAAACGGTGTGAACATATTGCACTGATCCTGACCCAACTGCACTGGCTGCAAATTAGTTTATGGGACCAATTCAAAGAGCTGGTTTTGCCTTATAAGGCCTTGAATGGCTCAGGATAACAACAACAACAACAACAACAACAACAACAACAACAACAACAACAACAACAACAACAACAACAACAACAGAGCCAGTGTGGTGTAGTGGTTAAGAGCGGTAGTCACATAATCTGGTGAACCGGGTTCGAGTCTCCGCTCCTCCACATGCAGCTGCTGGGTGACCTTGGGCTAGTCACACTTCTCTGAAGTCTCTCAGCCCCACCCACCTCACAGAGTGTTTGTTGTGGGAGAGGAAGGGAAAGGAGAATGTTCGCAGCTTTGAGACTCCTGTGGGTAGTGATAAAGCGGGATATCAAATCCAAACTACTACTACTCCTCTTCTTCTTCTTCTTCTTCTTCTTCTTCTTCTTCTTCTTCTTCTTCTTCTTCTTCTTCTTAATATCCTGCCCCCCCATAAGTCTGCCTCTCCCCATATGAACCAACCCAGGCTCTGCAATGCTCATCTGGTCCCCTCTTTGTGTGTGCCCCCTAAATGGGCACAAAAACAGGGCCTTTTCTGCAGTGGCTCCCCATTTGTGAGATGGTCTTCTCAAGGAAGTTTGCTTGGCACCTTCATTAAACACCTTTAGGCACCAGGCGAAAGCGTTCCTCTTCCACCAAGCATTGGGCTGACTAACATCCCATAACCTTTCAGATGTGCTTGTGGGAGGGGGTTATTGTTTTGTTCTTCTTTTTATTATATACTCTGTGTGTGTGTGTGTGTGTATATAACATTTTTATGCTGCAAACAGCCCTGAAATGTATGGACAAAGGGCGGCATACAAATTTAATGATTAATAGATCATAGAATCATGGGAGTCTTCAGGGTCACCTTAGGGTCATATAGTTCAACCCCTGCAAATGCAGGAATCGGTGTGTGTATGTGTGTGATCTGGCTTTGCGGCGCTCATCTCGCATTATTGGCCGAGGGAGCCAGCAGACAGCTTCCAGGTCATGTGGCCAGCATGACTAAGCCGCTTCTGGTGAACCAGAGCAGCGCACAGAAAGGCCGTTTACCTTCCCACCGGAGTGGTACCTATTTATCTACTTGCACTTTGATGTGCTTTTGAACTGCTAGGTTGGCAGGAGCTGGGACCGAGCAACGGGAGCTCACCCCTTCGCGAGGATTTGAACCGCCGACATTCTGATCGGCAAGCCCTAGGCTCAGTGGTTTAACCCTAAGATTATAAATTTGATGAGAGACCAGAGGAAAACCCTCCCTCCCTCCCTGCCCAAGAACTGACATTCATAGGTAGACTGCCTCTGACGCTGGAGGTTCTCCCTCACACACTTATCCTCCATAGATTTATGCAGACAAGCAAAAGGAGATCGTGCCTGGTTCCAGCAAGCTCTGATCAGTACCCCTGCCTCCCTGCTCACTTACTTCCCTACAGAAATCCACCACAGGGCGCTCGGGGTGGGGGCAGAGTTTCGCTTTCACTTCTCCGTCCTTTTATCAGAGTTTCCCTTTTTGTTAGGCTCTGTTTGTTATAAAAGACTCAATGAGTCACAAACAGGAAGTGTGTGCTTGTGGAAATTCCCAAGCCGCCTGTGGTGCGAACCTCCTAGCAACTTACTCCCGAGAAGCCCCGTAAGGGACTTTGAGGAGAGGCGATGTAAACTTCCAAGAGGAAACCTGTAAGAAAACCCAAATCGGCTTCCCTTTCCTCTTCTTATATGCTCTTTGAAACCTATATAAAAAAATTCTAACTTAGTTGGTCTCTAAGGTGCTACTGGAAATATTTTTTTTTTATTTTGTTTCGACTACGGCAGACCAACACAGCTACCTACCTGTAACTTTGAAACCTATGTTCCTAGAGGGAAAGTTTTGGGATAAAGTGCTGGGCTATACAGTATATCAATATATAAGAGCTGTTCGGTAGTGGAATTTGCTGCCAAGGAGTGTGGTGGAGTCTCCTTCTTTGGAGGTCTTTAAGTAGAGGCTTGACAGCATATGTCAAGAATGCTTTGATGGTGTTTCCTGCTTGGCAGGGGGTTGGACTGGATGGCCCTTGTGGTCTCTTCCAACTCTATGATTCTATGATTCTATTATGACTGTGCAGGAGAAAAGCTAATATTTTAAGAGGAAAACATTCTTTTGAATTATAGACCCGACGTATGGAAGTTGACAGCGGAAATGGATTCCACACGCCCTTACTGTGGCCAAGAGACTGATATGGATGAATTGGAAGAATAAAAACAAGATCCTCCTTAATCAATGGATTGGCGATATGATGGAGGTGGATGGGAGGCACCCTGGGGCTCATCTAGACCAACCCCTCGCTCCGCGGAGCTTCTGCTGCCACACAGGCTCTATGGCTGGCTAGCTGGCTGGCTGGCAGGCTGGCAGAATTCTCCAAAAGCCTCTGTGCCTGGGTTCAGCGGGAGGGCAGAGAGAAATTAAGGCAACCGCTAAGTGATGGGTGCAAATAGATTAAAAGCTGCCTCTTACAATGGATGTCCTATTAACTGTGATCTGTGCATTGCAGGGGGTTGGACTAGATGACCCTCGGTCCTCCGTAGTAATGTATCCCTGATAGTAGTTCAAATGATACAATAGTTTCAAACAGTCTCTTCTGTAGTTGGATTTATTTATAGTAGTTTATAGGTCAGATGAAGTGTATACAGTATACCAGGACAGGGCCCAGTTTCTTCTTCAGCAAGTAGCCTTAGAGTCAACGTGTACATGTAGATCAAATATGTAGAAGAGACTATTTGAAACTATTGTATCATTTGAACTATTATCAGGGATACATTACTACGAGTGGCCTGAGTTCTTGCCTTTCTACTTTTTCTGTGGGATCTTCAGTCAATAACTTCAACTTCTTTATTTAGTCATAGTCTGCATAGATTTGTGGAGTTGGAAGGGACCCGAGGGCCATCTAGTCTAACCCCCTGCAATGCACAGCTCACAGTTAATAGGACATCCATTGTAAGAGGCAGTCTACCCCTGAGGATAGCAGCAGGTGGCTGCTGCTGAACTTCCCTCTCGGGACACCTGCTTGGCCATTGCTGCTGCCGCACTCTTTGTCCCTCACTCTGCCTCATAACCAACCAGATGCTCGTGGGAAACCCGCAAGCAGGATCCGAGCACCAAAGCAGCTCTCCCCTCCTGTGGTTTCCAGCGGAGGCAGAGCAGAGCCCTCTTGTCTAGGCGCCCTCTCTCTAGCCTTAGCCTCCTCCTCTGAATCTGTCCAATTCCCTTGCGAAGCCGTCCAGGGTGATGGCCAGCACTGCCTCCTGTGGCAGGGAGTTCCATAGCTCAACTCTGTATTTGGCGCACGGCGAGGGCAGGCACTCATGCGCTGCACGGGCAGGTTCAGCAGGCTGTCCTTGAGCCGATATGCAAAGCCTTTCCGCTCGTGAATTCTTCTTAGCAGAGCAGGCTCGCCCCGCTGCAATCGCGCACACACGAAAGGAAAGGGCGTTATTTATTCCTGGAAATACGAACTCGCGCAGCACTACGGTAAATGGGATCCCGGGACTCGCCCTCTTGCAGCAGCTGCATCAGGCAGTGAAAGGGCTCGCCTGTTCCCGCGCATGCGCGCTCCGCCCGCCGTGCCCGCGGCTGCCCTCGCCCCCTCCCACGCCTCGCGCGCCATTGCGCCACCGCGCAGAAAGGGACTCGCGCCGCAGCGAAGCCCCAGCGCGCATGCGCCCCGGGCGGGAGGGGGGAAGAGTCGGAGAAGGAGCTATGCGCATGCGCAGTCTCCGGGCGTCGCGGGAGCCATGCTGACTTCACCCCCAAAGCGAGACCTCGGCGGGGGAGGGGGGCGGCGCTCGATCCGGACCCCCCCGTCAGGCGGCTTCGCCGAGGCGGATTATTTTTCTCCCTCCACCGATTTGTCGCTTTTTTTCTCGGCGGACGGGCAAAATCGCTTCATAGATTCCCCCCCCCCCGCTTAAAGGATCATCCGGGCATTTTTCTGATGGAACGTCGGAAGGCAGTCGCGTGACGGCGGGGAGCCAATCAGGAGGCGATGACGTGGGCGTCACTTCGGATTCATGCCCGGCCATGGCGGCTGAAGCGACCGTTGGGTGGATTTTTTTTTTAATGGGCATTTTATTTCTTATTATTTTGTCACGTCGTGGGGGCCTAAGTTTGGCCGGAATTTAATCAGGATGGGCCTCGTCGCACCGGGGCCGCCAAGGTCGCGCGCCTTCCTCCTTCTCCAGATGGCGACCAATGAGGTGAGTCCTTTTTGTCCACGTGACACTTCTGGACGAGTGAAGGCTCGGCTGGCTGGGGGATGGGGAAGGAGAGGGATCTGTCAGTCAACTCACTGCTCCCGCCTTCGGTGGCGCAAACTGGCCAATCAGAGGCGGCGCTGGGGCGGTGGCTGTTTAAAGGGCCAGCTGCCTGAAATGAAGGGAGAAGTTGGCTGTCACGTGGCACCTGACAATGGGACCCCCATTTTTTATGTGGGGGGGAGGAGGGGCGTCTTCGGAAGAGGGGGGGAGAGGCGTCCCCCCCTCTGTCTTGTGGCTCATTCCAGGCTTCTTTAAAGCTACAATGATGCAGAAGCTTCTAGGAATTGGGGTAAATCTCAATATGACAGGTGGGGTTTTGTTTTGCAATGATAGGGGGGCTTGGGGAGCGTCTCTTTGCCTTGCTTAAGTCGGGGGGTGCTTGCATCGGGGGGGAATTGCTTTTAAAGCAAAAGGGGGGAGTTTGGGGGCCTGCCTTGCAAAGGAAAGTGGTGGTGCTATCCTTTGGGAAGGGGGGAGGACGTAAAACCTCAGCCCCCCGCGACATTGGGGGTGCCTGGGAGAGTGTCCTGCGCAGCAGGGTGTGAGCTTGACCTTGGCACCCGTCTTTGTTTGACCTTGAGCTGTTTTCTCCCTCCAAGCCCCCACTTCCCACGTGGAGGAGGACAGACAGTCTCCCAAAGTAGGGGATTCAAAAGAAGCAGAATCTGGGCTGAAAGGAGCAAAGAATATCAATGTGGGGTTGCTGTTTTTTCGTGGGGACTATGTGAGAGAAGGGCTTTATTGAGAGAAGGGATTATTGAAGGGTTTTCAATAATCTCTGAAACTGGAGGCTGCTGGAGGTGGTGGTGGTGGTAAGTGGGAACAGTACTTGGAACAGTGTTTCAGACATGGTGGGCGAGGGGCAGCTTTGCCTGGCATGGTTTCCTGTGCCTCCAAAATGGCTGCAGTGAATCTGCTGTGTCATTCCTGCCTGGAGATGGAGGAGGAGGAGGCCTCCTCGCTGGAATAGGGCTGGGCGAGAGCACAATGGGGCTGGCAGAGGAAAAGGAGGAAGGGGCAGGATCTGGCGCTGCCCTCCTTCGCTAACCCTCCAGTTTTCTCCTCTTATTTCTCCTCTTTCTGGAGGCTGTCAGCTGGAAGGCAGTGGTGGTGGCGGCTCTGGGTGCCCGTGCAAAATGGCCGCTGTGGAGAGAAGCAGGGTGGAGGCGGACAGAGGAGCAGGACCAGGGCAGGCCTCTTGAGCCCCGAGTGGGGGGCGGCTGGGGTTAGGGGGTGCTGCCTTCCCCCCTTTTGTTTACAGGGCAGTGGTGATTTTTTGGCTTACAACAGTGGGAGGGAGAAACCTCCTTTCAGCCCAAAGTGGCGTTTGGCCTTTGCGCCAGGATGTGACTCATCTGCTTCTCCTTCCAGAACAATCCAGGAAAAGGGGGGGGCTGAGGATATACCACCAGTTTGATGCCCCCCCTCCCAGTTCCAATGGGAGGGGACAGGCTGGACTCAGTAACCCTACAGCTGCGACAGCCTCCTTTTTTCCTGTCCTCTGCTTTAGAGAGAGATGCCCTCCTGGAAAGAGAAGCACCCTGGGACCTGCCCCCTAGATTAACCGGCCCCCTGTCCACGCCCTCCGGAGAAGGGAAGCCAGGCGCTCTCCCCATGGAGTGGGGAGGAGGCTCCCAACATGGCCCCTGCCTGGCTAAGGGGTGTGAGGGTGTGTGTAGGGCCTCTGCCAGCACCACCACACCATGGCATGGGGCCAGACACATGGGGAAGGCGACACACCCCACACCCAGGGGGTGGAGGTTAATGCCAGCCTGCCCGCCAGGAAGGGGCCTGATGCTGTCGTCCTCTGGGTTAGGGGTTCTGAAATGGGCTCCCCCATTTTCCCCAGGAGTACCCATCCTGGCCGAAATCTTTCTACGTTGGGCCTTGGGGGACACTTTGCCCCCACTTTGTCTGTGGACAGGATTTCATGGGTGAAAACGATAGGCTGCGTTGTGGCCCTTGGGGGACCCCTGCGGGCAATGGCGCCCCACAGCCGCTCTGGCTTCTCTGCCCTCCTGGGCGGGTTGACTGATGGCGGTCGGTGCAGAGGGGCTGCGCCCTGGCCAGGGCTCCACTCTGGCACTTGACCTTCGCCCCTGGCAAGGCAAAACAGGGCCATTGCTGTGGAGCTCTGCAGTTGGTTTGGCTTCGTCAAGGTCCCCTCACTCTTGGCGCCTTTTAACTCCTGCCTCGTTTCTCACGTGCAAAGAGTGACGCGCGAGGGGGAGAAGTGGGGGGGTTGGTTGGCGGAGGGGCAGCGAGAGCGCCATTTCTCGAGCGCAGGGCCCGGCGTGGCGGTGCCTTGACCCTGCTGTGGGGCGTGTCTTGGGACCCCTTCTCAAGAGGTTTTTTTGGACTGTGACTCGGGTGTTTCCTCCCCACTGTGAGGGGTTTCCCCCTCGCCCGCCGATCCATGGCTGCGCTGAGGAGACGGCTTTTCTTGTGTCGCTGTGAGGGGCTCTCGTTTTGGCGGGAAGAACAATCTGACGGACATCCTTTCTCTCTTTTTTTTATTTAAACGCGCCCTGCCATCACTTTCGCGGCCGGTCTGCTCGTGCGGAGAAGGGCGAGGACATTTTTCTGGGCCGGGGGGCAGCTCGCTAGGAGCCGCTGCCGCTCATTGTTCGCCCTCTCTGCGCTCTGCTTTCTCTGGGCTGCCACAAAATGGCGCTGCTGCCTCTTTCCCCCTCCCTTCCCCCCGCGGTGAGCAGAGAACCACAACAACCAACGGCCGCTTCCCAACCGCCGCCCCGCCCCCACGTGACAGGGCGGCCAATCGGGAGGCAACGAATGGCAGAGCCGTCCAATGCGCGAGCCGGCTGTCGGGGATGGCGGAGCAGGGAGGCACAACAGGAGGCGGAAAGGGGGACGGTGATGGATAGCGAAGCCGGCCAATGGGCGGCCGGCATCTGCCTCTCCTCCGCCCAGAGGGCTCTCCCGAGCCGGCGAAGGGGCGTGGCTTGGCGGGATGGTGATGTCAGCTGCTCTGCGGGCCAATGGGAGCGCGGGGAGCGTCTCTATAAGGGCGGTCGGGGGCAGGCCGAGAGGCGCCATTTCGCTGGAGCGGAGGAAGGATCCTGGCCTGGGAGCGGAAGAGAGTGCCGGGCAGGGGTGGGCGGACGCAATCCAGATCCATCCTCGCCGGGCGGCCCCCCAATCGCCGGTCATCGCTATAGGCGCCAGCTCGGCGGACCCTCCTCCCGGCTTCCGTAGCGTCCTCTTCTCCCCCCACAACATCCGCCCCCACCTACGCGGAGGAGAGCAAAGGTGGAGTGCGACCAGTAATCCCAGTACAATCCAGTGCCATCCGCGCCTCGAACCGCGACGACTCGCCGGGGGAGCGGCGGCTCCGGACGCGGCGGCCTCCGCGGAGCCGGACGCACCCTATATTGCCATCGCCCCTGCGAAGTGAGAGCCCGGCGGGGGGCTTGCCAGAGGGACCCCCGTCCGCCCCGCCTCAGGGTCCTGCAGCTACAAAGGCCGCCATTTTCCTAGCTTTTGCGCCTAATTGTTGGTTGCGGAGGGGCTAGCGGGCCCCCTCCCCGATGGGGGCCCTGCAGTAGCCGAGTTCTCCTGGCCCGCTCCACGAGTGCAAGCAGCGCCTTCCCGAGCCCGCCGCTTGCCTGCCTCCGTCCCCGGTTCCCGCGGGGGGAGGCGCCGCGGCGATGCGCCCCTGAGCGAGGCGCCGAGGGCGTTTTCTTCCCCCCGTGAGGCCGAAACCGCCGAGCAAAGTGGGGGGGTTCCCCGAGGCCACGGAGGCGCCGGCGGCTGGAGCGGGACCGTCCCGGGAGAGAGCCGGGCCCCCGGGAGGAGCTGCTGCCTCTGGCCCTGGAGCTGTTCCTGCAGGCATGTTGCAGAACGTGAACCCCAACGGCAAGTACGTAATCGGGAGTGCGCCGCGCGGAGGAGGGCGGGGGCGAGGGAAGGGGCAGCGAGGCCAAAGGCAATCGGGGGTCGGCTGGGGGGGGGGCTATTGAGCGCTGTGTATGCGCGCGCGCCTGCATTGATAGAGCTTACCTGGCTGTGTTGTGTCACATGACGGGCGTCGCTTTTGAACTTGCGGTGCCAGTTGCAGGAGGCTTGCCTGCCTGGGTGTGTTGAAAGAATTAACGTTGGACATCTCAATTGCTTAGCAACATTGTACGTCGCCTGTCTTTCCTCTGGGGAGCGTTTCCAGTGCTGCAGCTACAATGCGATCTCTCTTTCCCCTTATTTCAAACCCCCCCCCCTTATTCAGTGGTGTGAACCCTGCAGCAATGAGCTGTAAATTATTTGGATGGCTTTAAGGGGATTTGAGTTGTCTGTGAAGGTATTGATAGCATTGGGAGCTGTCTTGTCATGAGATCCTGTAATGCCTTGGGGGCAAGCCAGGCTTTTGTGAAGCGCTTCTCTCTCCCTTGGTGGCAGGCCCGCTGCCCTTTGATGCCCTCACTCTGTTTACCAACATGCTCATTCTGCAGGGCTGGTGGTGGAGCCGCAGGTGTCCTGGGTGATGGGTTGGCAGCTATTGTTGCACGCTGGGCTTGTGCATTAAGACAGCAGCCTGTGAATCTGTGGCTCTGTACTCAGAATGTGCCACAACTGGATCTGTGGGCCAGGAGACAGATCTGAATTCTGCAATGCCCCCAACTCAAAACCCATCTTGGCATAACTGCTCCTTGCCAACTGGCTGGCCCCATTGTGTGGAGGCCTGGTCAGCCATTCATTTTGTTGTCTGCCTTGCTCTGATTGGGTAGCACCACGGCAACCGGCAATGCACTCTGTCCTTTTCATCTTATGAGCATGTTGACTGTGGAGCAAGCCCTGGTGTCTGTTTTCCCAGATGTTTTTCCCTCCTCATTCATCCTGGGGGAAGAGTCCCTGTTCTCTGATTCAAAACACCAATGCTGGGCATCTTTGGATCTATTTTAAGATGTTGCTGCTCTCAGGCGGGTGCCTAGTTTGCCTTGGTGGGATTCCTGCAACACCCTCCTGTTTACTGGGCTTCATGACTGTACTTTAAGGGGGAGTGAGTTTGTGGGCAGCAAGTCTAGTGTTGCAATCTGGAAATGCCAGTATGCTGAGGTGCAAGGGGGGATGGCTCAGCACTTAGGTTAGCCTGGCCTCTGGAGTTTCCCCTGGCTCCTGTATGGAGCTGTCTCCGCTGTCTCGCTGCACTTAGGGATGTAATTTGGTGTTTCTCTTCCAAGAGGTGACAGAACGGGCATCTCATGCACTTTTTCACAAATGGGGGGGGGAATGCTACCCTCCATGTTCTATTTGCTGGCTCATGTGAGGGAAAGTGCAGTAGGTGGCGAAATCCATCGCAGGATCAGAGCAGATCCCGGCTCTTGCCTTAACAGCCCTTCTCTTCCTGTCTTGCAGGATCCTTGGGGACCCGGGCAATGCAGGTCTGGTGGGTCTGGCAGTCGAGTCTGCGCCAGGGAAGCGGATCCGCAAGCCATCGCTTCTGTACGAGGGCTTCGAGAGCCCCACCATGGCATCTGTCCCAGCCCTTCAGCTTGCCCAAGCCAACCCACCCCCTCCGGAGGTCACAAACCCCAAGAAGCCGGGCAGAGTCACCAACCAGCTGCAGTACCTCCACAAAGTGGTGATGAAGGCCCTCTGGAAGCACCAGTTCGCCTGGCCCTTCCGCCAGCCTGTGGATGCCGTCAAGCTGGGTCTTCCGGTAATGAGCTTCCTTGCCTTGTGGGGGGGGCTGGGGGCGTGAGGGAGATGAGCACTGGCGGACGGGTTCTACTGTGTTAATGATGCCCTTGTTGCTATGGTTACTGGATCACTTCTTGCCTCATCCTATGTTTGTATCTGGTGCGCTGAGCTAGTCTTCTGGATTATTGAGTTGATGTTGTACTGCTAAAATTCAAGGTGTTTTGGGGAGCTCCTTGGGTTGCTCACCTCAGTCAGCAGACAAGGCTTTTCCATACTTAGGGAAATATTCCTTCTTTGCTGCCTCAAAGTGGAGTTGTCTCCTGTTAACCTGAGTTTGAGCTCACCTTTGTCTCTTCCCCAAACAATCTTAAGGCTGTTGGTTTGGCCAGGAATTTCACCTGGAGCAGCTCCCCTGATCCCCCCCCAAATGTCCCCTACAAAGGTATGGATGAGACAATACAGCCGTTTCTGCGCTCTCACGCTGCCCCAAATCTAATCTTGTGCCCTGAATGCGTTTTGCAGATTCCCATCCATGACTTTGTAGAAGACATCAAGTGACCCCCAAATTAAAGGCCAGCACCTGTGGCACCTAAGGAGTTAAAGCCCAGAGGTAAAATCCATCTAGGTTTATGCTTACCTAGTTTCTTCGTGTACAGTAGGGGTAATGAGGCGGTGCTTTTTAGGCAGGGCAGGCACCTCCAGCCTTGCTGTCCCCTGGGGAGCTTCACCTAACAGAAGGCACCCTCTCTCTACCCCAGGGAAAGAAGCAAGAATCCTCTGTTGGCCTAGCAAGCTGAGAAGCATTTATTTCCTGCCCTTTGCCAGGCTGTATAGGAGTCCCTGCCCTTTCCCCACCTGTAGCCAACATTTGGCGTTGACCAGGAGCCTGGGTAGCCCAATGGTCGGTGCAGCCTCTGTGCCATGCGGTTTGGGGTGACCGACGATGGTAACCATGTGGCTTTGTTTGCTGTTCTCTGCTCCCAGGACTATCACAAAATCATCAAGCAGCCAATGGACATGGGCACCATCAAGCGGCGGCTGGAAAACAACTACTACTGGAGCTCAGCCGAGTGCATGCAGGACTTCAACACCATGTTCACCAATTGCTACATCTACAACAAGGTGGGGGTTTGCGTGTGTGGTGGGAGCCTGCAGGAGTTTGGAGGGAGAGGCAGCTGCCGCAAGGATGGCTGGAGTGTCAGGGAAGTGGCTGCATGGATTGTGAGGGAGGGGTTGGGGGGGGAGACTCCCAAGTGTGTGGAGTGTCTCCAAGTGACGAGGGCACACACACAGACTGTGCAGAGTAGCAGGCTGGCAGCCCCCCTTCATGCCTTGCTCACGGCTTCTTTTGGTGTAGCCCACAGATGACATTGTGCTGATGGCCCAAACGCTGGAGAAGATCTTCTTGCAGAAGGTGGCCCAGATGCCTCAGGAGGAGCAGGAGATTGTGATCACCGTGGCCAAGAACAGTCACAAGAAGGGGGCGTCTCGGGCTGCAGGTAATGGTGCGAGAGGGGATTGGGGGGTGGGCTTTGGGGAGAAGCGGCTAGGGTTCCTGCTGGCTTGCCTGAGTTCTACTCCAGTTGGGGGCTGTCTGGCCTTTTGGGGCAGGCTGCCTTCAGTTTAACAAGGAGCCACTCTTCTTCTTTATTTAATCCCTCCAGCACTCCTGGCAGCAGCCAACGCAGCTGCTCAGCAAGTGCCGGCCATCTCTTCCGTGTCCCACGCCCAGCTCTACCCGACAGACATCCCCACCACCATCATCAACATCCCTCACCCGTCAGTCATCTCTACACCTCTCCTCAAGCCGCTACACTCCACTGCTACCTCCCAGCCAGTGCTGGCGGTGCCTGCCCCAACGCAGCCGGTGGCCAAGGTGAGCCTCTGTGAGCTGGAAGCCAAGGGAGGGCGGGGGGGGGGGCTTGAGCTGCAAGGATTTGTCTGGGGTTCCCCCTCCCCCCCTCCCCTCCAATCTGGCTTAGAAGCCTAAGAGCCATGTTCTTGCCCCCAGCAGAAGAAAGGAGTGAAGCGGAAAGCGGACACGACCACCCCGACCCCCACAGCCATCATCGCCACCAGTGGCGGAGAGTCCTCTCCCTCAGCAGCCGTGCCGGAGACCAAGGCAGCCAAGATCCCTGCCCGGCGGGAGAGCGGGCGCCCCATCAAGCCCCCCCGCAAAGACCTGCCTGACTCTCAGCAGCACCAGACCTCCAAGAGGGGCAAGCTCTCAGAGCAGCTCAAGTACTGCAATGGCATCCTCAAGGAGCTCGTCTCCAAGAAGCACGCTGCCTACGCCTGGCCCTTCTACAAGCCGGTCGATGCCTCCGCCTTGGGCCTCCACGACTACCATGAGATCATCAAGCATCCCATGGACCTCAGCACCATCAAGGTAGGCGGGGCCTTGCCAACCACAGAGGAGAAGGGGAGAGGAGCAGCGGGTGGGGATTGGTGGGCACATGGTTCTCTCTCTGCTGAGTTCTTGCATATTCACCATACAAGCAGGTGCTTCCACAATCTAGTGGCCATTCTTATTTTTTTAAAGGGGGCTCCTAGTGTGAAATGTGTGTTTCTGTCCCAGGTAGAAAATGTACCCTCTGCTAACCTTTCAGTGCCAGCAGAATCTGGCCCCAGTGGGCTTTGCAGTCTGTGTTGAGGGGAGGAGAGAGGCCATAGGGACATGAGTGAGCATGGGTGCATGGCAAGGGGGGAGCCATGTGACAATGCCGCCAGGGCCGGCAAAGCAGGGCAAGCAGCTGTGGGGAGGAAAGACCCCACCCAAGTCCCACCGGTATTTAGTGTGAACTTGCCATGTGTGTCTTAAGTGACTTTCTGTAGTCATAAGGGCAAAAAAAAAAGTTTTGTGGGACTTTTTTGCTCCTTGTGTGTTGCAAAACCCCTTTTGCTTACATACCTTCTGTTTCCTTTTCTTTCTCTGTGCGTTCAGCGCAAGATGGAGAACCGCGAGTACCGTGACGCCCAGGAGTTTGCTTCTGATGTGCGGCTGATGTTCTCCAATTGCTACAAGTACAACCCCCCTGACCATGACGTGGTGGCCATGGCTCGGAAACTGCAGGTGAGTTGATGGGAAGAAAAGAGAGGCCAGTAGCTCGCTCTCCCTCCCTCCCTCCCTCCCCTCTCCCCATGACCCAGCCCCTCAGTAGCAGACCTCGAGTCTTTGCTGCTCTCCCGCAGGATGTCTTCGAGTTCAGCTATGCCAAGATGCCAGATGAACCCATAGACATCAACCCCCCCTCCACGTCACTCCCACAGCCGGGCCTCCTGATGAAGTCCTCTTCGGACGATTCCTCCAGCGACGATGACGATGATGACGACGACGACGAAGAGGAGGAGGAGGAGGGGGATGACGACGAGAGCAGCAGCGAGAGTTCGTCGGACAGCGAGGAGAGTTCGGACTCAGAGGAGGAGCGGGCCAACCGGCTGGCTGAGCTCCAGGAACAGGTGAGGCAGAGAAAAGATAAAGGTACCCCTGACCGTTAGGTCCAGTCGCGGATGACTCTGGGGGGTAGTGGCGCTCTGCATTTGTCCGCAGACAGCTTTTGGGTCATTTGGCCAGCATGACTAAGCCGCTTCTGCCGAACCAGAGCAGCACACATAAACGCCATTTACCTTCCTGCTGGTTTACCTATTTACCTATTTATCTACTTGCCCCTGCAGGGAAGCCTGCAAGCAGTTGGTGGGGTTGGGAGCCCCCTAACCATGTATGTCCCTTTTGCCTCCCTAGCTGCGGGCAGTGCACGAACAGCTTGCGGCCCTCTCTCAAGGCCCGGTCTCCAAGCCCAAGAAGAAACGGGACAAGAAGGACAAGAAGAAGAAGAAGAAGCTGGAGAAGCGCAAAGGGAAAGCGGGAGGTGAGGAGGAGGCTGCCCGGCCCCACCAGGCCCAGCTCAAGAAGCCAAAGAAGGCAACTGGCGGTGGCAGTGGAGGTGGCAGCAGTGGTGGCAAGTGAGTGGGGCCAGTGAGTGTGTGGTGATGGGGTCAGGGTGGGGAAACCTGGGCGAGCAGCTGGCTGATGACTCTCTTTCCCCGACGGATCGACCATGGCGAACTCCTTGTAGAACAAGCCAAGATGCCTGACAGCTGCCGCTGGCTGGGTCCTGCTCAGTGCGCAAGCTGTGGGGCCCCTGGGTCTAAGGCGCCCCTTCCTGTCTCCCCTCCCCAGGAACTCGAAGAAGGCCAGCGCCAAGGCCCTCCCTCCGCCGGCCCCTGTGCTCTATGATTCAGAGGAGGAGGAGGAGAGCAAGCCCATGACATACGACGAGAAGCGCCAGCTGAGCCTGGACATCAACAAGCTGCCGGGGGAGAAGCTGGGCCGGGTCGTGCATATCATCCAGTCGCGGGAGCCCTCCCTCCGCGACTCCAACCCCGAGGAGATTGAGATCGACTTCGAGACCCTTAAGCCCTCCACGTTGCGGGAGCTGGAGCGCTACGTCCTGTCCTGCCTGCGGAAGAAGCCTCGCAAGCCCTACAGCGAGAGTGAGTGGGGACAGGGGCTGGGCTCCAAGGGCCTCTGGGCAGCCATAGGGTACTCCACATCCCTTCTCTTAGAAACCAAGGGTGGTTCCATGTTTGAATAAGCACAGCTTTACCCTTGTGAGGAAAGGGGGGGGCCTCCAGACTCCATGCTGTCAATTAGGAAATAATTATTTTTGCAGCCATGTTCTGAAAAGGGATAATGGAGGTGTTTAGGGGTGTCAGCCAGAGGTCTAAGTAACAGCTCTCCTCGTGTGGAGCTGGGTAGTGCTTGCTCTCCCTGTTGTCCCAAATGAGAGCTGGATGAGGGCTGTTGTGGGTGCCAGGGGAAGAGGAGATCCCCAGTAAATGCCTTTTCTCCTTCCTTCCTTCCAGCCCTGAAGAAGCCAGTGGGCAAGACGAAGGAAGAGCTGGCCTTGGAGAAGAAGCGGGAGCTGGAGAAGCGCCTGCAGGACGTCAGCGGGCAGCTGAATTCTGCTAAGAAGCCCCCCAAGAAAAGTAAGCCCTGGCTTCTGATTCATGCGCCTGGTTCTCTCCTCCTATCCTTGACCCTCTGGCATCCATCATAATGTTTGCTTCCCCCCCCCTCTTCCTGTGCAGCCAATGAGAAGCCGGAGTCCGCACAGCAAGTGGCCGTCTCCCGCCTGAGCGCCAGCAGCTCCAGCTCCGACTCCAGCAGTTCCAGCTCCTCCTCCTCCTCCTCGGACACAAGTGACTCTGACTCCAGCTAGGCAGGCTGGTGGAGGTGGCAGCGGCAGCATCAGCCGCCAGGTGGTGGCTGGCCGGCGGTGGCAGCCTGTCCGGAAGAGGTTCTGCAGGACCAGAACTGGCAAGAGAACGGCGCAGGCAGATGAGCGGGCTCCCCTCCACCACCCCCCTCTCCAGCTGAGCGCCCGGGGTGGAAGGGCTGCGGCCGGCTGGCTGGCGGCTTCCCTGTCCCCCCCCCCACCTTGGGGCCATGGGGCGAGAGCTGGCCCTGCTGTGTTTGCGCTGTGGCATGGGGCACCCCGACTGTACAGTTGGCTCCAGCAAGTGGGGGGGCAGTGTTTTCCTGTTTTGGTTGAATCTTAGGAAACAAACTTGTGGTTTTTATAAAAAGCATTTAGCAAGTTTTGGTTTTGTGATGCTCCGTTTCTGGATGGGCAGGTTGAGGGTGAGGAACTGCGCTGGGGTGCTTGTGTCCCACCAGCTTGGACTTGGAGCCCTGAGGGGGAGAGAGAGAAGACTCTTGTGGGGAGACGTTCCTCCTCTGACACCCCCTGGCACTCGAGAGGTTCTTTTATTTATTTTTCTTTGTTTCCTGTCGGTGGCTTTCCCTGGGATCTGGAGTGAGTGCAACCACGTTTACATACCTGGGCAAAATCGAGACAGCATGTTCTTCGCCCCTCAAGGGAGGCTGGTTGAGGGGAGAGGGCAGCCCGCTTGAGGGTTTTTTTTTTTATGTTGACTGTATATTTTTTTTCTACTGTTCCTTTTATTCCCCTTGCCCATGTCCACCTTCCAGGGCTCTGTTTCATCTTATTGTATGTTAAGCCTTCTGGTTCTTTAAACATGTAAATAAAAAAAAATATTATACAGGCTGGTGTGGATTGAGTGGGGAAGAGGGCAGTGCTTGTCCCAGATAACAGGCAGCCTTCCTTTCAAGGGTCTCACTGCCACCAGGTCAGGGATGTTGCCCCACCTGCTTCCAGCCAGTGCTTTGCTCCTCTGCTTTGCAGGGGCACCTGAGCACCACCCCCTTTCACGGGGAGTTGGAGGAGACTCTAAGGGCCATCTAGTACAACCCCCTCAATGCAGTCTTCTCTAAAGTGCACAAGGTGCTTTGTGGAATAGTGTGTGGTGCAATTAAGGCAGGGCGGGGTATGGAAAGCATCACCCCCAACCCTGGCAGCAGGAGGAGTCCCACTGCTCTTGAACTCTGGGGCTTCCAAATATGCCAGGGTTTGAAGCTTCGGTTTTCCTGGGGGGAAACCAGAATATCACAAATGTGCTTGGGTTTAATGTGCGGTTTCAAATCTTCAAATCTTTGCCTGCTGGCTGCGCTGCCGTCACAAACCAACCAGGGCAGCTCAGCTTCCGCTGCGTAGGGGGCGGTCTTGAAGATGGTTGTTGCAGAAAAACCACAGGGTCACCTCATAAAGCTGAGGGTCAGATAACGGGCAAAGGTAGGTACTTCCTTACACATCAAGCCATCCAGTTGCAAGTCCCTCCTGCAGGAGGCAGTGTAGGCGAGGTCTCTTGGGCTTGCATCCTGCTTCCTCATTTCCCATAATTGGCCTCTGGTCAACCACTGAGAAGGGATGCTGGACTAGATCTGTCACTGGCATGATCCAGCATGATTAGTTATGGCCTTGAGCACTTTTGGGCTTACAAAAGTGCTCTTTGTTGTTTAATCATTTAGTCGTGTCCGACTCTTGGGGACACAGCAGCTTGCTAGATGCCTCTTGAGATGCTCCATGTATTGGGGCGGTGACATTCTTGCACCCCTTTATCCCCACTGATGCAAATCCAGAGGCATGCTGGAGGTACTGTGACACTGAGAAGATAAGGCTCTTGAAAGGTCCTTGTCCACTGATACATCCTGCAGCCTGGATTGCTTTAAATCTCTAATCCTAGGATTTGGGGGTGGGGGTAGGAAGAGAGTGTCCTCCAATAAAATAAAAGGATGCGTATGAGGGTAAAAATGAAGCTCTTCACACAGCTTGTAAGATCATCCCCAACTGGAGCACTTGAATGGTTTTCATAATGGAATGTTTTGGGGGGTTCAAGACAAATTCTGGAACTACCCCTGCCCCGTTGTGGAGTACAAATCCCAGACAAGGGAGACTGGCTGTGCTGGGGGTTCTGCCTTCCCCAAGGCCAAGTCTGGGGGGTGTGATTCAGCAGGGCCCCTGGTGTTCTCTTGTGTGTAGCCGAACAAGGTTCACAGCCCACCTTTCTCAAAATACAGGAAGCCCGTAAATGGATACTGGGCCAGGGCAAATTGTAGGGTTGGAAGGGACCCGAGGATCATCTAGTCCAGCCCTCTGCATTGCAGGAATATGCAGCTGTCCCATGCTCTCAGCCCTCATTTGCCCTCCACACACACACACACACACAGTTGCCTCCAGTGCTAGTCCTCAGAGTAGACCCACTGAAATGGATTTAAAATCCGTTCTCAGGGTGGGGAGGACTTACTTATAATTGCTTAATGGGACTAAATTGCATTATGTTGTAAGGACCTTTCATAAAATCTTATAATTGTAAAAAAGGAAGGGGTACCATGGGTCATCTAGTCCAACCCCCTGCAATGCAGGAATCTCAACTAAAGCATCCATGACAGATGGCCATCGAACCTCGGGCTACAAACTTCCATGGAAGGGGAGTGAAAAACTCCCAAGAGTCTATTTTTCCCAATGTGAACTCTTCACACCCACCCACCCCATGGTGATTTTCTTGAGTCGAAATTAGAGTACCCCTAAACATTTTTTTGGGGGGGGGGGCCCTGAGTTATACAGTGGTACCTCTGGTTTTTCCCGGAGGTCTGTTCTTAACCTGAAACTGTTCTCAACCTGAAGCACTGCTGCCCGAGGCACTATTTCTGGGTTAGCGGAGTTTGTAACCTGAAGCGTTTCTAACCTGAGGTACCACTGTACCATAAAATTGCCTATCAATGGAAAGACAATTTAATGAAGAATGTAATGCAATAAGTTTTATGAAGGATTATTTATTACAATAGCAGTCATAAAGAACAGTGAAACAGAAAAAGGAGCTATACAGGTTAAATTGCCGTGTTGGCACTTTGTAATAAAAGGTGGGTTGCATTCCGTCTCTAAAGGTTTCACCATCACTGTGCTATGGAACAACGACAACATTTATACCCCGCCCATCTGGCTGGGTTTCCCCAGCCATTTGGGTGGCTCCCAACAGAATATTTTTTTAAAAAAAACCAATGAAACATATCAAACATTAAAAGCTTTTCCATACAGGGCTGCCTTCAGATGTCTTATAAAAGTCATATAGATGTTATATTTCCTTGTCATCTGGCAGGAGGGTGTTCCACAGGGCGGGCGCTACTACCAAGAGGGCCCTCTGCCTGGTTCCCTGTCATTGAGTTGATAGAGCATCTATCCTAAATTTGTCAGCTTCTCTCAAAGAAGCAGGATCAGGAAGTTTTAAATGTTTGATGTCTTCTTATTTTTTTATATTTTGCTGGAAGCCGCCCAAAGTGGCTGGGGAATTATTATTATTCTCCTGATTCATCATTTGCATCCGACCAGCTGAATTTGATCTGAGTCCTGGGATAGCTCAGTTGGTAGAGCATGAGACTTTCAGGGTTGTGCGTTCGAGCCCCACCTTGTCAAATAGATTCCTGCATTGCAGGTTGTTCAACTAGATGGCCCTCTTGGTCCCTTCCAACTCTGATTCTATGGTCTATGAACCTCACTTATTTGCAATGAGGGAACCACCACAATTATTTTTTTAAAGCCAAAAATTTGCATAATAAGAGTTTGCCTTTGTAAAATTGGAGGGTAAAAGGAGAAGGGTGGGCTTTTTTGTGGGGGACATGACTTTTCTGGTCAGCGGGCAGAAGGAGCTTGGGTCAATCCCTAGCTAGACATCTGCCATCCCCTTGTCTCTGCCAGATTTGGGTCTCTGCCTCCTAGGACAGTGTTTTGGGACTACAACTCCCATCATTCCTGACCACTGGTCTTGCTAGCTAGGGATGATGGGAGTTGTAGTCCCAAAACATCTGGAGGCACACTGGTTGAGAAACACTGTCCTAGGAGTTTAGTCGTGCACGCCATTGGGGGGTCACACTCACCACAGACAGAGATTGGGCATTGCTTTGATGAATATCCTGCAACCTTCTTTGGCAATCACTTGTAGCCAAGTAAGATTGTCTTCCATAAACATGATTTTAACAATGGGTCCATAAGTGACTGTGGAGGTCAATTCTGGATCCACACATCCTTCCACAGTGGGGACATTGGTTTCCGGGTGGGTGTTGATCATGGTGTGGATTTGCCAAGCGTGCCTTCCTCTTAGCATGTTTCTCCCTTGTGTCCTGAGATCAAGTTTCTTCAAAACCTATGACACCTTTGGTAAAGGCTGTTCTCCAACTGGAGCGCCCGCAGGCCAGTGTTTCCCAGTTGTCAGTGTTTATACTACTTTTTTTATATATTTGCCTTGAGACAGTCTGTAAACCTCTTTTGTTGACCACCAGCATTACGCTTTCCATTTTTAAGTTCGGAATTTGCTTCAACACTGGTGATCTTTGCTTCTTCCAGTACACTGGTATTCGTTCGCCTGTCTTCCCAAGTGATGTGTAAAAAATGTCAGAGACACCGTTGATGGAATATTTTGAGGAGTTGGAGATGGCGTTTATAAGCTGTCCATGTTCCACAGGCATATAGTAAGGTTGGTAGTACAAGAGCTTTGTAAACAAGCATTTAGGTTTCCCTGCGAATGTCCTGGACCTCAAACACTCTGCACTTCAATCGGTAGAAAGCCGCACTTGCAGAGCTCAGGCGATGCTGGATTTCGGCATCAATGTTGGCCCTTGTGGAAACTGCCTAGGTAGAAGTGATCAACATTTTCCAACGTTACACCACTGAGTTGGATTTGTGGCGCTGCAGAGGGGTTATTTTGTACTTGTTTCAGCACTTTGGTTTTGGGGATGTTGAATGATAGGCCAAGCTTTTCATAGGCTTCTGCAAAGATATTTAGGATGGTTTGGAGGTCCTGCAACCAACCCCCTCCTGGGCCCTCTGTTCTCTCCCACCACCAATAAAAATAAAATACCTGTTTACCTGACGCTGACACAAAAGCTCACATACTATATAAATGAATGAAGTGTTGATGTCTTTCCTCTCTTCCCACGTCTCTCCCCCCCCCCAAACACCATATTGCCAAGAACAGTACAGTCTCACTCTGAATAGGACTGTCTTCTAAGGATTCTGTGACTTGGATGCACCCAAGAATACCACAGTCTCTCTAGCCCATTAACGTTCTTCAGCACAGCTTCGTTGGAAAGCCATGGAATGTGATCCTGCAAAGGGCCAGTCTAGGTATTAGGGCTGACAGCTTGTTTTGTACCTAAGAGGCAGACGATATGTGGCAGGTCAATAAGACATTTTGGGTTGTAGTTGAGGAAATTTCCTCTGCGCCAGCACAAAAGCCCCCAAACCTACTCCACAAAGCATATAGCAAGCCTGCTGCCTACATGCTATCTATCACCTTATAACAGGCACTGTATGGAGCAGCTACAGAAATCTCAGTAAAGGTAAAGGGACCCCTGACCATTAGGTCCAGTCGCGGACGACTCTGGGGTTTGCGGCGCTCATCTCGTTTTACTGGCTGAGGGAGCCCGCATACAGCTTCCAGGTCATGTGGCCAGCATGACAAAGCCGCTTCTGGCGAACCAGAGCAGCACACGGAAATGCTGTTTACCTTCCCGCTGTAGTGGTCCTTATTTATCTACTTGCACTTTGACGTGCTTTCGAACTGCTAGGTTGGCAGGAGCTGGGACCGAGCAATGGGAGCTCACCCCATCGTGGGGATTTGAATGCCCATCTGTTATTCTGAGATGTGGGCTGAAGAAGTACCAAATACCAGTTTTTGTGCAGCCTGGACAAATTCATATTTATTTTAAAGGTAAAGGTACCCCTGACCATTAGGTCCAGTTGCGGATGACTGGGGTTGCGTGCTTATCTCGCTTTATAGGCTGAGGGAGCCTATAAGACAACTTCCAGATCAGGTGGCCAGCATTGACTTAAGTCGCTTCTGGTGAAACAGAGCAGTGCACGGAAACGCCGTTTACCTTCCCGCCAGAACAGTACCTATTTATCTACCTGCACTTTGATGTGCTTTCGAACTCTAGATGGGCAGGAGCTGGGACTGAGCAACAGGAGTTCACCCCGTCACAGGGATTTGAACTGCCAACCTTCTGATCGGCAAACCCTAGCCCTAGGGTCTGTGATTTAGACCACAGCACTACCCACGTCCCTTCCAATATTTATGAGTCCCTATATTCTAATGGAATTGCACCTAATAATAATAATAATAATAATAATAATAATAATAATAATAATAATGTTATTTATACCCTGGCCATCTGGCTGGGTTTCCCCAGCCACTCTGGGCAGCTTCCAACAAAATATTAAAATACAATAGTCTGTTAAACATTAAAAGCTTCCCTAAACAGGGCTTCCTTCAGAAGTCTTCCTAAAAGTCTGGTAGTTGTTTTTCTCTTTGACATCTGGTGGGAGGGTGTAATGATCTTCAAGGACTCTGGGACCAGCCTGAGACACCCCCTTAGTCGTTCTACACTCCAGCCTCCTCCTCTCTTTTTAAAAAAAATTAAATTCTTTAAAATGTTACAAAGTAAATTTAAAAATACATAAACATAAATTTGGATGTAGCCAAATTGTGGATGTAGCCTATCTGGATTTCAGCAAGGCCTTTGACAAGGTGCCCCATGATATTCTTGTAAAGAAGCTGGTAAAATGCGGGCTAGACAATGCTTCCATTCAGTGGATTTGTAACTGGCTGACTGACCAAACCCAAAGGGTGCTCATCAATGGCTCCTCCTCATCCTGGAGAGTAGTGACTAGTGGGGTGCCACAGGGTTCTGTCTTGGGCCCAGTCTGATTCAACATCTTTTTCAATGACTTGGATGATGGGCTTGAGGGCATCCTGAGCAAGTTTGCAGACAACACCAAATTGGGAGGGGTGGCTAATACCCCAGAGGACAGGATCACACTTCAAAATGACCTTAACAGATTAGACAACTGGGCCAAAGCAAACAAGATGAATTTTAACAAGGAGAAATGTAAGGTACTACACTTGGGCAAAAAAAATGAAAGGCACAAATACAGGATGGGAGACACCTGGCTTGAGAGCAGTACATGTGAAAAGGATCTAGGAGTCTTGGTAGACCACAAACTTGACATGAGTCAGCAGTGTGATGCAGCAGCTAAAAAAGCCAATGCAATTCTGGGCTGCATCAATAGGAGTATAGCATCTAGATCTAGGGAAGTAATAGTACCAGTGGATTCTGCTCTGGTCAGACCTCACATGGAGTACTATGTCCAGTTCTGGGCACCACAGTTCAAGAAGGATACTGACAAGCTGGAACGTGTCCAGAATAGGGCAACCAAAATGGTCAAAGGTCTGGAGGAGGGTGATTATATTTTTATAATCATCATAATTATTTGTTATTATTTACATAGAAGCGCTGAAGTGCGCACTCGGTTTGCGACCTTTTCGGGTTACGAACTGCGACCCGGAACGGATCGCGTTCGTAACCCGAGGTACTACTGAATTTCTAATTGTGGCTGTCATTTTAGATAAATTGGTCATTCTGCACTCCAGCCTCCTTCCCCGAGAAGCCGCTGGGTTCCCCAAGGGCAGACCAGGGTGCTCTTCCGCCCAATCCCTATTTTTATGCAAAATGTACTCAGTTAGTATGCCGCCACCACTGAACTCTTGGTAGGGTCGAACAATCAGGTACCAGACTTAGCTTTGGAGGTGAAAACATGCAAAATTGATTAGAGAACCAGAAACAAGTAGCACTACAAAGATACACCCCTTCATGGATCAATGCCTTGTCGTGGCGAAGGGGCTTGAATAACTCAGAGAAGCTATGAGCTATGCCATGCAGGGCCACCCAAGATGGACAGGTCATAGTGGAGAGTTTTGACTAAACGTGATCCACCTGGAGAAGGAACTGGCAAGCCACTCCAGTATCCCTGCCAAGAAAACTCCATGGACAAAGACAACAGGCATATAAAAGTTATGACGCTGAAAGATGAGCCCCTCAGGTCGGAAGGCGTCCAACATGCTACTGAGGAAGAGCGGAGGACAAGTACAAGTAGATTCAGAGCTGATGAAGCGGCTGGGCCAAAGCCGAAAGGACGCTCAGTTGCGGATATGCCTGGAAGCGAAAGGAAAGTCCGATGCTGTAAAGAAAAATATTGCATAGGAACCTGGAATGTAAGAACCATGAATAGAGGTAAGCTGGATGTGGTCAAAAATGAGATGACAAGAATAAATATCGACATCCTGGGCATCAGTGAACTAAAATGGAAGGGAATGGGTGAATTCAGTTCGGGTGACTATCATATCTACTACTGTGGGCAAGAATCCTGTAGAAGAAATGGAGTGGCCCTCATAGTCAACAAAAGAGTGGCAAAAGCTGTGATGGGATGCAATCTCAAAAATGACAGAATGATCTCGATACGAATCCAAGGCAGACCTTTTAACATCACAGTAATCCAAGTTTATGCACCAACTACCGGTGCTGAAGAAAGTGAAATTGACCAATTCTATGAAGACCTACAACACCTTCTAGAAATGACACCAAAGAAGGATGCTCTTCTCATTACAGGGGATTGGAATGCTAAAGTAGGGAATCAAGAGATAAAAGGAACAACTGGCAAGTTTGGCCTTGGAGTTCAAAATGAAGCAGGGCAAAGGCTAATAGAGTTCTGTCAAGAGAACAAGCTGGTCATCACAAACACTCTCTTCCAACAACACAAGAGACGACTCTACACATGGATATCACCAAATGGGCAGCATCGAAATCAGATTGATTATATTCTCTGCAGCCAAAGATGGAGAAGCTCTATACAGTCAGCAAAAACAAGACCTGGAGCTGACTGTAACTCAGATCATCAGCTTCTTATAGCAAAATTCCAGCTTAAACTGAAGAAAGTAGGAAAAACCACTGGGCCAGTAAGATACAATCTGAATCAAATCCCTTATGAATACACAGTGGAAGTGAGGAACAGGTTTAAGGATTTAGATTTGGTGGACAGAGTGCCTGAAGAACTATGGATGGAGGCTCGTAACATTATACAGGAGGCAGCAACGAAAACCATCCCAAGGAAAAGGAAATGCAAGAAAGCAAAATGGCTGTCCAACGAGGCCTTACAAATAGCGGAGGAGAGGAGGCAAGCAAAATGCAAGGGAGATAGGGAAAGATACAGGAAACTGAATGCAGATTTCCAAAAAACAGCAAGGAGAGACAAGAGGGTCTTCTTAAATGAGCAATGCAAAGAAATAGAGGAAAACAATAGAATGGGGAAAACCAGAGATCTGTTCAAGAAAATTGGAGATATGAAAGGAACATTTCGTACAAAGATTACCATAATCAAGGACAAAAGTGGTAAGGACCTAACAGAAGCAGAAGACATCAAGAAGAGGTGGCAAGAATACACAGAGGAATTATACCAGAAAGATATGGAGGTCTCGTACACCCCAGGTAGTGTGGTTGCTGACCTTGAGCCAGACATCTTGGAGAGTGAAGTCAAATGGGCCTTAGAAAGCACTGCTAATAACAAGGCCAGTGGAAGTGATGATATTCCAGCTGAACTATTTAAAATTTTAAAAGATGATGCTGTTAAGGTGCTACACCCAATATGCCAGCAAGTTTGGAAAACTCAGCAATGGCCAGAGGATTGGAGAAGATCAGTCTACATCCCAATTCCAAAGAAGGGCAGTGCCAAAGAATGCTCCAACTACCGCACAATTGCGCTCATTTCACACGCTAGCAAGGTTATGCTTAAAATTCTACAAGGCAGGCTTAGGCAGTATGTGGACCGAGAACTTCCAGAAGTGCAAGCTGGATTTCGAAAGGGCAGAGGAACCAGAGACCAAATAGCAAACATGCGCTGGATTATGGAGAAAGCTAGAGAGTTCCAGAAAAACGTCTACTTCTGCTTCATTGACTATGCAAAAGCCTTTGACTGTGTCGACCACAGCAAACTATGGCAAGTTCTTAAAGAAATGGGAGTGCCTGATCACCTCATCTGTCTCCTGAGAAATCTCTATGTGGGACAAGAAGCTACAGTTAGAACTGGATATGGAACAACGGATTGGTTCAAAATTGGGAAAGGAGTACGACAAGGTTGTATATTGTCTCCCTGCTTATTTAACTTATATGCAGAATTCATCATGCGAAAGGCTGGACTAGATGAATCCCAAGCAGGAATTAAGATTGCCGGAAGAAATATCAACAACCTCAGATATGCAGATGACACAACCTTGATGGCAGAAAGTGAGGAGGAATTAAAGAACCTTTTAATGAGGGTGAAAGAGGAGAGCGCAAAATATGGTCTGAAGCTCAACATCAAAAAAACCAAGATCATGGCCACTGGTCCCATCACCTCCTGGCAAATAGAAGGGGAAGAAATGGAGGCAGTGAGAGATTTTACTTTCTTGGGCTCCTTGATCACTGCAGATGGTGACAGCAGTCACGAAATTAAAAGACGCCTGCTTCTTGGGAGAAAAGCAATGACAAACCTAGACAGCATCTTAAAAAGCAGAGACATCACCTTGCCGACAAAGGTCCGTATAGTTAAAGCTATGGTTTTCCCAGTAGTGATGTATGGAAGTGAGAGCTGGACCATAAAGAAGGCTGATCGCCGAAGAATTGATGCTTTTGAATTATGGTGCTGGAGGAGACTCTTGAGAGTCCCATGGACTGCAAGAAGATCAAACCTATCCATTCTTAAGGAAATCAGCCCTGAGTGCTCCCTGGAAGGACAGATCCTGAAGCTGAGGCTCCAATACTTTGGCCACCTCATGAGAAGAGAAGACTCCCTGGACAAGACCCTGATGTTGGGAAAGATTGAGGGCACTAGGAGAAGGGGACGACAGAGGACAAGATGGTTGGACAGTGTTCTCGAAGCTACGAACATGAGTTTGACCAAACTACGGGAGGCAGTGCAAGACAGGAGTGCCTGGCGTGCTATGGTCCATGGGGTCACGAAGAGTCGGACACGACTAAACGACTAAACAACAACAACACAAAGATACAATTCTCAACAAAAGGTTACAAATAAAAAAATAAAAACAGTGTAAATCCTCACTGACTTACGCATATAGGTAGCAAGGCGTCCTAGTCTAAGTCCATCTCCCTTAAGCAAGGACTTTTGACGAGCGCATCGAAGACATCCACTCCAGGATGGCTGGCATAGAGCGCCAAGCAGCTAAGCAATTAACATTTCTCACTTTCCCATGTTTACCCAAAATTATCCCACGTGGAGGTCCAGGATTAGACCAGTTAAAACAAAAGTATAGATATGAACTCTGCCCATGGAGAAACTTCCTTGTTCTCCTCCACACACCTGGAGATGCTCAGCCAATTAGGCAGATGACCCCTCTCTATCCTGCCACCTTCAAATAAACATTCCCTTTTACAGCTGCAACTTAATATCCATTAACATATAAATCAGGTGAAGACAAGCACAATTAAAGGCCTGGAAACGATGCCTTATGAGGAACGGCTTAGGGAGCTGGGTATGTTTAGCCTGGAGAAGAGAAGGTTAAGGGGTGATATGATAGCCATGTTCAAATATATAAAAGGATGTCATTTGGAGGAGGGAGAAAGGTTGTTTTCTGCTGCTCCAGAGAAGCGGACACAGAGCAATGGATTCAAACTACAAGAAAGAAGATTCCACCTAAACATTAGGAAGAACTTCCTGACAGTAAGAGCTGTTCGGCAGTGGAATTTGCTACCAAGGAGTGTGGTGGAGTCTCCTTCTTTGTGCTTTTTTTTAAAAGAGATTTTTATTGATTTTCAAAGAAGACATACACAAACAAGACATATAATATAACACTGTCCCTTCGTTTCCCCTCCACACACCGGTCCACTTCTGCCACCAGTAGGACCCGTGTGCTTTAAGAATCAAAGGGGTCCAATTTTGAATTGAGTTCTGCTTCCCCCCTCCCTCCTCCCTCCATACCCCCCCCCCTGCCACTGAGAGAACAGGGAGGAAGGAGTTATGGGGATCTGCCTCCCCCAACTCTTTCATAATCATATTAACAAACCTAGAAGAAAAAGAAAGAAAAGAAAAACAAAAGGAAAATTGGGAAGAGTTCAAACTTCCCAGTTCTTATTATTTTAACATCTTAATTGTGACTCCCACGATAGTCTTCCTCATGGTTTTCCTAGCAAATTCTGATTACTTGTGGCGAATTTTCCAACTCAGTTTCAAATCTTAATCTTATAATATTAACTCAATCCTCCTCCTTTTTCATGCTGCCCTCCCACAGGTCCCCTCCTGCCACAAGAGGAACCTGCAGGGCACAGCACTTCCAAGGTTCCATTTCCTCCTCACCCATCTGAGCACCCCCTGCCACTGAGTGCCTCAGAGTAAGGAGAGGGGGGTACAGGTAGGTAGCCGTGTTGGTCTGGATCGAAGTAAAATAAAAAAAATTCCTTCAGTAGCACCTTAAAGACCAACTAAGTTTTTATTTTGGTATGAGCTTTCGTGTGCATGCACACTTCTTCAGATACAGTGAAATGGAAGTTTCCAGGCACTTATGTAGAGAAGGGGTGGGGAGGGGTGGGGATGGGGAGGGGGGATCACTCAGAAGGGTGGTGGAAATGGGTGATTGACTGACTGATAGCTGTTGATGACCGGAAACGACTGCAAATGGTTTTGCATGAAAAAGCAAGGGTGGAGATGGCTGAAGATCGCTTATCATGTATAATGAGATAAGAACCCGATATCTCTGTTCAAACCAGGTCCCTCCATGGTTTTGAGCTTGGTGATAAGTTGCAATTCAGCAACTTCTCTTTCCAGTCTATTTCTGAAATTCTTTTGTAGTAAGACAGCTACTTTGAGATCTTGTATAGAATGTCCTGGGAGATTGAAGTGTTCTCCTACTGGTTTTTCTGTCTTCTGGTTCCTGATGTCAGATTTATGTCCATTTATCCTTTGGCGTAGGGTTTGGCCTGTTTGTCCAATATAGAGAGCTGAAGGGCACTGTTGGCATTTGATGGCATACACAATGTTAGAGGATGAGCAATTAAATAGTCCTGAGATGGTATGTTGGATGTTGTTGGGGCCAGTAATGGTGTTGTCTGGGTGTATGTGGCAGCAAAGTTGGCATCTGGGTTTATTGCAGGCTCTGGTACCAGTGTCCATGTTAAGTCTGGTGGTTGTATTATTGTGGGTGAGGAGTTGTTTAAGATTGGGTGGCTGTCTGTAGGCAATGAAAGGTCTTCCTCCCAGAGCTTGAGAAAGGGAGCGGTCATTGTCCAGGAGAGGCTGTAGATCTCTGATGATGCGTTGTACTGTTTTAGCTTGGGAGCTGTATGTGATGACTAGTGGTGTTCTGTTATTTTCTTTTTTGGGTCTGTCTTGCAGCAGGTTCTCTCTAGGTATCTGTCTGGCTCTGTTGATCTGTTGTTTAACTTCATCAGGTGGATATTTTAGTTCTAAAAAGGTTTGCTGTAGATCTCTTAGGTGAGATTCTCTGTCTGTAGAGTTGGAACAGATGCGGTTGTAACGTAAGGCCTGGCTGTATACGATGGATTGTTTGGTATGTTTGGGATGGTAGCTAGAAGCATGTAGATATGTTTGTCGGTCAGTTGGTTTTCTGTATAAGGTGGTGTCTATACGTCCATCCTGTATTTTTATAGTAGTGTCCAAAAAATGTATTTCTTGCATAGATTGGTTCATTGTTAGGTTGATGGTGGGGTGAAAGTCATTGAATGTCTGGTGGAAGGTTTCCAGGGTCTGTTGTCCATGTGTCCAGATAATAAAAATATCGTCAATGTATCGCAGGTACAGGAGAGGTTTGAGTGGGTAGGAGTTAAGGAAACGTTGTTCTAAATCTGCCATGAAGATGTTGGCATACTGTGGGGCCATGCGGGTGCCCATGGCTGTGCCGCTGATCTGGAGGAACAGGTCATCACCAAATTTGAAGTGGTTGTGGGTAAGGACAAAGTGGCAGAGTTTGGTAGCAAAGTCCGCTGTGGTTTTATCTGAAATGGTGTTCCTTATGGCTTGTAAACCATCATTGTGTGGGATGTTGGTATATAGAGATTCCACATCCATAGTGGCTAGTATAGTATTGTTAGGAAGATTGTTCAAATATTGTATTTTCCTCAGAAAATCTGTGGTGTCACGTACGTAGCTGGGAGCACTGATAGCATATGGTTTCAGAACAGAGTCCATATAGCCGGAAACACCCACTGTAATGGTGCCAATACCTGAGATGATGGGGCGTCCTGGGTTTCCTGGTTTGTGTATTTTGGGTAGAAGATAGAAAGTTCCTGGCCGAGGTTCCGCTGGTGTGAGAGGGGGGTAGGCAGCTTTCTGCCTAAACACCTCACTTAACCTACAATAATTTACAGTAACTTAAAAATTCTTTCCAAACCATTCTTATACTCCCTTAAGGAAACATAACTTTTGTTTTCCCTTTCTTTTTTACATTCCATCTCCTCTCCCTAAGTCTTTTTCCCCCAATTGGTTCAGCATTTCCATTGTCATGCCAAGATTTCGAAAACCGTCTTTCAGAAACCAAAACAATACCTTTTAACTAAAGTTTTTACCCCACACCCATTCTTTCCCAGATCCATCTCCAGACCTTTGCCCCCCCCTGCCCCTGTCCTTCCCATCCCACAAAAACCCCACTCCACATTTTAACCCCTCCAGGATCTTCAATTCCATTAGACTTTAAGTCACTTTGTCTCTCATCTTCTTGTTCTGCTTGTTTTTCTTCCTTTTGAAAATCATATTTTGCTTCATCCCAAACAAATTTGTCATAGTCCAAGTTCTCTTCCAGTTGTTTCTCCTCACACACAGTCTCAGAGTCAGCAGTCTCCAAATTTAAATTATCTTCTAAGTCCTGGACTTGGACTTCAATCTCGACTGGTGGTAAGTTGGGATGTTGCCGTTCCTTGTAAAAATCTTCCCATGACAGCAAGTAGTTCAGCACAGTCTCCTGGAAGGCTCGAGAAAGCTTTGTTTTTATACCTCTCGTAACCGCAGATAAACAGGGGGTAGGGAACAATGGGTACTGGAAAATTCCTTTCTCAGACGATCGACTCCATTTTGGCTGTTCTTTTTCTTAGTTCTTAACTCAGTCCCAAATCCATTCTTACTTCCAATTTAAATAGTTCTTTCACATTTTCAAACAATTTTTCCTGTTCACAGCAGTGCAATCAATCCACCCGGTCTTTTGACAGTTTGACAGCTTTTGACAGCTGTCAAAACGCTCTTCCCCTTAATGCCGCTGTACCTCAAGGGGTGCCGGACTGAGGGGCTGAGATGGTTCCAAAAAGTCTTTTTTCCCCTCTCGGGTCCACAGTTTCAAATTCTTTCGTTATTCGGCTTAGGATTTTTTTTTTCCAAACGCCTCCCAGTTTCCCATTAGGAAGAGACCGGCTTCCGTTTCTTTAAAGTCTCTCCTATTTTCCAATCAGCAAATTTAGGATCCAGATCAAAGTTCCACTTACTTCTTTAGGAATCTTTAGTTTCAAATCGGAAGAATCCGCCGCTTGCCGGGTCAGGACTCGGAGCTTCGCTTCCCGGAGGTAAGATGTGGCCCAAAATGGCTCCCGCGGTTCAACCCCGCCGGCTCACGATCGCTCTATTAAGCTCTCGGGCGGCGGGGGATCCGCCAAACGGAGCCGCCGCTGGACGCCTGAGTCATCGGAACTCTCGATCCGATGCTTTTACGGGGAGTCCGCTCGCTCTGCGGACTTCCCCCCCCTCCGAGAAGCCAGGGACCTCGGCACGCGAAGTCCCTGCGTCCTTCTCACCGCCGCGACGAACCGGAAGCCCGGAGTCTCCTTCTTTGGATGTCTTGAAGCAGAGGCTTGACAGCCATGTCAAGAATGCTTTGATGGTGTTTCCTGCTTGGCAGGGGGTTGGACTGGATGGCCCCTGTGGTCTCCTCCAACTCTATGATTCTATGATTCTATAAAGGGTAATTCGACTAACAAAGCATTCCAACTTAAAGGGCAAAAAGGCACTTTCTCATGAGCTGGGGCTTGGCAAATCCCAGCAGCCCCTCTGGTGCTTCCCAGACTGCACCACGAAGAGCCAAAGTATAATATTTTCATACACAGGATTGCCTAAATTACTACAGAGGGCGTTCCACAGGGTGGGCGCCACTACTGAGAAAGCCCTCTGCTGCCTGGTTCCCTGTAACTTGGCTTCTCGCAGCGAGGGAACCGCCAGAAGACCCTTGGTGTTGGATCTCAGTGTCCGAACAGAACGATGGGGGTGGAGACGCTCCTCCAGGTATACTGGACAGAGGCCGTTTAGGGCTTTAAAGGTCAGCACCAACACTTTGAATTGTGCTCGGAAACGTACTGGGAGCCAATGTAGATCTTTCAAGACCAGTGTTATGTGGTCTCGGCGGCCGCTCCCAGTCACCACTCTAGCTGCCGCATTCGGGATTAGTTGTAGTTTCGGGGTCACCTTCAAAGGTAGCCCCACGTAGAGCGCATTGCAGTAGTCCAAGCGAGAGATAACTAGAGCATGCACCACTCTGGAGAGACAGTCCACGGGCAGGTAGGGACTCAGCCTGCGTACCAGGTGGAGCTGATAAACAGCTGCCCTGGACACACAGAATTGACCTGCGCCTCCATGGACAGCTGTGAGTCCAAAATGACTCCCAGGCTGCGCACCTGGTCCTTCAGGGGCGCATTTACCCCATTCAGGACCAGGGAGTCCTCCACACCTGCTTGCCTCCTGTCCCCCACAAACAGTACTTCTGTCTTGTCAGGATTCAACCTCAATCTGTTAGCCGCCATCCATCCTCCAACCGCCTCTAGGCACTCACACAGGACCTTCACCGCCTTCACTGGTTCTGATTTGAAAGAGAGGTAGAGCTGGGTATCATCAGGATACTGATGAACACCCAGCCCAAACCCCCTGATGATCTCTCCCAGCGGCTGCATGTAGATGTTAAAAAGCATGGGGGAGAGGACAGAACCCTGGGGCACCCCACAAGTGAGAGCCCAGGGGTCTGAACACTCATCCCCCCCCCCATTTTCTGAACACGGCCCAGGAGGAAGGAGCGGAACCACTGTATGACAGTGCCCCCACTGTTTAACCTCAATCCGTTAGCCGCCATCCATCCTCCAAAGTGTGCATAAGAGTAGAGCTTTACCTGTGTTGAGTTGGAAAAGGCTTACATTGGAACCTCGGTTTATGAACACTTCGGTTTATGAATTTTCGGTTTATGAACGCCACAGACCCATCTGGAACAGATTAATTCACTTTCCATTACTTTCAATGGGAAAGTTTGCTTCAGTTTATGAAGACTTCCGGAACCAATTGTGTTCATAAACCGAGGTACCACTGTATTTGCTTATGGTCTGGGGTTAAGGGGTGCCAATGCAGTACCGGATTCCCTGCTTATGGAATCGTCCACTTGCAGACAGATCTAAAGACAGAGACACTAGCTGTTATAAATAAATCCTGATTGGATTTATTGATGAGTTTTTGTAGGGAATGTGGGGGGGGGAGCAATGAACTAGCTGAAAAACTAATTTTTGAGAAGTCTACCTGCTCATCCCCACCCCAGACATGTTTCCCATGTCTCTTTCTTGACAGAGGTCATCATGTTGTTAAGTCGTTTAGTCGTGTCCGACTCTTCGTGACCCCATGGACCATAGCATGCCAGGCACCCCTGTCTTCCACTGCCTCCCGCAGTTTGGTCAAACTCATGTTCGTAGCTTCAAGAACACTGTCTAACCACCTCGTCCTCTGTCGTCCCCTTCTCCTAGTGCCCTCAATCTTTCCCAACACCAGGGTCTTTTTCCCGGGAGTCTTCTCTTCTCATGAGGTGGCCAAAGTATTGGAGTCTCTCAAGTGTCTCCTCCAGCACCATAGGTCATCATAAGGGCGACCAAAATAGTTTCTGGGCCAAAACCGGCCCTAAACCCCCATTGAAATGGATACAGAAAACCAGTTTCTTCCAATAGCACCTAGAAAAATGACATTTTAGTTAAAGAACCAATGCTCTTGCCAGTGGCACAGGAAGGGGGGTGCAAGCCTCCCCAGGTGTCATCACGGTGTGTGTGTGACAAAATGGCAAAAATATGTGTTTTTTTAAATAAATTTGGGCTCACGACACTTTGTGGGGGGAAATTATTTAAAATGAGTTTAATAACTTCATCTGACAATTGATTTACCTCAACATGATATTGAAACTTTTTAGTTCTGTCAACAAACACAACGGGACGTGGCTGAACTTGATGCTGTGTAGAGGAGAGGAGATGGATAAGGAAGGAGAGGGGGCGTTTATTTCAGACGAAAGTGAAAGGAATGGATTTGGATGATTTGATTTCAAAATTTGCAGAGAACAAAGTTGGGGGGGGGAGCTTTTAAGTGCTTATGCTCAAAATGTAAATAATAAACCAGAAAATACAAATTGCAACTGTATATTATTTTTCCTCCTTTTAATAATTTCAATTGGGGGGGGGTTGACAAAAAAAATGCACCGGGTGCCACCTGGCCTTACTACACAACTGCCCTGGGGTCCCTTCCAACTCTCCAGCTCTATGATTCTATGACAGAGAGAGGACATGGGAGAATGTATGAGATGTTAAAAGACAAGAGTTCTATGAATTCCTGGAGGAGACTGCTATCGATGGATATTAGCCAGGATGGCTCTACTCTGCCTCCACAGTTGAGGGCGGCAACGCTTTTGAATATCAGTTGCTGGAAACCCAGGGAGAGAAGAGGGTTCTGGGGCTCATGTTCGGCTCCCTAGGTCTCCCATAGTCGCATAGTCTATTCACATAGCCGCTTGCTCTTGAGCTTGGATCCTGCTTTTTGGCTTCTTCCTGGGGGCACCTGGCCAGCCGGGGATTGTGGCCGAGTATCCTGTCCACGCTGCTGCTTGCCCCCAGCCCAGGAATCAAAGGCCACAGCAGTTGTTTGTTTGCCCATCCGGTTCCCCTGGCAAAATCTCCTCACTGCTGAATGGCAGCAAATGGCAATCTGTGTAGATTGGAGAACCCGATTGCGGTTTGCTCCGATTCAGCTGTAAAGAGGGGAGAAGTGGAGGAGCCAAGTGTGGACGAGCCCCGAGTGTCTCACGCCAGCAGGATGTCCTCTGGGGAGACAGATGGTCTCCAAAAAGAATCCCGCTTGTCTTCCACTGGGCGACCAGCAGATCCAAAGAGATCTCGGCAGCCGGAAGACAGAAGATTGCACAGCAGGTGGGGGGAGAAGAAATAGCTGGACAACTCCTTCAATTTGCATTAATTTATTTTAATGAGGCACAGAAATAAGGTACAACTTAGGGAGAGGCGGGAAACCACCAGATAAAGATACCAGAAAAGAATGAATCCTTCCTTGAGGATGTTAAGGCATGATCCAGACAACACAGCCAAATCATGATGGAGGTCTGGCCAGGCTGACTGGGTCACATCCTGACCTTGCTGAAACACACCCCTCCCCTGTGGATTGTTCTCCCTGCCAGAAGAAATGCATTCATGCACACTGCATTTGGAGGGGGGTCTCTGCCCATTTTCTTCCTCTTCCCCCCCTCACTCACTCCAGTCTCAGGAAGAGCAGATGTATTGCTCTGGTGAGGCATTTTAGGAGAGGCGGGTGGGCTGTTCTGTTTCTCTCCTCTGTTCCCACAGATATGGGATCCACGGGTGGATCCTGTGGGATAATGGTTTGGTGCTTCACACAACCCACATCAGAAGAGTAGGGAAGGGCTCCCCCCTCCCCCTTCATTCTGGGGATTAGTAGAGTGGGGGGGAGGGGCTGATCCAGGCAAGCCAGCTGCAAAGTGGGTGTCCCACCCCCGCCCAAGTTTGCACTGCAAGATCATCTTGTGAAGCATAGAGATGGACCCAGCCTCTGGGGGTGGGAGAATATACACACAAACACAAACACACAAATTGGAAAATTAGAAAATCGTTGATTTCAGTAATGCAACTTAAAAGTGAAACCAATATATGAGATAGATATATGAGCAAGATATGTCAAGCCTTTGTTTGTTGTTGTTGTTTATTTTTCTTTTAATTTTTACAAATGCTTTCTTTTGGAAATTCCACAGTAATAAAGGAAATACAAAAATAAACATCACTATTACATTCCATTTATAATTGACCCGCCTAACGACAAATAATTACAGTGGTACCTCATGTTGCGTACAGCATCCGTTCCGGAGCCCTGTACGCAACGTAAGCAGTACGCAACATGAAGTGCCGCGTCTGCGCATGTGCATGGTGCGATTCAGCGCTTCCGCCCATGTGCATGACGTCATTTGTCGTGTCTGCGCATGCGCGCACCGGCGAACCCGGAAGTAACCCGTTCCGGAACTTCTGGGTTCGGCACAGACGTATCCTGTGTCGTAGGCAACCCGCAGCATTCGTAACATGAGGTATGACTGTACAATTATAACAAATCAAGGTTTGACATATCTTGCATTGCATGTCATGCATCTAGCTCATATATTGGTTTCACCAAGGCAGCCCTTTATCAGGAGGTTTTTTATGCGTGATGGTTTTTTCCATGGTTTTTAATCACCTGTAAGCTGTCTACAGTGGCTGGGAAAATCCAGCCAGATGGGCAGGCCATATATACTGCTGCTAATAATAATAATAATAATAATAATAATAATAATAATAATAGTAATAATCCTTTTTTATTTATACCCCGCCCTCCCCAGCCAAGGCCGGGCTCAGAGCAGCTAACACTAGATATAAAACAACTGATTAAAATACAACTGAAGAACAAGACTAAATACGTTAAAATTAAAAATGCAGCCTCATATGGAAGGAAAAGGGGGAGGGGATCATGGTTGGCTCCAGGCCCAAATGCCAGCTGGATCAACTCTGTCTTACAGGCCCTGCGGAAAGAAATCAGGTCCCGCAGGGCCCTGGTCTCAGGAGACAGAGCGTTCCACCAGGTCAGGGCCAGTGCTGAGAAGGCCCTGCTTCTAGTTGAGACTAATCTGATTTCCTTCGGGCCCGGGACCTCTAAGGTGTTACTATTTATGGACCTTAAGGTCCTCCGCGGGGCATACCGGGAGAGACGGTCCCATAAGTACAAGGGTCATGGGCCGTAAAGGGCTTTAAAGGTCAAGACCAGCACCTTAAATCTGACCCTGTACTCCACCGGGAGCCAGACAAGCTGGAAAAGCACTGGGTGAATAGGCTCCCATGGCAGGGACCCCGTGAGGAGCCTCGCTGCAGCATTCTGCACCCCATTGAGTTTCATTCCCACAACTCTTCATTCCCAACTTCAAACATTTCCAATTCTTTCACAAAAACCAAAATCCAGCTTTCTCTCATCTCATCATCACTCATCCCCACCACTCCAGATTCACACACATTAAGTCAGGCATCCTCAAACTCAGCCCTCCAGATGTTTTGGGACTACAACTCCCATCATCCCTAGCTAACAGGTCCAGTGGTCAGGGATGATGGGAGTTGTACTCCCAAAAGAGGGCCAGCTGCATTAAGTCTTCAGAAAGAAGGTATTGAGGGGCTCTGCCCTTTCTCTGTCCCCTGTTCACATTTCAGCATCTTCTCCTTTAAGTGACCACACTGTTTCTGTTCGGTTTCTGATAATTGGTTCTCATGGGAAACTTACAGATTCTTGCTTCACACAATTAACTCAAGGCAGTGTCAATTTACTCTTGGCAGAAAGCCAAGGTCTGCCTGACCTGACAACAACTCTCTCATTGGTTAATGACCAGCACTGAACTCTGTTATCTAGGAATGCTAGCACAGTTGTTTCTTGTGGGTGTTAGGAGTAGGAGTGCTGCGTAGAGAGTAAGGATTTATTTTGCTTTGCTTTGTTTGCAGAAAACTGCTGGTTTTATTTTCTTTTAATAAGTCCTGTAAATAGTTATTCTGCGTCTAGCCAACTAGTCATTTCCACCTCAACTAACTTCTGCGGTGTGCAGAAAAACTCTGCTAGGTTTGGGCTAAAGCCACTAGAGCTATGCCTGACACTTCAAAATACTAAGAGTTTCCTTGTTCTTCCTTTTGCTACGGACATACCCATAAATGCCCTTCCAACTCTATGATTCTATGATTATCCTTACTATTGGAAGATGCTACCTTCATTTCAATACATAAAAGACTTAAACTTTGATTGAAACTCTTTCTATATTGCTAAAATTTACATAATTTCTCTCTTGTCTGAGCTTGTTGATGTCTTCTACGTTTTACACTATCAGTGAACTTCTTTGCACACTGCATACATTGAAATGGTCTCTGCCCTTTGAGAGTCTACTGATATTTTCTATGTGCTCCACTTGGACTAAAACTCTTTCCACTCTCCATGTGAATCCGCTGATGAATTCTAAGTGTTCCACTTTGCCTGAAGCTCTTTCCACACTCTCTACATTTAAATTGTTTCTCTCCTGTGTGAATCCATTGATGTTTTCTAAGTGTTCCACTTACACTAAAGCTCCTTCCACACTCTATACATTTAAATGGTTTCTCCCCAGTGTGAATCCGTTGATGAATTCTAAGTGTTCCACTTTGCCTGAAGCTCTTTCCACACTCTCTACATTTAAATGGTTTCTCCCCAGTGTGATTCCGTTGATGTTTTCTAAGTGTTCCACTTGGACTAAAACTCTTTCCACTCTCCATGTGAATCCGCTGATGAATTCTAAGTGTTCCACTTTGCCTGAAGCTCTTTCCACACTCTCTACATTTAAATGGTTTCTCCCCAGTGTGAATCCGTTGATGAATTCTAAGTGTTCCACTTTGCCTGAAGCTCTTTCCACACTCTCTACATTTAAATGGTTTCTCCCCAGTGTGAATCCGTTGATGAATTCTGAGTGTTCCACTTACACTAAAGCTCCTTCCACACACTCTACATTTAAATGGTTTCTCCCCAGTGTGAATCCGTTGATGTTTTCTAAGTGTTCCACTTACACTAAAGCTCCTTCCACACTCTCTACATTTAAAAGGTTTCTCCCCAGTGTGATTCCGTTGATGTTTTCTAAGTGTTCCACTTGAACTGAAGTTATTTCCACACTCCATGTGAATCCGTTGATGTTTTCTAAGTGTTCCACTTGCACTAAAGCTCTTTCCACACTCCATACATTTAAATGGTTTCTCCCCAGTGTGAATCCGTTTATGAACTCTAAGTGATCCACTTTCACTGAAGCTCATTCCACACTCCATACACTTAAATGGTTTCTCCCCAGTGTGAATCCGTTGATGAATTCTAAGTGTTCCACTTTGCCTGAAGCTCTTTCCACACTCTCTGCATTTAAATGGTTTCTCCCCAGTGTGATTCCGTTGATGTTTTCTAAGTGTTCCACTTACACTAAAGCTCCTTCCACACTCTATACATTTAAATGGTTTCTCCCCAGTGTGAATCCTTCGATGAATTCTAAGTGTATCACTTGAACTGAAGCTCTTTCCACATTCTATACATTTAAATGTTTTCTCCCCAGTGTGAATCCGTTGATGTTTTCTAAGAGTTCCACTGTCAGTGAAGCTCTTTCCACACTCCATGCATTGGAATGGTTTTTCCCCAGTGTGAATCCGTTGATGTCTTCTAAATGTTCCACTATTAGTGAAGCTCTTTCCACACTCCATGCATTGGAATGGTTTATCCCCTGTGTGAGTCCGTTGATGGTTTCTAAGGTGTCCACTCTGACTGAAGCTCTTTCCACACTCCATACATTTAAATGGTTTCTCTCCTGTGTGAATCTGTTGATGGTTTTTAAGGTTGCCATTCGTACTAAAGCTCTTTCCACACTCCATGCATTTAAATGGTTTCTCCCCAGTGTGAATCCGTTGATGGTTTTTAAGGTTGCCATTCGCACTAAAGCTCTTTCCACAATCCATACATTTAAATGGTTTATCCCCAGTGTGAATCCTTTGATGAATTCTAAGATGTCCACTCCTACTGAAGCTCTTTCCACACTCCATGCATTTAAATGGATTCTCCCCGGTGTGAATCCTTTGATGAATTCTAAGTGTATCAATTGAACTGAAGCTCTTTCCACACTCTATACAGTTAAATTGTTTCTCCCCAGTGTGAATCCGTTGATGAATTGATAAAGTTCCACTGTCAGTGAAGCTCTTTCCACACTCCATGCATTGGAATGGTTTCTCCCCAGTATGATTCCGTTGATGAATTCTAAGTGTTCCACTTCTACTGAAACTCTTTCCACACTCTCTACATTTAAATGGTTTCTCTCCTGTGTGAATCCATTGATGAATTCTAAGTTCTTGACTCTGCCTGAAGCTCTTTCCACACTCCATGCATTTAAATGGTTTCTCCCCCGTGTGAATCCGTTGATGAATTCTAAGGTTGTCACTCCTACTGAAGCTCTTTCCACACTCTATACATTTAAATGGTTTCTCTCCTGTGTGAGTCCGTTGATGGTTTATAAGGTTACTACTCTGACTGAAGCTGTTTCCACACTCCATGCATTTAAATGGTCTCTCTCCCGTGTGAGTCCATTGATGGTTTCTAAGTGTTCTGCTACCAGTGAAGTTTTTTCCACACTCCATACCCTGAAATGTCTTCTCCACTGCTTGCTTTGGAGCACGTGGAAAATAAAGTCCTGTTTGGGTTTCAAGGAAGAGAACAAAGGAATATGAAACACAGAAAGTTCAATTAGCATATTCTCCTTTTTTAACATCTCATACATTCTCCCATGTCCTCCCCCCTGCAATGAAGAAATATCCATGAACATGCCTTCTAGTCGTCTGGTTCATAGTTTATAATGACATATTTCATCCTCTCCATACTAATTCTCCACCCCCAGGCCGTATTTTTGCTCATTCAACCTCTATATGTTTATTAACCACCTGCACAGTTCATTGGGCCTCAGGAGGTTCATACTGACCATTTTGGGAGATCCAGGCCTGAGTCTTTTTTAGGGACTGTGATATGGGCCTGTCAGAGAACGAGTGACAAGGCTTGGTGCTTGCGGTCAGCTGAAGGAGTGCTCAGGTAGGAAAATGTGCTTGGGTCTAATCAAAAAAGAATCGCCAGGCTGCCCAGGTAATGCAATTAGTGACCATTAACAGGTATCCTTGCAGACAGGCTTTCTGCTGTATACCGCCTCCTGTGATGTATTCCTGCTGTAGTCAGTCTCCTTCTGTATAATATTTTGGGGGATGGTCTTGGGTTACAGGGTGGACAATTTCAAAAGACTATATAAGGGCTTGCACACCTCCCTCCTGGCCTCTGTTGTTTTCTCCTACTGATAGGGAACCCACTTAAGGACTATATGGGCTCTTGGATGATGATGATGATGATGATGATAATAATAATAATAATAATAATAATAATATATTTTTATTATTATTAATACTCCGCCTATCTGGCTGGGTTTCCCCAACCACTCTGGGCGGCTTACAACAGAATATTAACATACAATATACAAATGACATGAGAAGACTGTGTTTATATATTTGTATCACCTATTAGTCCCATGATCCTTGTTTTTAAAAGCAATAAAAAGTTATTCCAAAAAGAAAAGAAAATGGCATCACACGGAGGCCCCATCTGCAGTCAATCCTGAAATTAGGATCAGGTCACGTCTGGTCTACTGTGCAAGCTGAGCGGCGAGGAAACCTCGAGCTCTGAGGTTCCTGGCTGCGTGGAGGGGGGGGACCCGCGAGAGCGACGCGGACCCCCAGAGGACCCCCAGATCGAGCTTTCTGGGGTTGTGAGGGCTCAGCAGTGCCCCGAAACGACTCCTCCGCTGCCCAGTAAGCTCTTTTGGAGCCCCAAGAGCCAGCGGAGTGGAAGTCGCGGGAGCCATTTTGAGCACACCGCTGCCTCCACGGAGCGAAGCTCCGAGCCGACAGTCTGCAAGCGGCAGGTTTTTCCTTCAAAAAGAAGATTTGAACAAATTGGACACCGTGAGTAAAAGAAAGATTTAAAAATCGGAACTTTAAAAATTGGCCACGGGAGGAGATTTTAAAGGGAAGTTGATCTCTCCCACTGAGTGCTTCATGATGCAGTTAACTTGTCTGAAGCTGTGAACTGACAGGAAGCTTCAAATCGCCTAAAAATTGAGTCTAAAGGCTTTCCCTAAGGCAGGGTAAAAGGGAAAGTTGAACTGTAAATAGATCCCTGCAAAAGACTGTTTTTGACAAGGGGAAGCCCCCCCTGGAAGTTGGAGTCGGGTCAAAGGAAGGATCAGCTAGCCGCCATTATGATGTCACAATAGAAAGGATTCCTTCAGTAGCACCTTAAAGACCAACTAAGTTTTTATTTTGGTATGAGCTTTCGTGTGCATGCACACTTCTTCAGATACAGTGAAATGGAAGTTTCCAGGCACTTATGTAGAGAAGGGGTGGGGAGGGGTGGGGATGGGGAGGGGGGATCACTCAGAAGGGTGGTGGAAATGGGTGATTGACTGACTGATAGCTGTTGATGACCGGAAACGACTGCAAATGGTTTTGCATGAAAAAGCAAGGGTGGAGATGGCTGAAGATCGCTTATCATGTATAATGAGATAAGAACCCGATATCTCTGTTCAAACCAGGTCCCTCCATGGTTTTGAGCTTGGTGATAAGTTGCAATTCAGCAACTTCTCTTTCCAGTCTATTTCTGAAATTCTTTTGTAGTAAGACAGCTACTTTGAGATCTTGTATAGAATGTCCTGGGAGATTGAAGTGTTCTCCTACTGGTTTTTCTGTCTTCTGGTTCCTGATGTCAGATTTATGTCCATTTATCCTTTGGCGTAGGGTTTGGCCTGTTTGTCCAATATAGAGAGCTGAAGGGCACTGTTGGCATTTGATGGCATACACAATGTTAGAGGATGAGCAATTAAATAGTCCTGAGATGGTATGTTGGATGTTGTTGGGGCCAGTAATGGTGTTGTCTGGGTGTATACACCCCTCCTTCTTCGATATTCCCTGTGCTTATACACCTTCTTCACAAATCTCCTGTCTCAAAATGTGGCCCCCACCCTGGCATGGAAGTCGTCAAAGTATAGATCAAAGTATAGATCTTCCGCATGTCCTAAATCTGTTGTGTTCTTAAGAACACCGGGCATGTAGACCCTTTAAAAGCTCCAGAGGTGAGCTTGTAAAATTTGTGAATTTGCTGAAATGGCAAAATTAATGGCAACAATTAGAGGCTGTTCTAACCAAAAAAATCTACAAAGAGTGGAACTGTGTAAAGGAATATATGGAAAGAATTGGGATTAGAGTTCAAAGCACAGAAGAATATAAGATGATATTATAACATATATGGAATAAGAAATACAAACGTTAGTTAACACAACGAGAAATAACATGCAGAGAAGATCACAGATCGCAGATGGGTGAAGGAAAGTTAACGGGTCGAGGGGAGGGGGGTAAAGGGCAACATCTGGAAATCTGTTAAAGATATAAATGTGATTTAAAAGGTCAAGAACAAGGAGTTAAAAGAAGGATACTAACATTAAGAAATGAAAAAACAAGAGATTTCAGAATAATTTGGTACAAAGGAAAATATGCAAGTCATGTTCTTGCTTCTATTCTGGTTAATTTTGGATGTAAGTCTTCTGTTGAAAAGATTGTATATGAATATAAAAATCACATGTGGACAAGGCAAAATAATAATAATGAAAGACTAGCAAAACAAGGAAAGACTCAGCCGCTGGAAGGGGGGAAAGTTACCACAGAGAAAGGATGCTATCATTTTCCTCTGATGTAAGTTGACTTTTGCAAGTTTGTGATCTATGCTCAAATGTATTTTGGAATCCAGAAAATTTGCAATTAACCTCAGCTGATTAAAACCCACCCAAATGAAAAACAAAACAAAACATAAAAACATACAGTAAGAACTCCAGAGGAGAACTTTAGGCTCCTCTTGTGACAAGATTCCCAAAGGCTTAGGGTAGCTTGATAGAACTAGATTATTTTGAGACAGCACCAATTTCCATTTCTTGTTAATCAAACCCCACAGACTCTCTGCTATATTTCCCCCCAAAAGCTTTTACAAGTACCTATCAGGCTGGTAAGAATTTTATGACAGTCAGTCAAAAATGATCTTATGAGTGCCATGTCCTCTGTTAGTAGTACAAGACACCCAATGACTGATAATCCCTCCAGAATGTTGGGAGACGGAGTCTTTTATCCTTGCTTTAGCATTTCCTGAGGATAGATCTAAAATCTGCTTTCACATTAGTTCCTCTACTTTTTTAGCCTGAATAGGGGAGAGACATGTTTTGTTGCATCTGGGAGAGAGGAAGTGGTCGGGTTTTTGCTGCTGCAGATGCAGAAGGACATTTTCCCTCTGCTCCTCCCATGTGCAAATGTTTCCATCTGGCTGCAGCCTCTGTTCACAAATGTGACTTATCCCTCCATCTGAAGGGGGTTTATTTGCATGCGCAGTTTTCCTTGACCCAAAGCCCCTTCCCCAAAAAGGAAGGCAGCATTTGGATCCCAAGGAAGAACAGAGCTGCAGACCCCCTGCGAACTGGCCCCCTCCCTGGCTTGGCAGAGAGGACAAGGGAGGACCCTCCGCTCCCTGACTTGGGGGTCTCCCCCCCAATGCATGATCTGAACAGGGACCCCCATGCACCCTCTCTGCACCCCTGGGACCCCCTTCTCCCCATGGCACCCTCAGGGGGAAGAGAGAGATGGGAGACTTGTTTGGCAGGGGGTTGGACTGGATGGCCCTTGTGGTCTCTTCCATGATTCTATGGCTCACCGGATTCCAGGAGGGGAGAAGAAAGCAGCCTCCTCTGGGCTTTGCAGGCAGAGATGTGGGAGGGAGGGAATTCAGCAATGGAGGACCTTGCCCCCTCCCCCTTCACTTCCTGTCCTCTCTAGGAATGCAGCTCTGCTCCTTTTAACCCTTGCCCTTCCTGCTTCTGCGCCTGCGCTCAAGGGGCTGCCCCCCTTCCCTCCCTCTTTCTCCCTCTGTGCCAAGGACTCTGCCCCAAGGAGCCCACATCTAAGCAGACAAACCACAAGGGAGAGGAGGGTGTCCGTGAAGGGGGGGTTATCTTGGCTCTTCCCCCTCCCCCAACTTTGTACCTCCAGGCTCCTGAATCCCAAGGAAAGTCTGGGATGGAGAAAAGGCGAAAGTCTGCCTAGTGGAGGGCTCATAAATGGCTTTATCAAAACACCCTCTTTTTTTAAAAAAACCCAAACTCCAGCTCAGCGAGTGGGGGGGGACGTGGGGGAGGGGCTTCTCAGCCAGGAGATCCCTCCCCTCCGGAAAATAATCCCCCCCCCACCGGGGTCAAGTGGATTTTTCTGCTTCTGTATGTTCTCGAAGCTACGAACATGAGTTTGACCAAACTGCGGGAGGCAGTGGAAGACAGGAGTGCCTGGCGTGCTCTGGTCCATGGGGTCACGAAGAGTCGGACACAACTAAACGACTCAACAACAACAACAATCCGCTTCTCATCCCAGGAAAAGACAGATGAGGAAGTGAAGTGTCCCAGGCAAGGAATGAAACGCACACGCGATTGGGGGGCTCAAGGGGGAGCAGATGTGGAAGCCCCAAACCACCCCCAGACAGGAAAGGAGAAGCTCAGGATTGCGGAGAGAGGGAGGGGGGCGCATGTTGCTCAGTGGGGCGGCCCCTCCCTCTGGGACTCTTCCCACTTCAAAGGAAGAGGGACACGTGCCATTTTTTCCCTGTGTTTCCTGTCTCTTCCCCCCCCCTATTTTCTCCCTCTCTCTCTTTACCTCTTGGTCCTCTCTGCTCCTCCGCCTTCCTGGCTCCAGATTATTCCGCTTTCCTTATGCGCAATAGAAAGGGGTTTTGGGGGGGGGGTCTGCAGTGACGCCCCTCCTTCCCTCCCCAACTTTCCTTCTGGCCCCCCTTCCGGCCTGGAAACTTCCGGCACATTTAGCAGCGACACTTCCGGTTCCTTTTGGGATGCGCTTGCCCGTAGAGCTACTTCCGCAGAGCAGCCTCCCCCTGTGTTGGGATGGGAAGAGGAGGGGACGGCGCTGCCTTTGGCCTCCTGCTCTTGGGGCTCCAAGGGGACCCCACAGAAGAGGGTCGAGATGGCTGCGGGAGGGGCATCATATCTGGGGGTGATCTGAGTTTGGGGGGAGAGAAGGACGTGGTTTTCCTGCCCCTAAACCTGCAAGCTATGGTTTCCCCAGTAGTGATGTATGGAAGTGAGAGCTGGACCATAAAGAAGGCTGATCGCCGAAGAATGGGTGCTTTTGAATTATGGTGCTGGAGGAGACTCTTGAGAGTCCCATGGACTGCAAGAAGATCAAACCTATCCATTCTTAAGGAAATCAGCCCTGAGTGCTCACTGGAAGGACAGATCGTGAAGCTGAGGCTCCAATACTTTGGCCACCTCATGAGAAGAGAAGGATCCTTGGAAAAGACCCTGATGTTGGGAAAGATTGAGGGCACAAGGAGAAGGGGACGACAGAGGACAAGATGGTTGGACAGTGTTCTCGAAGCTACCAGCATGAGTTTGACCAAACTGCGGGAGGCAGTGCAAGACAGGAGTGCCTGGCGTTCTATGGTCCATGGGGTCACGAAGAGTCGGACACGACTAAACGACTAAACAACAACAACAACAAAACCTGCAAACAGGGCAGCTTGAGGGGGTTGGGTCTGATCCAGCCAAGCCCATGTTGCCCAGAGACCCCTTGGCCCAGCTTGGAGAAGAGGATTGCTTGGGAAAGTGAAGATCTAATGATCTAATAAGAAGAAAATCCTTTTCCTTGTTCTTTCTTCCTGGGTCAGAGGGTGGGAGGGCTTTCCTGATAAAATTATAAGAATAATATTTTATTTGTACCCCACCCTCCCCAGTCTAGACCGGGCTCAGGGCGGCTAACAACACTAAAATCACAGCAAGACATAACCAGAAAACAATTTAAAATACAGTTTAAAATACAATGTTGAAATTTAAGATTTAAAAGTTTACATATGCAGCCTCATTTTAAGTAGTCCATGAATGAAAAACCCTGACCGGGGGGGGGGGGTGACACAGGGGTCAGTCCGTGTCCAATTCAAAGGCGAGGCTAAACAGCTCTGTCTTGCAGGCCCTGCGGAAGGATGGCAGATCCCTCAGGGCCCTGGTCTCCTGTGAGAGAGCGTTCCACCAGGTCGGGGCCAGTACTGAAAAGGCCCTGGTCCTAGTCGAAACCAATCTGACCACCTTATGGCTTGGAATCTCCATAATGTTGTTATTTGTGGACCTTAAGGTCCTCCGTGTGGCATACCAGGAGAGGCAGTCCCGCAGATACAAAAGTGGGGCTGGATTGTAGCCCGCTGTATGTGTCAGGGAAATCCATTGCTCCACCCCTTTCCCCCCTTTGGCCCTGCGCACAGTTGGCCTTCTGCCTGCTCTTTTGGTGGTGGAAATGACACATGGAAACCGCTGTATAAGAGACCCCACCCACTGCATTGGCTCCCCACAGCAGCTTGCTAGATGCCTCTGGGATGACCCATGTATAGGGGGTTCCTGACATTCTTGAACCCCTTTCTCCCCACTGATGGAAATCCATAGGCATGCTGGAGGTACTGCGCCACTGAGAGGATAAGGCTCTTGAAAGGTCCTTGTCCACTGATACATCCTGCAGCCTGGATTGCTTTAAATCTCTAATCCTAGGATTTGGGACTGTGGGTAGGAAGAGAGAGTGTCCTCCAAACAATTAAAATGATGCATATTACGGCAAAAATGAAGCTCTTCACACAGCTTGTGGGATTATTTCCACCTGGAGCGATTGCATTTTTCCCCCCCAAAAGGAATACAAATGTTTTGGGTGGTTCAAGACAAATTCTGGAACTACCCCTGCCCCGTTGTGGAGTGTGAATCCCAGGCAAGGGAGACTGGCTGTGCTGGGGATTGTGTCTTCCCCAAGGCCAAGTCTGGGGGTGTGATTCTGCAGGGTCCCTGGTGTTCTCTTGTGCCGAACAAGGCCCACAGCCCACCCTTTTCACAATACAGGAAGCCCGTAAGTGGGTAGGTCAGTCGGTAGAGCATGAGACTCTGAATCCAGGGATTATGGGTTAGAGCCCCATACATTGGGCAAAATATTCCTGTCCTGCAGGGGGTTGGACTAGATGCCCCCCGGGGTACCTTCCAACTCTCCAGTTCTATGATTCTATGACGGGGAGGAAATGGGACAATGCACAAGAGTTCTATGAATTCCTGGAGGAGACTGCTATCGATGGATATTAGCCAGGATGGCTATACTCTGCCTCCACAGATGGGGGTGGCAACGCTTTTGAATATCAGTTGCTGGAAACCCAGGGAGAGAAGAGGGTTCTGGGGCTCATGTTCGGCTCCCTAGGTCTCCCATAGTCGCATAGTCTATTCACATAGCGCCTCGCTCTTGAGCTTGGATCCTGCTTTTTGGCTTCTTCCTGTGGGCACCTGGCCAGCCGGGGATTGTGGCCGAGTATCCTGTCCACACTGCTGCTTGCCCCCTGCCCAGGAAGCAAAGGCCACAGCAGTTGTTTGTTTGCCCCTCCGGTTCCCCTGGCAAAATCTCTTCACTGCTGAATGGCAGCAAATGGCAATCTGTGGAGATTGGAGAACCCGACTGCGGTTTGCTCCGATTCAGCTGTAAAGAGGGGAGAAGTGGAGGAGCCAAGTGTGGACGAGCCCCGAGTGTCTCACGCCAGCAGGATGTCCTCTGGGGAAAGATGTTCTCCAAAAAGGTTCCCGCTTGTCTTCCACTGGGCGACCAGCAGATCCAAAGAGATCTCAGCAGCCGGAAGATAGAAGATTGCACAGCAGGCTGGGCCTTGTCTGTTGGCCTCTGTGATGTTCCTGCTCAAGGCTTGGCTCCAGGAAGGACGCCTCTCCCAAACCCCCCCCCCCTGTGGTGTCATTTACCTTCTGGAGACTCTTGTAAGGTGGGGGCAGGGAGAGAGAAGTAGCTGAGCAACTCCTTCAACTTGCATTAATTTATTTTAATGAGGCACAGAAATAAGGTACAACATAGGGAGAGGCGGGAAACCACCAGATAAAGATACCAGAAAAGAATGAATCCTTCCTTGAGGATGTTAAGGCATGATCCAGGCAACACAGCCAAATCATGATGGAGGTCTGGCCAGGCTGACTGGGTCACATCCAGACCTTGCTGAAACACACCCCTCCCCTGTGGATTGTTCTCCCTGCCAGAAGACATGCATTCATGCACACTGCATTTGGAGGGGGTTCTCTGCCCATTTTCTTCCTCTTCCCCCCATCACTCACTCCAGTCTCAGGAAGAGCAGGTGCTTTGCTCTGGTGAGGCATTTTAGGACAGGGGGGTGGGCTGTTCTGTTTCTCTCCTCTGTTCCCACAGATATGGGATCCACGGGTGGATCCTGTGGGATAATGGTTTGGTGCTTCACACAACCCACATCAGAAGAGTAGGGAAGGGCTCCCCCCTCCCCCTTCATTCTGGGGATTAGTTGAGGGGGAGGGGAGGGGCTGATCCAGGCAAGCCAGCCCCAAAGTGGGGTGTCCCACCCCCGCCCAAGTTTGCACTGAAGGTCATCTGTGAAGCATAGAGATGGACCCAGCCTCTGGGGGTGGGAGAATATATACAGTGGTGCCTCGCAAGACGAATGCCTCGCACAACGAAAAACGCGCAAGGCGAAAGTGCTTTGCGATTTTTTTTTGGAGACTCGCAAGCCGAATTTCCCCCGGTTTGTTTTAAATTGCACAACCGCGCTTCACAAGACGAAATTTTCACAGTAAGAAACGACTCGCGGAACGAATTAATTTCGTCTTGCGAGGCCCCACTCTGTGTGTGTGTGTGTGTGTGTGTGTGTGTGTGTGTGTGTGTGTGTGTGTATAAAACAGAGAAGCAAAGTTACAGGGAACCAGGCAGACGGCCTTCTTGGCAGTAGCCCTCCCTTCCAATGTCAAGGAGATAAAGAACTACACAACTTTTAGAAGACATCAGAAGGTAGCCCTTTATCAGGAGGTTTATTATGCTTGATGTTTTTGTTCATGGTTTTAGTTTACCTGTAAGCTGTCTACAGTGGCTGGGAAAACCCAGCCAGATGGGCAGGCCATATTTACTACTGCTGCTGCTACTACTACTAATAGTAATAATCATTTTTTATTTATACCCCGCCCTCCCCAGCCAAGTCCGGGGTCAGAGCGGCTAACACAAGATATAAAACCGATTAAAATACAACTTAAGAACAAGACTAAATACGTTAAAATTAAAATTAAAAATGGAGTCTCATACGGAAGGGAAAGGGAAAATTGGGGGGGGGGATCAGGTTGGCTCCAGGCCAAATGCCAGGTGGAACAACTCTATTTTACAGGCCCTGCGAAAAGAAATCAGATCCCGCAGGGCCCTGGTCTCAGGAGACAGAGCGTTCCACCAGGTTGGGGCCAGTGCTGAGAAGGCCCTGCTTCTAGTTGAGGCTAATCTGATTTCCTTCGGGCCTGGGACCTCTAAGGTGTTACTGTTTATGGACCTGAAGGTCATCCGCGGGGCATACCGGGAGAGACGGTCCCATAAGTACGAGGGTTATGGGCCGTAAAGGGCTTTAAAGGTCAAGACCAGCACCTTTAATCTGACCCTGTACTCCACCAGGAGCCAGTGCAGCTGGAAAAGCACTGGGTGAATATGCTCTCATGGCAGGGACCCTGTGAGGAGCCTCGCTGCAGCATTCTGCACCCGCTGGAGTTTCTGCGACAGCTTCAAGGGCAGCCCCCACAATATAATGGAGTTGGTCCCTCATTCCCATGCCATCCCGTCCCAGCCAGAGGACCTCTGTCTTTGAAGGATTTAGCTTCAACCGGCTCCCACGTAGCCATCCAGCCACAGCTTCCAAGCATCTGGTCAGTGTGTCTGGGGCCAAGTCGGTATGGCCATCCATCAACAGATAGAGCTGAGTGTCATCAGCATATTGGTGACAACGCAGCCCAAAGCTCTGGACAATCCTGGCAAGGGGGTTGGACTGGGTGGCCCTTGTTGTCTTTTCAAACTCTATGATTCTATGAAAGATGTTAAAAAGCATCGGGGAGAGGATTGCGCCCTGCAGCACTCCACACACCAAGGAGTGGCGCGGCGGCATCTCCCTCCCTAGAGCCTCCCTAGTCCCCAACCAGAGATAAAAGAGCACAGCCATTGTCGGGCTATGCGGTGGTCCAGGTGATCATGATCGACCATGTCAAAGGCTGCTGACAAATTGAAGAGAATCAGCTGTCCCGACCTCCCTCGGTCCAGTTGTCTACAGAGATCATCTGTTAGGGCGACCAGAGCTGTCTCGGTCCCAAAACCATAATGCAAACCGGACTGAATTGGTTCCAAAGCTGATGTTTCCTCCAGAATCCTGCCAAGCTGTTCAGCAACCGCTCTCTCAATTTCCAATTACTACTACTACTACTACTACTACCAGCCCTGCTTCCAAAGCAATATCATGAGACTCACACTCCACTTTTCACAACTCTTCAGTCCCAACTTCAAACATTTCCAATTCTCTTCCACAAAACCAAAAACCAGCTTTCCCTCATCTCATCATCACTCATCCCCACCACTCCAGATTCACACACATTAAGTCAGGCATCCTCAAACTCAGCCCTCCAGATGTTTTGGGACTACAACTTCCATCATCCCTAGCTAACAGGTTCAGTGGTCACGGATGATGGGAGTTGTACTCTCAAAACTGTTGTAGGCTGTCTGTAAATGCCAACTACACCAGTTGGACTTCAGCAGAGTAAGCACAGGCACAGGGAAAACTTCCTGGTCGCAGTTGAAGGCAAGTAGCTTGACACAGGAACTCACTGCTACTAGTACTGAGTAATGTTATAAGAATTTTGAGGTCATATCTATATATATATAATAATTGTTCATAAAACATGTACATGAATGTACAGGCACATGTCTGAAGCAGCACAGGAAGACAGGCCTTTCTGACACCATTTTGACTCTCTCTCTGACCAGGTGTTCCTCTGCAAGGAAGAAGTGGGGTGGGGGGAACCTTCTCATTGTCTCAGGAATTAAAGTGATAATCCCTGGCATCCTGATACCTGACTGCCAGACAAAAGGGTGTGATTAACTTGGCTGGGAAACAGGGAAATGTAAATATCTCTCAATTTTGTTGATTAGGTTTTGGGGGGCAGGGGGCAGGGTCCAGACTGCTCAGATTACTGCCACCAGACCTCCCCTTTCATGATGTACCTATGATGAATCTAGGGAGGGGGGTCTTGGGCTACACCCCTTCTGTGACATATGGATGATGCTTCTGGGGGGTGGGCTGAAACCAATTTCAAATTTCTTTTTAAGGGCAAGACATCTTTGTTTGGGGTTCCTTCCTTGTTCTCCTGTGTGAGAGGAAGGACCCTGTTGCAACAGCAAAAATAAAAGTGCCTTGCTTCGTACGTCCTGGTTTGGTCTCTGTTATTTGGTGGGCAGGAGACGCTTAAATTCGTCTGCTTGCCTGGATCCTTGAGCTCTCCCTGGGTCAAGATCCATTTCTCTGGGTTCATAGGAACCAGCTTAAATTTTACAACAATTTGGCGACCACTTCGGGGACCCAGTTTTGCCTTGAGCTCCGGGTTCACTGAGGAAGGGGAGCCCAGCGCGCCCTTGCCTCTTTTGCAGGGGGGTAAACCAACCTCAGGACCCGAGGCACTTGGTAGTAATTGAGAGTCCAAGCGGGACCCCCAGGACGAAGCAACGTTTAAAGGGACAAGGCTGTTTTTTTTTCAGGAACCAGTTGGAAGCTGGAGACAACGGGATTCGACTGAAAGGATCGGTCGTGAGTATTAAAAGGGGACACCTTGGGTGAGCTAAGAACCACAGCAACTAAAAATCTATTTCTCCACTTGGACTATCCTTTTCTACTCTCCTCTTTGGACCTTAGTTGCAGCAAGGCTGCCAGGCACAGTTACAAGGTAGAACTGAGGTCCAGGGCAACAGTCTTTACGTTAAACGCAGAGCTCAGAAAGACTGTCCCAGCTCCCTTCTGCCAAACTGAGCAGAAGTCTGAGCAAACTGTCGCTTTTCTACCAATCTGGGAATCTGGCTATCCCAGCTCTGTTTCCTATTCCTCTGCTCTTAATCTTCGGGTGAAGACGCCCCCCTGCCATGGCGACCTTTGTTAGGTATGACCCATGACCAGAGATTGCAAGTGCGCCCGTTCCTTTCCTACTACTCTGTATCTCTGTATTCCTCAGTTCCGACCTGACATTGCGTAGGCAAGCGTTCAGTAGGATATGAGTCTAGTGTGTAAGAGGCAGGGAAGTTGCTGTGGAACCCTCAGGCAATTGATGACCAGTGGGAGGGTTCCAATAGGGTTTTAGCTGCACCAGGCCGCCTAGTAGTTAGTGCACGCGAACGGCAGGCAGGAACACCACTAGGACGTGGGGGTGAGTCATAGACTCGGGAAGTTAAGAGTGTCCAGGAACAGGGTCGGGGACCCGAACTGCAGTATAAAAAGGCTTAAGTAAAATGGGTGCAACCCACTCTAAGGAATTCCTTTCCCAGACTCCCAACCGAGGCAAAGCACAACTGAGGCTTGGCTCCGGTAAGGACTTTGAGGATGAAAGTCCACTCCAATTCGTTCTCTTAAATTGGCACGAAATCCCCGGGGCGGACAAGCTTGAAGGGAACCAATTGCAAAAACTTTGTAAGAAAAAAACACTGGGTCCGCTTTACTATGGACCACCCAGATGAGGGGAAATGGCTACCAGGAGGTTCCTTTAACATACAGTGAATCTCCGCTTTAAAATTAACCCTGGTGAACTCTGAATGAGAAAAGTTTTGTGAGGAATCCTACAAAGTATGTTATGGTATAAAATTATATATGTTTGCATGTTACATGTTGTCTGTGTTGTCTGTGAAGTGTATGTGCGTCTGATCCTTGTGTCTGCTATAGTTCATTGTTCCCCTTAAAGTAAATGAGAGATATAATCCAGGTTTAGGAAATTAGGGGTTTGTGTAAAATTTGGCCATGACACCCACAGACTGCCTTTTTTAAAGCATGCATAGTTTAAAATAATATAATAATAAGGCAAGCTTGCTTAAATAATCTTATGTAAGGGCTTGATCAACCCAAAAACAATGGCAAATATTTAAAAGAGTGGAGGTAGTGTGTAAAGGTTTGTTTTAAAGAGGCTGTAGAAGGCCATTTTTTCCTCTCCAAAAGTAAAAAGAGGGGGCAGGATGAAGGAAAATAAGAGTAGTAAGTTTGAAAATGCTTGCTCAATGCTTTGAAAATATTTTGAAACTTGAAAATGTTCACTTCATGAGGTGTGCAAATGTTTGTTATTGAGAGAGGCTCTAAAAGGGAGTCTTCCTCCAAGTGACTAGAGGAATATTGACTAAAGGAAAATTGAACAGCTATTCCTATAAAGGTGAATTGTTTGTCAAAAGTAGAGCTTCCTTAGCCAGGAATTGTCTATCTGAGTCTAGTTTTAACTTCAATTGTGTTGGGCTCCTGATATCACCTCTTAAGGAAAAAAACTCATCTGCTAAAGGGTTCTATATAAAGTTGGTATTTTCATTCAAATCTTGTGAATCCTGTATCTTAGAGGGTTAGACTAAATGACCTCAGGGTCCCTTCTAACCCCCATTTTAGAGCTATGTGAAAGGCAATGTGTCTGATGTGGTGATGGGTTGAAATTCAGCCCAGCTCTGCTTTCTGGCAAGGAAAGATTATTGGTTTTCAGAGTTGGAACAAGAGTGTAATTGTTGTTTTTGTGGAGTGATTATATAAGTTTTTATCACTTTCTCTATTAAGGGTTAAAGTTTAAGCACATATGAAAGTCTTGAACATTTCCCAATCTTTCTCTAGAGAGTAAAAGTGGGGTGTATGTGCATACCTACCCCTTTCTGTACAGAAAGGGGGAGCGGGAAGGGAAAAGGGAGATTGTAACCTTGAAAATGTTTGTTTGTGAACTCACAATATTTAAGGTCTGTGTCACAAGGGAGCCATGTGCTCTGTATGTAATGTTTCACCATGTGACTATGGAATATGGTGTTCCTTCTAGGGAAATGTTATTAAAAGTAGAGGATCCATAGCCAGCAAATGTCTATCTGAGTCACTTTAACCTTGATTCAAATGGACAGAATGGTTTTAGTAAGGAAGTAAATTCCCTCTTAAACTGTTTATCCAATCTTAAGGTTTGCTAAAGGCTTCTATATAACGTTGGTACTTTTAATCTTCCCCTTCCTTATTTTTCCCTTAGTACACACATGTGCTTCCGTGATAGGGCATAGCCTGTGTTTCCTTCCCAGTCAGGCGTCTGTACTCAAATGTATGTGTATCCTAAGGGCAGTGATAGTGTTGAGATCCCCATATTTCAGAAGGGGTGGACTAGATTACTCAAGATCCCTTCCAACCCTTTCCAAACTTGCAAAAAGGAGGGAGAGAAAATGTGTTTGTAAGCACTGAAAAGTGAGTTTCTGTGTAAAATCTAACCCTATTTTAAAATCTACTCTTTCCCCTTCCCTTCCTTTATTCAGATGGTAATTTTGTCAAGAGGTGCAGCACTTTAAAAAATGGTACAATAGACTGCCGAATCATGAACTCTGTACATGCACAGAGGCTATGTCAGCTTGAAGAGGAAAATAGAGGAGAAAAATGAGGTTTTAACTAAGGGGCGAAAAGGTTATAATCTGCTCATGAAATATTATTCAAATTTCTTAATGTAAAGCTTTGAACCACTGAGGGAAAACAACCTCATGTGTGTTACTGGTCCATCAAGGTTAAGTGGTTGCCAAGTTCCAAAAATCTTAACATGCCAGATTCTTTCCACAGGTATAAATAGCAGAGTACTACTATAAGTCTGTCTCTTGAGTAGTTTATAAATTAATTAAGAGGTTCAAGGTTATGCTTTGCACATGAAACTTAAATTTAAATTTCCTTATGTAAAAATAAATAGATAAAGAACCATTGAGAACCATCAACTGTTTAGAAGCTGCCAATTCCAGTTCAACATGCAAAACTCTGTACATTTTAGGAACATTTCCTGACTGATTTTCACATGAAATAATTTTCCCTTTCCAGCAGAATACTGAGATTCAGGGTGTGGAGAAATTCTTTCAGAACCTTAATGCAAAATTATCTCCCAATGGGGGGGGGGGGGACGCCACCTAAACAAGCCCCTCCACACTTGGAAATTCATAGAAAATTGCTGTCTACCAGTTGACAGACTATGCAAACAAAAGGCTCCATTTCTTTCCTAGCAGGTACTCAGGATGGATACTTATCTCCCATTTGCATTTCACCCCGAAGCATTACCCTATGTTAATATAACCCTCCCTTTTCTAATGTAGCAATGATTGAGTGTTTTGCCAATTCTTTTCTTCCACAGCAAAAAAAAAAAAAAAAAAAAGTGAGGAGTGAGGAGATACAAACAGTAATTTCATTTCTCTTTGGCGCTTCTCTTTAGCTTATAAATAATCTGCTTCCATTTATTATATCAGTTTTTCCATTATGTCTATGAAATTATTCTAACAATAACCAGGTAAAAATTGTTGTGTGAGTGGTAATCTAAATTTTATTTTGTTTTATTTTTGTATCTTTTTTTTTTTGGTATTTCTACTTTTTCTTTCTGTACATACAAATGTAGCATCTAAGTCATTCTTTCCTGTAAATAATAATAATAATAATCCCTTTCAAACAAGATACATGAACCTCAAAGAGAATTCAGAACCACATAAGGAAAATGTTAATAACTTATCGATTGTGTCCTAATTAACAAAATTTTTGTCCTTTGTTTCCTCCACAGCCAAACTAGGTGAAGTAAATTAAACTGACTGAGTAGACAATAACAGCAGTAATTAAATAACTATGATCTTATATTATTTGCAGCTCCCCAAGAAGAAATTTCTAGAATATTCTCCCCTTTCTTGACTATTTATCACTATTATTTTTTAACTAATTATATCTTCAGGCCCCAACCCCCTGCAGGCCTATTTTCAAAAGGATGTTTTACAGGAAACCAAATTGACATTTTATCTCTTTGATCACAACCTAAGAAGGAGGACCTAGAAAGCTATAACGTTTCAGCAAGGTTTAGAAGTGCTGTTATAGAAGTACTGTTAACTTCCTCCCAGTGACTCGAAGGCAGACAAGAAAACCCCCTTGTTGGAGATACATGCAAAAGCAGCAAGAATTATCTCAAGTTCACCTGATTGCCTCAAGATATACAAATGGCGTATAATTAATAATTTGAAGGTTTTGTGCATTATGTGTTATATAGGAATACTGAAATGTGTCAAATGACTTTGGGACAAAGGGGGAAAGTGAATTGCAAGGACATTCTCTCTCCTTGACCTCAAGACTCTGTGCCCTAGGATTTAAAAGCAGCCGGAATTGTCTCAAGATCATGATGGCCTCAAGACATACAACTGATATATAATTATTAGGTCTTATGTTGCGTGATATTCGACAGAAACATTGAACTATGTCTGACAGTATGTTATTTCCACAAGGAGGGGGAGGTGAACCAATTTTGTGTTTAATTGTTGGGTTTTTTTTTTTAAAAAAAAATGTATAGTGTCCCAATGTTTTTTTTTTTGTATTATTGCCATGCATTGTATGCCTTTTAAAGGATCAGGATATTGCATAGTTCAGTATTTAGATTAGATCAACTTATGACCACATTTTCTTGTCCCACCTGGCACTCTGCAGTGTGCCAACCTTCTCTACACATTTTTTAAATTTGTTTTTACTCATTTTACCAAGAATAAGCTCCAAGATCCATGAAACACCAGATAAATGAAGGTATTTATGTCTTGATTTAACAGGAATGATCCCTTTTAGAGTTAAATTTGACTAATTTGGACATGTTTTATGGGGCTGTATAAATTTTAATTTGGCTTCAGTTCTAATTGGGCAAGTGTATCCAAGGTGCAAGTAGCTTTCTTCCTTTAAGAGCAACTGGGCAACTCCCTACAGTGCAAGGCCAGAGCCTATAATAAAGGCCCATAGAAAGCCCAAGGCAAAGGCATCTCTCTCATGACATGTCCAAACCTGTGGCAGCTATGGTGAGTGCCAGGCGACATGGTCAATATGAAAGCCCTAAGGGGATTCACCAGGGATTGTTGCTGTTGTGCCACGTTGGAGGTGTGCAACCAGAGGAGAGCTAGCTTTTGACACCTGAGAACACACAAAAGGGTAAACAAGCAAACTGCACTTTCCAGTCAATATTGGTGGACCATCCTGTTAAGTGTAATACATAGACCATTTTTGAGAAATGCTTCTCCCAAAGTACTAAAACAACACATCTGGTTATTCTTTTGTGGGGCAACAATTTTTAAGAAAAATTATAGCCCCAAATGGGGAATTGTTATAAGAATTTTGAGGTCATATCTATATATATATAATAATTGTTCATAAAACATGTACATGAATGTACAGGCACATGTCTGAAGCAGCACAGGAAGACAGGCCTTTCTGACACCATTTTGACTCTCTCTCTGACCAGGTGTTCCTCTGCAAGGAAGAAGTGGGGTGGGGGGAACCTTCTCATTGTCTCAGGAATTAAAGTGATAATCCCTGGCATCCTGATACCTGACTGCCAGACAAAAGGGTGTGATTAACTTGGCTGGGAAACAGGGAAATGTAAATATCTCTCAATTTTGTTGATTAGGTTTTGGGGGGCAGGGGGCAGGGTCCAGACTGCTCAGATTACTGCCACCAGACCTCCCCTTTCATGATGTACCTATGATGAATCTAGGGAGGGGGGTCTTGGGCTACACCCCTTCTGTGACATATGGATGATGCTTCTGGGGGGTGGGCTGAAACCAATTTCAAATTTCTTTTTAAGGGCAAGACATCTTTGTTTGGGGTTCCTTCCTTGTTCTCCTGTGTGAGAGGAAGGACCCTGTTGCAACAGCAAAAATAAAAGTGCCTTGCTTCGTACGTCCTGGTTTGGTCTCTGTTATTTGGTGGGCAGGAGACGCTTAAATTCGTCTGCTTGCCTGGATCCTTGAGCTCTCCCTGGGTCAAGATCCATTTCTCTGGGTTCATAGGAACCAGCTTAAATTTTACAACAGTAACTATATACAGGTTTATTTACAAGAAAACAACAAACAGTACATAGATCAGTAATCCTAATTCTCTCTCTCGCATTAACCAAACCTCTCACACCATACACCATCTCCACTAACTCTCCACACTGAGCACATGTTGGTCTCTATCTTTATTGTTCCTTACACCGATCAACTAGCTGTTGCTAGGTTACTATCTCTGAAATTGTTGCTAGGTTACTATCTCTGGGCAGATTTCAGCTACGAGCAGAGCTGAGTCATTAACCAGGTGCTTAATTGGTGTGGTGTGTTGAGCTGCACGTTCACACAGAGAGGTCAAATCTCTAACACCCCTCACAGTGAACACACCTAAGCAATTAGCTCCTGAGCATAAGCAAAGTGCTTTTAACTCATTTTTTCAAACAAACCCAAATTTTCGCACATCAGTTTCTTTTTTTTTTACACATGCCAATGGTTTGGTCATGACTCCTTTGGGTGGTGACATGGCTGTAAAAACATCATGTTCTTTAAGAGAATCCATCTCTTCTCTCATGGCCCGCATCCAGAGATTTGCTTCTTCCCCTGGAAGTTTCAAAACCTCCTGGAACCTCCAGGTTCACAGGCTACATGAAAAACATTGACTGTATCTTGGGAAAATCTTTTCGGAGGAATTCCCTTGTTCTCCCTCTTAGAACGTCTCGGAGAAAAAACTTTCTTCCTCTTTACTCCCATCCCCCTCAGTCTGCAGCCCCCCTTGCCGTTGCTTCGCAACAGGCGAACTATCCTCCTGCTCTGAGTCTGAACATAACACTCTTTTATTTCCTCTTTGCACCTGCACTTCCTTATCTTCCTCCCCCTCAGAATCTGTACTCCCTCCTCTTTGCTCTTTAGTGCCAGTAAACTTTTGAGAATATTGTAACCAGACTTCTGAGTTAGCGTGCAGTTTCTCCCAGCCCTTTTGCTCACAAAATGTTGCGTTTCTGGTCTGGAGATTACAAGCCCACTCAGCCCTTCAGCAAACCGGTACCCTTTGCCAAGATCTTGGTACCCGACAAACACAAGCAGCTTGGACTTAGGGTCACCTTTGCTTCTCTGGGATTTGGGAATGTGTACCCATGCCTGTACTCCAAATGTATGCAGGTGGTCAACTGTAGGCTGTTTTTTAAACAATTCGAAGTATGGCATTGTACCAATGGCACTATGGAACAACCTGTTCTGCAAATAATTAGCAGTTAACATCAATTCCGCCCAAAGACAATTGAAAGACCTGCGTCCTCAAGGCCGTTCTCTTCAGGACTAAAAGGATTTGTTTTCCTATGCCCTATGCCCTTATTTTGAAGCCAATTATGGAATGCCCCAGACATAAATTCTCCTCCTCTGTCCGATTGGAGTTTCCTGACTTTACGGTCAAATTGCCTTTCAACCATAGCAACCCAACCTTTAAACTTGGTGAACACTTCACCTTTGTGCTTCATGGGATAACACCAGCCAAAACGTGTGGCATCGTCCACAATTATAAGGGCAAAACATGAACGACCCCTGCTCTCAGGGAACGGTCCTGACACGTCAGCATGGACTAGCTGAAACGGGACTTCAGACACCCTGTCACTTCTAGGATAAGAACCTCTGTGACTTTTAACTTTCTTGCAAACGTTACAGTCTAGATACTTTTCACAATTCTGCAACTTGCATCCTTCAGTTAAATCAGGCATTTTCAACACATTTTCCCAATTAGCATGTCCTAATCTGCGGTGAAGTAAATGAATGCAGTTTTTGTGCATAGGCTCATTCTTAAACACTTTTTGAGCATTACTAACTACTGCAGAATATTCAGAACAGTCTCTAAGCACAAACAACCCATTCTCTGGAATAGCTGTACCCAGAGTCTCTCTGTTCTTCTTAATTACACAGAGATTATTATTTGATTATTATGATTATTATGGAATGCTTTTTCGAGTGTAGAACCTGTTTCTCTCCGAGTGGACAGTTTCTCTAACATCAATGTTATTGAGAGAAACAGGTTCTACAGTCTAAAAAGCGTTCCATAATAATCAAAGTAAAATCTACAATACTTCTGTTTAAACAATTTCTCTTCTTTGAGTTAATTGATTGCTTGTAGTTTCCACTCTTACAGCTTTTAGGCCTCGGAGTCTTGTGATGGTTTGTAAGACTTCCACTTCAACAGAACCTCTGTCCACTTCCCTGGAACTTATATGGTTACTCCCCTGTATTAGTTTGTTGATGTTTTGTAAGATGTCCACTCTCAGTGAAGCTCTTTCCACACTCTATGTATTGAAATGGTTTCTCCCCCGTGTGAGTCCATTGATGATTTCTAAGGTTTCCACTCTGACTAAAACTCTTTCCACACTCCAAGCATTGAAATGGTTTCTCCCCCGTGTGAGTCCGTTGATGAATTCTAAGCTTTCCACTCTGACTAAATCTCTTTCCACACTCCAGGCATTTAAATGGTTTATCTCCTGTGTGAGTCTGATGATGCAGATTCAGCTTGTCACTCCTACTGAAGCACTTTCCACACTCCATGCATTTAAATGGTTTCTCCCCCGTGTGAGTCCGATGATGTTTTCTAAGTGTTCCACTATCAGTGAAGCTCTTTCCACACTCCATGCATTTAAATGGTTTCTCTCCTGTGTGAGTCCGTTGATGCTTTCTAAGGTCACCATTCTGACTGAAGCTCTTTCCACACACCATGCATTTCAATACTTTATCTCCTGTGTGAGTCTGATGATGCAAATTCAGCTTGTCACTCCTACTGAAGCACTTTCCACACTCCATGCATTTAAATGGTTTCTCCCCCGTGTGAGTCCGTTGATGGATTTTAAGGTGTCCACTCCAACTGAAGCTCTTCCCACATTCCATGCATATAAATGGTTTCTCCCCTGTGTGAATTTGTTGATGTTTTCTAAGTGTTCCACGCTCAGTGAAGCTCTTTCCACACTCTATACATTTAAATGGTTTCTCCCCAGTGTGATTCCGTTGATGAATTCTAAAGTGTCCACTGTGACTGAAGCTCTTTCCACACTCCATACATTTAAATGGTTTCTCCCCCATGTGAGTCCGTTGATGTTTTCTAAGGTCACCACTCCAACTGAAGCTCTTTCCACACTCCATGCATTTAAATGGTTTCTCTCCTGTGTGAGTCCGTTGATGGTTTCTAAGGTCACCACTCCAACTGAAGCTCTTTCCACATTCTGTACATTTAAATGTTTTCTCCCCAGTGTGAATGTGTTGATGTTTTCTAAGTGTTCCACTTACACTAAAGCTCCTTCCACACTCCATGCATTGGAATGGTTTTTCCCCAGTGTGAATCCGTTGATGTCTTCTAAATGTTCCACTATTAGTGAAGCTCTTTCCACACTCCATGCATTGGAATGGTTTTTCCCCAGTGTGATTCCGTTGATGAATTCTAAGTGTTCCACTTACACTGAAGCTCTTTCCACACTCCATGCATTTAAATGGTTTCTGTCCTGTGTGAGTTTGATGGTGTGAATTCAGGTCTTCACTCCGACTGAAGCACTTTCCACACTCCATGCATTTAAATGGTTTCTCCCCCGTGTGAGTCCGTTGATGTTTCCTAAGTGTTCCACTGTCAGTGAAGCTCTTTCCACACTCCATGCATTTAAATGGTTTCTCCCCCGTGTGAGTCTGATGATGCAAATTCAGGTTTCCACTCTGACTGAAGCTCTTTCCACACTCCATGCATTTAAATGGTTTCTCCCCCGTGTGAGTCCGTTTATGTTTTCTAAGTGTTCCACTGTCAGTGAAGCTCTTTCCACATTCCATGCATTTAAATGGTTTCTCCCCCGTGTGAATCCGTTGATGGTTTCTAAGTTCACGACTCTGACTGAAGCTGTTTCCACACTCCATGCAATTAAATGGTTTCTCTCCTGTGTGAGTCCGTTGATGTTTTCTAAGTTCACCACTCTGACTGAAGCTCTTTCCACACTCCATGCATTTAAATGGTTTCTCTCCCGTGTGAGTCCGTTGATGTTTCCTAAGTGTTCCACTGTCAGTGAAGCTCTTCCCACACTCCATGCATTTAAATGGTTTCTCCCCCGTGTGAGTCCGTTGATGAACTCTTAGTGATCCACTATAAGTGAAGCTCTTTCCACACTCCATGCATTTAAATGGTTTCTCACCAGTGTGAGTCCGTTGATGAGTTCTAAGGTGTCCACTCTGACTAAAGCTCTTTCCACACTCCATGCATTCAAATGGTTTATCCCCCGTGTGAGTCCGTTGATGAATTCTAAGGTTTCCACTCTGACTAAAGCTCTTTCCACACTCCATGCATTTAAATTGTTTCTCTCCGGTGCTAGTCTGATGATGCGAATTCAGGTTGTCACTCCTACTGAAGCTCTTTCCACACTCCATGCATTCAAATGGTTTTTCCCCAGTGTAGGTTTGTTGATGGTTTCTTAATGTTCCACTGTCATTTAAGCACTTCCCACACTCCATACTTTCAACTTGTTTCTCCTTTCTCTCTCCTTTCTCTCTCCACACTTCATGCATTTAAATGTTTTATTCGTTATTCACATTGAACATGGCCACACACAATTCTGACTGCCCTCTCCATTGTCTGATTTGGAGGGCGAAGTGGGGAGGAAATCCTGCTTGTTTTCTATGAAGAGAAGAAAGAATATTACAGACATCAATCAGCACTTGCTTTAATTTTAACATCTCATACATTCTCTCCTGTCCTCCATATGTTCCAAATTCTGGGGAAATGGAAATGAAATAATGTCAAATAATGGTCATGCATCATTCAACCTTTCATAACCCTTAACCATAGTTAATGAAGCAGTATTATCTTAGAATATGCTTGAACTGTGGTATTTACTATTTAAATAAAGAGGTTTTTGACAGGAAAGGGAGCTGCTCTATGTCCATAAACCTGTCCACTATCAATCAGGTTCCTAAGCTCACTATGAAGTTCTTCATCCTCTGCACTATAATCCTCCACCCCTTGGGCCACATTTTGTCCCCCTTGACCTCTAGATCTTTATTAATCACCTGGACAGTCCCTTTGGCCTCAGGAGGTGCATATTGACCATTTTGGGAGAGCCATATAGAAGTCTACTGACAAGGCTTGGTGCTTGTGGTTGGCTGAAGGAGTGTTCAGGTAGGAGAATGTTCTTGGGGTTGGACCTCCATCTGTCAGCCTTGCATTGCATGGAGAGAGTTGGAGATGCAGAAGGAAAGCAGCTTACTGTATTTCGTTCCAGAGGTCCGTTCTTTACCTGAAACCATTCCTAACCTGAGGTACCACTTTAGCTAAAGGGGCCTCCCAATGCCGCCACCGCCACACAATTTCTATTCTCATCCTGAGGTACTACTTCTGGGTTAGCGGAGTCTGTAACCCAAAGTGTTTGTAACCCAAGGTGTTTGTAACCCGAGGTACCACTGTATTGAAAATCCTAAGCCTACCGGCTCAAATGAAGAGGATTTAGCCAAGATTAAAGCATGGAAAGTGTCTACTTCTGCTTCATTCTGCTTCAGAAAAATGTCTACTTCTGCTTCATTGACTATGCAAAAGCCTTTGACTGTGTCGATCACAGCAAACTATGGCAAGTTCTTAAAGAAATGGGAGTGCCTGATCACCTCATCTGTATCCTGAGAAATCTCTATGTGGGACAAGAAGCTACAGTTAGAACTGGATATGGAACAACTGATTGGTTCAAAATTGGGAAAGGAGTACGACAAGGTTGTATATTGTCTCCCTGCTTATTTAACTTATATGCAGAATTCATCATGCGAAAGGCTGGACTAGATGAATCCCAAGCCGGAATTAAGATTGCCGGAAGAAATATCAACAACCTCAGGTATGCAGATGACACAACCTTGATGGCAGAAAGCGAGGAGGAATTAAAGAACCTTTTAATGAGGGTGAAAGAGGAGAGCGCAAAATATGGTCTGAAGCTCAACATCAAAAAAACCAAGATCATGGCCACTGGTCCCATCACCTCCTGGCAAATAGAAGGGGAAGAAATGGAGGCAGTGAGAGATTTTACTTTCTTGGGCTCCTTGATCACTGCAGATGGTGACAGCAGTCACGAAATTAAAAGACGCCTGCTTCTTGGGAGAAAAGCAATGACAAACCTAGACAGCATCTTAAAAAGCAGACATCACCTTGCCTACAAAGGTCCGTATAGTTAAAGCTATGGTTTTCCCAGTAGTGATGTATGGAAGTGAGAGGTGGACCATAAAGAAGGCTGATTGCCGAAGAATTGATGCTTTTGAATTATGGTGCTGGAGGAGACTCTTGAGAGTCCCATGGACTGCAAGAAGATCAAACCTATCCATTCTTAAGGAAATCAGCCCTGAGTGCTCACTGGAAGGACAGATCCTGAAGCTGAGGCTCCAATACTTTGGCCACCTCATGAGAAGAGAAGACTCCCTGGAAAAGACCCTGATGTTGGGAAAGATGGAGGGCACTAGGAGAAGGGGACGACAGAGGACGAGATGGTTGGACAGTGTTCTCGAAGCTACCAGCATGAGTTTGACCAAACTGCGGGAGGCAGTGCAAGACAGGAGTGCCTGGCGTGCTATGGTCCATGGGGTCACGAAGAGTCGGACACGACTAAATGACTAAACAACAACAGAGCATGGAAGCTGAAGAATCCATGATTGACTGCAAGAAATGATGCTTCTCAAATCTTAAAGGATTTATAGAACATGTATGGAGACACTAATTATGCGTCTAAACAGATTGCAAAGGCCAGAGTCACACCCATAAAAAATTTGTGCTTTAATTGTAACAAAGAAGGCCACACTGCAAGGAACTGTAACATTTGGGAATGGAAAATATAATTTGACAAAGAATGGTGAAGTGTATGTTGAAGCCAATCTAATAAATGACATATATGAGGTTGATCTTTCAGAGAATCAGTCTGCTAAGGTGTCACGCTCAAACCAGAAAGATGGGGCGGACCTGGAGCTGTTGCATAGAAGGCTGGGACACAGGGACACCAACGCCATTCAGGATCTACAGAAAAGAGAACTTGCAAGGGGACCGCAGGTGACAAAGAGCAACACAGCACCAACAAAGTGCCTAAGAAACTGTGTTACTCAGAAAGCTGTCAAACCTTCATTTCCTCCTTGCACAGAGCAAAGAAGTATCAAAGTGCTTGACATAGTCTGCAGTGACTTGACAGAGTCTACAGTGGACCTATGAATGTTCCCTCACTAGGGAAGAAGAGGTACATACTAATATTTCTTGGTGATTTATCGAAGTATCGTATTGCATATTTCATCAAGAGTGAGACAGTGGACATGTTCAAGAAATACCTTGCAATGGTGAAGAACTACGGTAGTTCCAGAGAACTCCAGCTATGCTGATGAAAAGACAATGGGGGTGAGTACTGCTCACGAGAGATGCGAAGGAGGGAATAGATTCTGAAAAGACCCTGATGTTGGGAAAGATGGAGGGCACAAGGAGAAGGGGACTCCCTGGAAAAGACCCTGATGTTGGGAAAGATGGAGGGCACAAGGAGAAGGGGACTCCCTGGAAAAGACCCTGATGTTGGGAAAGATTGAGGGCACTAGGAGAAGGGGACGACAGAGGACGAGATGGTTGGACAGTGTTCTCGAAGCTACCAACATGAGTCTGACCAAACTGCGGGAGGCAGTGGAAGACAGGAGTGCCTGGCGTGCTCTGGTCCATGGGGTCACAAAGAGTCGGACACGACTAAACGACTAAACAACAACAACAACAACCAAAACTCACAATATCTCTCGGCATCTCTCGCCCCCCCCCCCCAGGAAAGAGAAAGGGGAGTTTGGTGATGCTGCCGCCAAGGAGATCTTGCCAGGCAAACCCTGCAGGTGTTTGGGTCCCCACTTCCTACCTGGATCGCATGGTTCCGGGGCCCTGTCGATGGGCACCAGGGAGGGCGCTTTCTTGGGGGGGGGGTCTCTTTGTCCTGTCCTCCCCCTCTTATCTCCCCCCCTCTATTTTCCCTCTCTCCCTCTTTACCTCTTGGTCCTCTCTGGTCCTCCGCCTCCCTGGCTCCAGATCATTCCGCTTTCCTTATGCGCAATAGAAAGGGCTGATGGGGGGTCCTCCACTGACGCCGCTCCTCCCCTCCCCGAAACTGCCCTTCTGCCCCCCCTTCCGGCCTGGAAACTTCCGGCACATTTAGCAGCGACACTTCCGGTTCCTTTTGGGATGCGCTTGCCCCTAGAGCTACGTCCGCAGAGCAGCCTCTCCCTGTGTTGGGATGGGAAGAGGACGGGACGGCGTTGCCTTTGGCCTCCTGCTCTTGGGGCTCCATGGGGACATGGCCCCCTTCATCCCCGCCAAGTTGCCTCTCCTCCCCACGGACAGTCTCAGTGGGGGCGGCAGGGAGGGTGGGACGTTTTGCAAGCTTCACCCACCATAATTTTTTAAGAGGGGGCGGGGTCTCCTTCTGGGCCGGAGACTGAACCTGGGACCTCCTTCTGCATGCAGAGCAGAACCCTAACCCTAACCCCCCCCCCCCAGCAAAGCCCAGCTTCAAACACCAGCCCCTCCCCCGTTAAAAAGCTACCCACTGGTTTCCCTCGGCGGGGGAAAAGGGTGCAGTAATGACAGACCTTTTACTTTCCTGGGCTCCTTGATCACTGCAGATGGTGACAGCAGTCACAAAATTAAAAGACGCCTGCTTCTTGGGAGAAAAGCAATGACAAACCTAGACAGCATCTTAAAAAGCAGGGACATCACCTTGCCGACAAAGGTCCGTATAGTTAAAGCTATGGTTTTCCCAGTAGTGATGTATGGAAGTGAGAGCTGGACCATCAAGAAGGCTGATCGCCAAAGAATTGATGCTTTTGAATTATGGTGCTGAAGGAGACTCTTGAGCAGGGGTCAGCAAACTTTTTCAGCAGGGGGCCGGTCCACTGTCCCTCAGACCTTGTGGGGGGCCGGACTGTATTTTGAAAAAAAATATGAACGAATTCCTATGTCCTACAAATAACCCAGAGATGTATTTTAAATAAAAGGACACATTCTACTCATGTAAAAACACCAGGCAGGCCCCAAAAATAACCCAGAGATGCATTTTAAATAAAAGGACACATTCTACTCATGTAAAAACATGCTGATTCCTGGACCGTCCGCGGACCGGATTTAGAAGGTGATTGGGCCACATCCGGCCCCTGGGCCTTCGTTTGGGGACCCCTGCTCTTGAGAGTCCCATGGACTGCAAGAAGATCAAACCTATCCATTCTTAAGGAAATCAGCCCTGAGTGCTCACTGGAAGGACAGATCCTGAAGCTGAGGCTCCAATACATTGGCCACCTCATGAGAAGAGAAGACTCCCTGGAAAAGACCCTGATGTTGGGAAAGATTGAGGGCACAAGGAGAAGGGGACGACAGAGGACGAGATGGTTGGACAGTGTTCTCGAAGCTACGAACATGAGTTTGACCAAACTGCGGGAGGCAGTGGAAGACAGGAGTGCCTGGCGTGCTCTGGTCCATGGGGTCACGAAGAATCGGACACGACTAAACGACTAAACAACAACGACAGACCTGCCAACCCAATGGGAATAACAGAGATGAAGCGGGGAATATGAAACCGAGCCCCCTTCTTGCCACGGAGGACTGCTTACGGAGGGGGGGCTGAGATATCCTTTCAAAGGGGGAATTCCTGGACTGCAGAATCCATCGCCCCAGACCGATTTCATTCATGCACAGATCCCTGGATAGGTGCCAATACTTGTGAAACCAGTTTCATGGGGGGGGGGGGAGGCTTGGGAAGAATCTCCTGCTAGGGGGCTGGAGGAGTCCAGAGGCTGACGGGGGTCAGACATGGCTTCTCTTTTGCTCTCTGTCTCTTTCCAGCTCAGGGATTAGCATGAGCCTCTGAATCTCAGGATCGTGGGTTTGAGCCCCACTTTGGGCAAAATATTCATGCATTGCAGGGGGCTGGACTAGATGACCCTCGTGGTCCCTTCCAACTCTACAATTCTAGGATTCTACCATGCATAGAGGAAAGTTCGCCCTCTTGTGGGCAGTGGTGGGATGATGTAACGTGAGTTGGTGGGAACTGTTCTTGAGTGTTGCCTTGTCACACACAGACAGCACCACAACAGTCCTGTCAAAGGAAGGGTGTGTGTGTGCATTTCTGCAGGCTGATGTCCATCCATCGCCCCAGCACCTCCTCACCTCCAATCCTCCCCCCTAACAGTGAAGGGTCCTACTCTGGAAATCCTCTCTTCCTGCTGGAGACGAGGCAGTGAGGGATTCCAGACCCACATAGGTGTCCTTGCTCTGGAATTCCCTTGTCAGCAGGGAGACTTCAAAAGCCCCCCCCCCAAATGTCTCCCCCTTCCCTCATTTAGTATCGAGACCTTTCATCTTGTCATTTGGTAATTTTAAATCCATTTTTTTCTCAACCTGCAATTTTAATACTGTTGTTGGGTTGGTGGTTTTAATTATCCTGTTCACTAGTGATGTTTCACATAGCATTTGTGAATAATAAAAATAATAAAAATTATTTATTATTTATACCCCGCCCATCTGGCTAGGTTTCCCCATCCACTCAGGGCAGCTTCAAACAAACACTAAAATACAACAATCTATTAAACATTAAAAGCTTCCCTAAACAGGGCTGCCTTCAGATGTCCTCTAAAAGTCTGGTATTTGTTTTTCTCTTTGTCATCTGGTGCGAGGGCGTTCCACAGGGCGGGTGCCACTACCAAGAAGCCCCTCTGCCTTGTTCCCTGCAACTTGGCTTCTCACAGCAAGGGAACCGCAAGAAGGCCCTTGGAGCTGGACCTGAGTGTCCGGGAGGAACGATGGGGGTGGAGACGCTCCTTCAGGTATACTGGGCCGAGGCCGTTTAGGGCTTTAAAGGTCAGCACCAACACTTTGAATTGTGCTCGGAAACGTACTGGGAGCCAATGTAGGTCTTTCAAGACCGGTGTTACGTGGTCTCGGCAGCCACTCCCAGTCACCAGTCTAGCTGCCACATTCTGGATTAGTTGTAGGCTCCTCTTCATCCTGGAGAGTAGTGATTGGTGGGGTGCCACAGGGTTCTGTCTTGGGCCCAGTCTTATTCAGCATCTTTATCAATGACTTGGGTGATGGGCTTGAGGGCATCCTGAGCAAGTTTGCAGATGTCATGGAATTGGGAGGGGTGGCTAATACCCCAGAGGACAGGATCACACTTCAAAATGACCTTAACAGATTAGACAACTGGGCCAAAGCAAACAAGATTAATTTTAACAGGGATAAATGTAGAGTACTACACTTGACATGAGCCAGCAGTGTGATGCAGCAGCTAAAAAAGCCAATGTAATTCTGGGCTGCATCAATAGGAGTATAGCATCTAGGTCAAGGAAGTAATAGTGTCACTGTATTCTGCTCTGGTCAGACCTCACCTGGAGTACTGTGTCCAGTTCTGGGCATCACAGTCCAAGAAGGATACTGACAAGTTGGACTGTGTCCAGAGGAGGGCAACCAATATGGTCAAAGGCCTAGAAATGATGCCTAATGAGGAATGGCTTAGGGAGCTGGGTATGTTTAGCCTGGAGAAGAGAAGGTTAAGGGGTGATATGATAGCCATGTTCAAATATATAAATGGATGTCATATAGAGGAGGGAGAAAAGTTGTTTTCTGCTGCTCCAGAGAAGTGGACATGGAGCAATGGATTCAAGCTACAAGAAAGAAGATTCCACCTAAACATTAGGAAGAACTTCCTGACAGTAAGAGTTGTTCGGCAGTGGAATTTGCTGCCAAAGAGTGTGGTGGAGTCTCCTTTGGAAGTCTTTAAGCAGAGGCTTGACAGCCATATGTCAGGAATGCTTTGATGGTGTTTCCTGCTTGGCAGGGGGTTGGACTGGATGACCCTTGTGGTTTTTTTCTAACTCTATGATTCTATTATTCTAGTTTCCGGGTCACCTTCAAAGGTAGCCCCACGTAGAGCACATTGCAGTAGTCCAATTGAGAGATAACTAGAGCATGCACAACTCTGGCGAGACAGTCCGTGGGCAGATAGGGTCTCAGGTCTACGGTATGTAACTATGATGTAGGCATGACACTTCGGAAATGCATTGTGGGATTTGAGTGGGAATCTTTAAAAGTTCTTATAACCCTATTCCCGGTGTTCAGTCTTGGCTTGAACCTGTTACGCAACAATCCTTGCTATTTTGCTCCAGTTGGTAGCTGGACTCCTTCCTTTATTCCGCACTGGACCACGGGCTCTTGCCTGACAAGCTGGGTGGCTGAGCAGCCTCACACTCAGAATTTTCCCTAATACTCTGAATTTTTACTTGAGGGGGAGGGCGCGCACACGATCACCTCCCCTCGCTTGACTTGGAAGGAATCCAGCAGAATCGCATCACGTCGCCTCCCCACCTCTGTGGCCAGGCTCTGCTCTCCCTGCTCTCCCTGGGCATGTGCTGGGATGCCACCCCCCACCGCTATGGAGCAGAGGTAGCGGTGATGCCACAGAGCCCTGTCTGGGGAGGCACCGCCTGCTCCCTCCCCCTGTGCACCCTATTCTGCGCTTCTGGGGACACAAAGAATCATAGAGTTGGAAGAGACCACAAGGGCCATCCATTCCAACCCCCTGCCAAGCAGGAAACACCATCAAACATTCTTGACATATGGCTGTCAAGCCTCTACTTAAAGACCTCCAAAGAAGGAGACTCCACCACACTCCTTGGTAGCAAATTCCACTGACGAACAGCTCTTACTGTCAGGAAGTTCTTCCTAATGTTTAGGTGGAATCTTCTTTCTTGTAGTTTGAATCCATTGCTCCATGTCCGCTTCTCTGGAGCAGCAGAAAACAACCTTTCACCCTCCTCTATATGACATCCTTTTATATATTTGAACATGGCTATCATATCACCCCTTAACCTTCTCTTCTCCAGGCTAAACATACCCAGCTCCCTAAGCCGTTCCTCATAAGGCATCGTTTCCAGGCCTTTGAACATTTTCGTTGCCCTCTTCTGGACACGTTCCAGCTTGTCAGTATCCTTCTTGGACTGTGGTGCCCAGAACTGGACACAGTACTCCAGGTGAGGTCTGACAAGAGCAGAATACAGTGGTACTATTACTTCCCTTGATCTAGACGCTATACTCCTATTGATGCAGCCCAGAATTGCATTGGATTTTTAACTGCTGCATCACACTGCTGACTCATGTCAAGTTTGTGGTCTACCAGGACTCCTAGATCCTTTTCACATGTACTGCTCTCAAGCCAGGTGTCACCCATCCTGTATTTGTGCCTTTCATTTTTTTTCATTTTTTTTTTTTGCCCAAGCGTAGTACTTTACATTTTTCCCTTTTAAAATTCATCTTGTTTGCTTTGGCCCAGTTCTCTAATCTGTTAAGGTCATTTTGAAGTGTGATCCTGTCCTCTGGGGTATTAGCCACCTCTCTCAATTAGGTGTCATCTGCAAACTTGCTCAGGATGCCCTCAAGCCCATCATCCAAGTCATTGATAAAGATGTTGAATAAGACTGGGCCCAAGACAGAACCCTGTAGCACCCCACTAGTCACTACTCTCCAGGATGAGGAGCCATTGATGAGCACCCTTTGGGTTCGTTCAGTCAGCCAGTTACAAATCCACTGAATTGTAGCATTGTCTAGCCCGCATTTCACCAGCTTCTTTACAGGAATATCATGGGGCACCTTGTCAAAGGCCTTGCTGAAATCAAGATAGGCTATATCTATAGCCAGCCTCGGCCAGCTAGGTACAGGGAGCTGGCAGCGGGGGGGGGGGGGGCTCAAGGCAGGCATAAATGGTATATTTGCCTGCTGATGTGACACTGAGACTAAAAATGAACTGAAACCCATTCTTTCTTACCTTCAACTGGATTTATAACAGTGGATTGTGAATACACCATTGCTGGAGTGGTTTAAAGAAGATTGAGTTTGTTTTAAAAGTATTCTTACAGATAAATTGAAATTTTGAAGTTTGGAACGGGCTAGAGAAGCTGAAATAGTGATAAGGACTGGATATGCCTGTGTCTTTTTGAAAGGAAAGGAGAACCTATTTATACAAAGATCGCTGGGAAGGTGGTTCCAGGACCTGGGCAGAATCTGGCAGCATGACAGCCCCTATGCCACCTTCTTAAAGTTGGAAGCTGAGTGTCTTATAAAAATGCTTGGAGAGATAAACTGAAACTTTAATGTTTGGAACAGGTCAGAGAGGCTGAAACATCGAAAGGACTGCATATCATAGAATCATATGTCTATATTTTGCTAAAAAGAGAAACTATAAGGATCTTCAATTGTTTGCAACTCCTCATAGACAAAATAAAAAATTGCAGATGGCTGCAATTAGTCCTGGGCTGAGGTGCTAAAGAAAGCTTGATCATGCATAATGAGATAAGAATCCGATGTCTCTATTCATCCCAGGTGCTTCCATGGTTTTAAGCTTGGTATTGATTTCCAATTCAGCAACTTCTCTTTCCAGTCTGTTCCTGAAATTTCTCTGTAATAAAACAGCTGCTTTGAGATCTTGTATAGAATGTCCTGGGAGATTGAAGTGTTCTCCTACTGGTTTTTCAGTCTTATGGTTCCTGATGTCAGATTTATGTCCATTTATCCTTTGGCGTAGGGTTTGGCCTGTTTGTCCAATATAGAGAGCTGAAGGGCACCGTTGGCATTTGATGGCATACACAATGTTAGAAGATGAGCAATTAAATAGTCCTGAGATGGTATGTTGGATGTTGTTGAGGCCAGTAATGATGTTGTCCGGGTGTATGTGGCAGCAAAGTTGGCATCTGGGTTTATTGCAGGCTCTGGTACCAGTGTCCATGTTAAGTCTGGTGGTTGTATTATTGTGGGTGAGGAGTTGTTTAAGATTGGGTGGCTGTCTGTAGGCAATGAAAGGTCTTCCTCCCAGAGCTTGAGAAAGGGAGCTGTCATTGTCCAGGAGAGGCTGTAGATCTCTGATGATGCGTTGTACTGTTTTAACTTGGGAGCTGTATGTGATGACTAGTGGTGTTCTGTTATTTTCTTTTTTGGGTCTGTCTTGCAGCAGGTTCTCCCTAGGTATCAGTCTGGCTCTGTTGATCTGTTGTTTAACTTCATCAGGTGGATATTTTAGTTCTAAAAAGGTTTGCTGTAGATCTCTTAGGTGAGATTCTCTGTCTGTAGAGTTGGAACAGATACGGTTGTAACGTAGGGCCTGGCTGTATACGATGGATTGTTTGGTATGTTTGGGATGGTAGCTAGAAGCATGTAGATATGTTTGTCGGTCAGTTGGTTTTCTGTATAAGGTGGTGTCTATACGTCCATCCTGTATTTTTATAGTAGTGTCCAAAAAATGTATTTCTTGCATGGATTGGTTCATTGTTAGGTTGATGGTGGGGTGAAAGTCATTGACTGTCTGGTGGAAGGTTTCCAGGGTCTGTTGTCCATGTGTCCAGATAATAAAAATATCGTAAATGTATCGTAGGTACAAGAGAGGTTTGAGTGGGTAGCACCTGGGATGAATAGAGACATCAGATTCTTATCTCATTATGCATGATCAAGCTTTCTTTAGCACCTCAGCCCAGGACTAATTGCAGCCATCAGCAGCCATTAACACCCATCTACAGGTTTACCACTCCCATCAGCCCATCACACATTCCTACCCACCCCCCCACCCTCTGTATATATATAGGGTCTGACACTTCTGTTTCTAGTGTATCTGAAGAAGTGTGCATGCACACAAAAGCTCATACCAAAATATAAACTTAGTTGGTCTTTAAGGTGCTACTGAAGGTATTTTTTTATTTTTTTATTTTGCTTCGACTCAGACCAACACGGCTACCTACCTGTAACTCCTCATAGACATTTCAAGATAATTGGATGAGTGAGAACGATCTACTCTTCCCTGGGGAAACAAGTAATTACTTATACTTTCTGGACATTCTGTTGTTGTTGTTGTTGTTGGCGTGTGTATGTGTGAAGGCCTGATCATTTATTTGTTGCAACAAACGTTTCAATCTCTAAGGAGAGCAAAAAAAGAAAATGTCCAGAACAAAGATTACATGAGTTTTTAAAAGTTCCCACGACACATTTCTCACAGTGCCATCAAAACATCACAGGTATGTCACAGAAGAGGAGTGGTGTTGGGCAGAAATCTGTGATCCAGACCTGCCCTTGTCAATCCCACCTTGTTTCAACATCCGTCTAACGCAAGGGAAATATAATATCCCCCCATCATTTAGCCCGGACACTGAGGTCCACTTCCGAGGGTCTTCTGGCAGTTCCCTCAGAGTTACAGGGAACCAGGCAGAGGGCCTTCTCAGTAGTGGCACCCTCCCTGTGGAACACACGCCCCCATCAGATGTCAAAGAGAGAAGACCTCTGAAGGCAGCCCTGTTCAGGAGCAGGGCGGGGATCTCTCAGACGGGGAGGCTTCATGCTGAGAGATCTCCACTCCTGCTTGCATGCAAGTAGCGGCAGCTGAGGAGCACCTGGCTGCCTTGAGGTGGTGGAGGGGCTGTCAGGTGCAGCTTCCGGGCTGCCTCCCCCTTCCCCAACCCCAGCAACTATTCAGCCTGGCTGCCTTCATGGGGTGCAGGGGATCTGATGCGGAGGTGGGGGCTCCCTTCAACTTCTCCCTTGAGGGGAGTGCAGCCTGCCCCTCCCCAGCCGAGCAGCCCCGATCCAGCTCCTGCTCCCGTGCAAGCAGCAACGCTGCCTAGAGGAGTAGCCCAATCCTACTCCTACTTACCTGCAAGCAGGAGCTGGGTGGGTGGGTGGTAGTGGGGTGGGGTGGGGTGGGGACAACATCCCTTGGGTGCTAGCTTGCCGCCTGGCCCGCCTTCCCTCACTAGGAAAAGGGACGTGTGGCACTCAAAACGGAAGTTATACTCAGAACGGAGCACGTTTGGTTTCCAAAAAAAGTTCCAAGACTGGAACACTCAGTTCTGGGTTCAGGTTCCAAGTAGTTTAAGAACTAAGCTGTTCGAAAACTGAGGTACCATTGTATTTATTTTTCCCAAGTTGAACTGTATTTATTCCCCCCCCGTGTTGATTTTCTTGAGTCAAAATGAGACATTTTTTAAAGAAAAAAAGCATCGAGTTATATATTACATATCAATGGAAAGATAATTTAATGAAGAATGTAATGCAATAACGTTTATGAAGGATTATTCATTACAACAGTAGTCATAAAGAAGAAACGTGAAACAAACAGGAAAAAATTTTGATAAACAGTTACAATTGCTGTGAAAAGTAAGTGGGTTTTGCGTTGCAGTTTGAGTAAAGGTAAAGGTAAAGGGACCCCTGACCATCAGGTCCACTCGCGGACGACTCTGGGGTTGTGGCCCTCATCTCGGATTATTGGCTGAGGGAGCCGGTGTACAGCTTCCAGGTCATGTGGCCAGCATGACAAAGCTGCTTCTGGTGAACCAGAGAAGCACATGGAAATGCCGTTTACCTTCCCGCTGTAGTGGTACCTATTTATCTACTTGCACTTTGACGTGCTTTCGAACTGCTAGGTTGGCAGAAGCTGGGACCGAAGAACGGGAGCTCACCCCGTAATGAGGATTTCAACTGCCGACCTAATCGACAAGCCCTAGGCTCGGTGGTTAAACCCACAGCGCCACCCGCGTTTGAGTACTCGGTCTCTAAAAGGTTCGCCATCACTGCCCTCGGATCATGTCCAGTTGCAAAGGTGGAGGGGGGCTTTCCACCCTCAGGGCCCAGAGGGGGCTCCTGCCTTGGGGCAGCTGGTGGAGTTGGAGGACGTTGACCCTTAGCACTCTCGGTTTGGGACCTGCCTGAAGCTCCTTCCACATTAGACTCATCCTTACATTGCTTTGAGATGCTCTGGTACGGCCCCTTCTTCCCTCTCCCCCCTTCCCTCCTCATGCAAGATGTGCAGCTAGGAACAGAGCCTTTCCTGGTTATGCCAGTAAAAAACCCTTTTATGTCTCCTGCCACAAAACATATCTATGCACAATCTATATAAAAATCAAAAGAACAGATGAGGGGTTCAAAATTACCTTGGGCATATAAGGAGGTGCTTTCAGTCTTTCTGTGTCTTCATGGTTCCATTATTGCAATCATAACAGTGGGAGTCATGCTGCTGCTCCTATAATATTAATCTAACTCTGCTTCCAAATCCTGAGCTCCACTTTGTGCAACTCTCCATTCCCAGATACAAACATTTCCAACTCCCTCCCCCAAACACCAAAACCAGATCACTCTCAGTCCATCCTCATTCAAAAGCAACACTCCAGACTCACACACTCCCCCTCCCTATCTAACAGTACATTCAATATTATATTATGCTTCCTATTGTGAAATGTTACCTTCATTACTTTAAATACATGTTTAAACAATGTTACATAAAAACAACAAAAGCTCACATACACTGCATGCATTTAAGATTCATTTCCTGTTATTGATGTGAGAGAAAGTGTCAAGTAGGAGAGAAACATTTTCAACACTCCAAAAAACGTTCCATTATAACCAAAGAAGAATCCACATTCCTTCTATTTAAACCATTTCTATTCTTGAGTTAATTGATGGCTTGTAGTTTCCACTCTTACAGCTCTTACCCCTCAGAGTCTTTAGGTGGTTTGTAAGAATTCAAATTCAACTGAACCTCTATCTAATTCCCTAACACTTATATGGTTTCTCCCCTGTATGAGTTTGTTGATGTTCTGCAAGAACTCCACTCTGACTGAAGCTCTTCCCACACTCTATGCATTTAAATGGTTTATCCCCTGTGTGAGTCCGTTGATGGTTTCTAAGGTGTCCACTCTGACTGAAGCTCTTTCCACACTCCATGCATTTAAATGGTTTCTCCCCCGTGTGAGTCCGTTGATGGTTTCTAAGGCTTCCACTCTGACTGAAGCTCTTTCCACACTCCATGCATTTAAATGGTTTCTCCCCCGTGTGAATCCGTTGATGGTTTCTAAGGTGTCTACTCTGGCTGAAGCTCTTTCCACACTCCATACATTTAAATGGTTTCTCCCCCGTGTGAGTCCGTTGATGAATTCTTAGTGTTCCACTCCGACTGAAGCTCTTTCCATACTCCATGCATTCAAATGGTTTCTCCTCCATGTGACTCCGTTGATGAATTCTAAGTGTTCCACTATGACTGAAGCTCTTTCCACACTCCATGCATTCAAAGGTTTTCCCCCCTGTGTGAGTTTGATTATGTAAATTAAGGCTGTCACATCTACTGAAGCTCTTTCCACAGTCCATACATTTAAATGGTTTCTCCCCTGTGTGAGTCCGTTGATGAATTCTAAGCTGTCCACTCTGACTGAAGCTCTTCCCGCACTCCATACATTTAAATGGTTTCTCCCCTGTGTGAGTCCGTTGATGAATTCTAAGCTGTCCACTCTGACTGAAGCTCTTCCCGCACTCCATACATTTAAATGGTTTCTCCCCCGTGTGAATCCGTTGATGAATTCTAAGTTCTTCACTCTGGCAGAAGCTCTTTCCACACTCCATACATTTAAATGGTTTCTCCCCCGTGTGAGTCCGTTGATGAATTCTAAGTGTTCCACTCTGACTGAAGCTCTTTCCACACTCCATGCATTCAAATGGTTTATCCCCTGTGTGAATCCGTTGATGAATTCTAAGGCGTCCGCTCCGACTGAAGCTCTTTCCACACTCCACGCATTTAAATGGTTTCTCCCCCGTGTGAATCCGTTGATGAATTCTAAGTTCTTCACTCTGGCAGAAGCTCTTTCCACACTCCATACATTTAAATGGTTTCTCCCCCGTGTGAGTCCGTTGATGAATTCTAAGTGTTCCACTCTGACTGAAGCTCTTTCCACACTCCATGCATTCAAATGGTTTATCCCCTGTGTGAATCCGTTGATGAATTCTAAGGTGTCCGCTCCGACTGAAGCTCTTTCCACACTCCACGCATTTAAATGGTTTCTCCCCCGTGTGAATCCGTTGATGAATTCTAAGATCTCCACTCCGACTGAAGCTCTTTCCGCACTCCATACATTCAAATGGTTTCTCCCCCGTGTGAATCCGTTGATGAATTCTAAGTTCTCCACTCTGGCTGAAGCTCTTTCCACACTCCACGCATTTAAATGGTTTCTCCCCCGTGTGCATCCGTTGATGAATTCTAAGTTCTCCACTCCAACTGAAGCTCTTTCCACACTCCATACATTCAAATGGTTTCTCCCCTGTGTGAATCCGTTGATGATTTCTAAGTTTTCCACTCTCAGTGAAGCTCTTTCCACACTCCACGCATTTAAATGGTTTCTCCCCCGTGTGAATCCGTTGATGAATTCTAAGTTCTCCACTCTGGCTGAAGCTCTTTCCACACTCCATACATTCAAATGGTTTCTCCCCCGTGTGAGTCCGTTGATGTCTTCTTAGTGTTCCACTCTGACTGAATCTCTTTCCGCACTCCATGCATTGAAATGGTTTTTTAATGTCTTCTTCGTTATTTGCATTGAAATGGTCCCCCAGATTTCTGGCGGCCTTCTCCATTGCTTCTTGTCTAGGAGGAGAAGAAAGAAATATTACATACATCAATCAACACCTGTTTTTATTTTACCATCTCATACATTGTCTCCTGCCCTCGATATGTTCCACATTTTTGCGAAATGGAAGTGAAATAATGTCAAATAATGGTAATGCATCATCAACCTTTTATAACCCTTAATCATTGTTAATGAAGCAGCATTATCTTAGAATATTGTGGAACTCTGTGGTTTACTTTTTAAATAAAGTCGTTTCTCACAGTAAAGGGACCTGCTTTGTGTCCATGAACCTGCCCACTCTTCATCAGGGTCCTAAGTTCACCATGAAGTTCTTCATCCTCTGCACAATTATCCTCCAGCGTGGCTGAGTGTGGAAACATTCGATTTTTGGTGTTATGGTCTAGATACTAATCATAATCCCTGGGAAATTTTTCAATAACCCTTAAGATCCAGTTCCACCAACTGCCAAATAACACTGAGCCCTAGAGCAGCAATGGCGAACCTATGGCACTCATGGCACAGTGGGCATGCGGAGCCCTCACTGCTGGCACGTTTGCTATCGGCCCATCCGCACCGTTGTTTTCTTGTTTTTTTCCATTTGTGTTCCCACTCCTCTCCATGCTACTGTGGGCATGCACTGCTTAAACCCGGAACATTATTTTTGCTGGCAGCCGGTGATTGTGTTCGGCAATTCGTCTGCTTTTCAATTGGCTGCGGCAATGGCTGTTTCTAAATTGGGCATAACAGCGTTCATTATTTGACCCTCATGATTTTTCCCCTGCACTTTTTCAGTGCTGTGTGGTACGGTAGTTCCCAGCCCCCCCTCCAAGTCAGGTCTCGCCCATTCCCTTCCCCCCCCAGCTCCAATCCTCCGCAGACCCCTCACCTCCCGTGGGCCTTGTGCCCGCCACCTCCCTGCACGCCTGACCCAATCCTTTGCCGCAGCGATGTTGCTGGAGGGAGGGAGGAAGATGGGGAAGACCACGCCTGGATAGCAGGCGGGGAGCAGGCAGCAGGTTGGGCTGGCTGGCTGGGGTGGGGTGGGGCTCTCCCTCTCCTCCTGACCGCCACCGCTCACCTGGCCTCAGGGCTGCTCCATCCTCCTCATTGCAGGAGCCCGAGAGCGAGCAAGCCGGCAAGTTGGGGAGCATGCCCAGCAGGAGGGGGGAGGGGAGGGAGATGGCAAAAACCGCAGTGATTTTTCTGTTCTGTCTCTCCCCCCCAAAAGCTCAGAACCTTTGGGCACTTTGTGATAAATAAGTGGGTTTTGGTATGCAGTTTGGGTACTCAGTCTCTAAAAGGTTCACCACCACTGCCCTTGAGGAACCTTCTATGCTGAGGTGAGGCATCTCTGACCCTCCAGATGTGGTTGGACACAAAGTACCATCATCCCAAGGAAAGATGGCATATGGCCAGGGATGATGGGAGTTTTATCTAGTGGGACACACTTTCCCCTTCTTCCCCCTCTTCTGAAAATGCTGAATATCTGTACAGTGGTACCTCTACTTACGAATTTAATGCGTTCTGAACACAGATTTGTAAGTCGAAAAAAATTGTAAGTCAAATCCCATAGGAATGCATTGGGAGAAAAAATCCGTAAGTCGAAGTAACCCTATCTAAAAATTCGTAAGTAGAAAAAATCCTATCTAAACCGCATCCAAGATGGCGGAAGGAGCTTCGTTCATAAGTAGAAACATTCGTAAGTAGAGTTATTCGTAAGTAGAGGTACCACTGTAATGATAACTTTAATCTATTCCAAGCCTCCAAATCTTTATTTATTTATTTCCATTTTTTAATATAATTATCTTTAAATAAATTGTTCGTATTGCTTGTGATCCAGATGCCTAAGTATTTTGCTTTATTCACTACCTTTAACCCCACCTCGTTTTGTAATCTGTAAACCTAGACAGCATCTTAAAAAACAGAGACATCACCTTGCTGACAAAGGTCCGTATAGTTAAAGCTATGGTTTTCTGAGTAGCACGCAGTAAAATTTATATCGGTTTTCCATAGTCTTTCCCATTTGTCTAAAGTAATTGTTTGACCCAACTCTTGAGACCATTTTATCATAGGTCCCTTTATTACCTCATCTTTCAGTTCCCATTCTAGGGACAGATTATATATTTTCGATATCATTTTTTTTTTTTTTGGCTGCAGAAGTTCACTTTGTAATTTTGATATTTCTTGTTCGAATCCTATCTTTTTATCTTGATTAAAAATGTGCAATATCTGGTGGTATTGTAACAAACCATTAAATTAACTCTTGACCTCCTCATAGGGTCTTATTTTAACCTCACCTTGTTCCATTATTGCTAGTTGTTGATATGTTGCCCAGCCCTTTTCCATATGTACTTTTTTTACCGCCATCACTTCTAGTGGATAAATCCACCATGGGATCTTAGGTTCTAACAACCATCTATAAGTTGACCAAACTTTATATAGAGACCTCCTGATTATGTGGTTCAGAAAGTCCCTATTTACTGCCGTTTTATCGTAAATCAAATAGGCATGCCAACTGTGAGGGACAAGGGATACAGGGAAGTCCCTCCCATCTTAAGTTCCAGCCCGTCCCCAAGCGCTGGGGAGAGCAGGGAGAGCTCTGCCTCCAGCGGAGAATCAGGAAGTGGTGTCCGAGGCTCAGGCAAGGTTGCGGAGCCCATGACCCAGGTGGGACAGGAAGGGGGGAGCCCGGTGGGAAGGCCAATTCCCCCAACTCCGGAATTGCGCCGAAAACGTAGGGGGAAGAGGCTGGGTCTCCCAAAGCTTCTTTGCTGGAAGAAAACGCGCCAATCTCCATTCGGAGGTACTGACACCTCACCGTAAGCATGTATATAGATCGCTCTGAGCACTGTAAATAATCAGCACTTAATAAAAGTCTAAAAGGACTATGCTGCGAGGAGTCGTTACTCTAGAGTAGCCACATCAGCACCTCTGACACCAACCAAAGCGGTTGTTCCATCCTTCGAGGTCTAACATCTCTGGTTTTCCCCAACATGAATATCTGTTTTCATTTCCTTCTTCCGTGATCTCCAAGATCTTCCTGATATAGTCCAACTGCACACATTCCCAAATCATCCTGCACCATTTACTTCCTGAGGCTGTTGTATTGTGTCTAGGGGCGTCTCCACCCCCATCGTTCTGCCCAGACACTGAGGTCCAGCGCCAAGGGCCTTCTGGCGGTTCCCTCATTGCGAGAAGCCAAGTTAAAGGGAACCAGGCAGAGGGACTTCTCGGTAGTGGCACCCGTCCTGTGGAACGCCCTCCCATCAGATGTCAAAGAGAAAAACAACTAACATACTTTTAGAAGGCATCTGAAGGCAGCCCTGTTTAGGGAGGCTTTTAATGTTTAGTAGATTATTTTAATATTTTGTTGGAAGCCGCCCAGAGTGGCTGGGGAAACCCAACCAGATGGGCGGGGTATAAATAATAAATTATTATTATTATTATTAGGTCACTTGCAATGGGACAGCACCTTCCACTGGATGAGAGGATAGAGGGTGAAATCAGGGCAGGCCAAATGGCACTCAGCTCAGTCCCCTCCTTGCCCCTCTCTGCATCTGCTCCCCCCCCCACAAATACAGGAAACATGACAAAGAAGACCTAGGAGTCTCACCGTGGAGCATAACAACAACAACTACTACTAGTACTACTACTGGTTGTAAGTCACTTTGGGCTGTCCTGGACAAGAGAAAGCCACTAACAGATTCAATAAATAAATAAACATAACAATTGTAGTAATAAATTCACAGGCTGGGGGGGGGATCCCACCCATTTCCATAGCAATCTTCCCAATCCCTTAAATCCCACATATTTAACAGATCTGAAATAGTGGCAGTAATGGAAACCTGGTGGAATGGAGAGAAGGAGTTGGGCACAGGTATCTCTGGGTACCTTGGCCACCTCATGAGAAGAGAAGACTCCCTGGAAAAGACCCTGATGTTGGGAAAGATTGAGGGCACAAGGAGAAGGGGGCGACAGAGGACGAGATGGCTGGACAGTGTTCTCGAAGCTACAAACATGAGTTTGACCAAACTGCGGGAGGCAGTGGAAGACAGGAGTGCCTGGCGTGCTCTGGTCCATGGGGTCATGAAGAGTCGGACACAACTAAACGACTAAACAACATCTCTGGGTAGGAACCCTTCAGATGCTTCTCCACAGAAAGACAGGCATGTGGGTGAGACTATCATTGCCAAGAAAAAGGCGCAAACAGCGGAAAGAATAAAGGGGGCTTCCTCCCTTTCCTCTTTCCCCCCATGGTTAGACTCCCTATAACAGCCCCCAGCGCCCCTTGCAGGAGCTGATCTGGAATTTATGGGAGGGCAAGGACTGAGCTTCCAGGGAGGAGATGGCGGGTGGATCAGGCCTCCTGTTCAGGGATCTCTCCCTGGTCGACTAGAAATCATGGCAGATTCCTAGGCAAAAGGGAGAAGTCGTCAGGCAGCCCCCAAATCTCTCTCTCTCTCTCTCTCTCTCTCTCTCTCTCTCTCTCTCTCTCTCTCTCTCTCCCCACCTCCTGCCAATGCTGACTTTGATACCTTCCCCAGGAATGCTTCCCTCCCTCCCTCAGCCCCCCCAACTTCCTCTGCCCTCCTTCCTCTGCCCCCCAGTCTCCCCTTCGCCCAGAGGCCCCCCTGGCCGGCTCAGCCTTCCTGCCAAATCTCTCCCAAGCGCCCCCCTCTCCATCCGGAGGAGCCTCGCCAGATGAGGGGGGGAGAGGAGGGAGAGGGGGGTCTCTATCCAGGCCTCTCTCGCCCCCTTTAAACCTTCCATGGACTCCCCATCTCTAGACAAAAGGGGACCCACCAAGCCGCGTCTGGATCCCCGAGCGGAGCCAGAAGCGCCCCAGGGATTTCTGCCAGGGGAAACAGAACTGGGGCCTGGGTTCAAGTCTCAGCCCTTCCAGAGAGGGAAAGGGAAGGGGGAGCACTATCCTACTTTACTTTTATCCCCCGCGTCCCAAATCCTGCTCTCCCTTCCCAGCTGCCCTACAGAACAGGGGGAGGAACAGCGCATCCATCTCCCCTCCCCACAACCCCAAATCTCCCCATATATATTTCGCACCTCTTTTTCCTCCTCCTCTGCCGACCTGCTCCTCTTCCGGGAATGTGAATGGCGGCCCCTCCCCCTCCCAACCTTCGGAGGGGCCTCGCCAGGTGAGCAGGGAGGGGGGAGAGAAGGGAGACTATCCAGGCCTCTCTCGCCCCCTTTAACCCTTCCATGGACTCCCTCTCTCTGATTCTCCACCCAAAGGGGAGCCAGGATCGCGGCACCCCAGAGATTCCTGCCAGGGGGAACCCGGAACTGGCAGAGAGACGCGGAATCCCAGGGGCCTCGGTTCAAGTCTCAGCCCTTGGGAGGGCTCCCATTTCCATTTCCCCTACTTTTCTTTCACCCCCCTCCCCAAATCCTGCCCTCCCTTCCCAACAGTCCTGTTTGCAGATTAAGGGGGGGGGGAAGCGCATCCTTCTCTCCCCCTCCCCACAATATATAGATATATTTTGCACCTCTTTTTCCCTCCTCCTCCTCTGCCGACCTGCTCCTCTTCCGGGAATGTGGATGGAGGCCCCTCCCCCTCGCCCCCCCTCCAATCCTTCCTGCCTCTCTAGGAAGCGGAGCTCACTGACCCTTGGGGGGGGAATGAGTGACGCCCCCCTCCCTCCCAGAAGACACAAATTCTCCTCCTTCCAAACAAGCTCTGAATATCCTCTTTTTTTCTCCTGATAATCTCCCAGGTTCGATCCCCGGAGGCTGCAGGGAAAGAGTCCCCCCCCCAACCTCCCAAAAAGTCCTGTGGGGGCACGAAGGTGACATTCCTCCTTCCTCTCTTTTCATCCCTTCCCAGGAGGGGGGGGATGGGGATCCGGTCATTTCCCCGCCCATTTCCCCACGTGGGGGAGGCAGGGCTGTGACGTAGGGTGTCCCCGTTACAACAGCCCTGCAGAGTAGACCGGAGTTGGGATGCGCGTTTGGGGCTTGGAAAAGTTACTTACGACAACCCTAAATGGTGTTATACCTTGCCTATCTATCTATCTATCTATCTATCTATCTATCTATCTATCTATCTATCTTTTGTATCCGCTTATTTTATGTGAGCTGCTTGGAGGACAGCTTTGGTTCAAAGGCAAGATTGAAATACAATGGTTTTTCCCCCATTCATAACAAAAAGATATTCCACCCCCCTCCTCTCCATGGGGTGGCGATCTCCAGATCCAGGGGTCTCCCCCTTCCTTTCCCCCTTCTCCCCACTGCCCCTTTGAAGAGCCATAGCATCACAGAATCTGAGAACTGGAAGGGTCTGAAGGGTCATCTAGACCAACCCCCTGCAAGGCAGGCATCTCAGCTCAAGCATCCAGGACAGATGGCCCCCCAACCTCTGCTGAAAAACCTCCAAGGAAGGAGAGCCCCCCACCTCTCATGGGAGTCTGTTCTCCTGCCAAACAGCTCTTGCTGTCCAAGAGGGTTTCCAAATGCTTAGTCAGAATCTCCTTTCTTGCAACTTGAAGCCATTGGTTGGAGTCAGACCCTACAGCCTAGAATAGAGTTATCTTTTTTGTTGTTGCTGATTCACCCTGTGGACTCATGTTAAGCTAGTGGTCCACCAATACCCCTAGATCCTTTTCACGTGTCCTGCTAGGAAGCCAGGTGTCCCCCATCCTCTCTTTGTGCAGGTGGTTCTTCCTGCCTAAGTGCAGGGCCTGACATTTATTTGTCCCTCTTGAAATTCATTCTGTTACTCATTTTGTTATGCAAGGAGGTGCCCCAGCGGAGATGCTATTCCTGTTACAGGAAATCTCAGGGCAGCATTAATAGCGCAAGTTGCACCCAAATTCTTGGTCCTCATCCTCCCGAGTGGTGGATTTATGGCTGGGCAGGATCTGCCCCACCTCAGACTGCAGGCGAGGCAGCTCACAGAATGGACTGCTCTCCAGTGCACCCCTTTTCCCAAGGGAGGAGGGTCCTGGCTGGACACCTCCTCCCCCCTGACTTGCTTTGCTTCCCCAAGTGGTGGAATCAATGTGTCCCAGAAAAACAGGGTCTTCCTTGCAGGCTGAAGTGGTGCAGTCCAGATACAGGCTAAACCCCTGGGGGTGTGGAGGAGAGAGCAAACCAGGCCTCACTTGTGAATGATGGGCTCAACCGTTCCTGGAAAGAGCCCTGAGAAGTGGCCACACCAGGTCCATGTGCCCCTATGACGTTCAAAGGAAACTTCCTGTTGTCTGCCTCAATGCTCAGAGGTGGCTCCTGCCTCCAGGCAGCTTGTGGATTTGTAGAAAGTTGACCCTTAAGTTTGGGGAGGCGAGTCCTTCCTGGTTATGCCGCTAAGCAGCCCTTTTATTCCTGATGTCCCCAGAGATAATGTTTATCTGAACACTTCCCCCTTCACATAGCCAAGGAGGAGGAGGTGTTGCAACACAATTTATAAAATGTAAACAATAGCACTGCCAGTCCAGCGCTGCCATGGTGGAGAACATATCCCACAATAGCAGATGCCTGGCGTGCAGAAATGGAGGATTTGAGAGTAATGATCCTTGCAATGCCCCCCCCCCGGGTTGAGGGGGTGAGCTCTCACTCACAGATTGTCCAATACCTGTGGCTCGCTTCTAAGATGCGGGGTGGGAAACGCTGAGTGCATAGCATGGCACATAATCAGTAACTCTCCAACGCAGTCACCATGAGCGGCAGTTCCTCTGTTTTTTAGGATAGATATAATTTGGACTTTAAAAACAGACATGCTCTGGAAGAAGGGGACAAGATGACCTGCTGATTGAATCAGCCACTGAGTGCGAGGGTCTTGATCTGGAGAGGACTATCGTCGTAACCGGATTGGAAGGTGGGTGAAGGGAAGCCTTTGTTGGAAAATGCTCTGGCCTAATCTGCAGCCCCCCTCGGATCTCTGAGCGTCCTCCCGTGAGCATAGCTCAGCCTTCTGGCTTAACACAGCAAAAGAAAGAGGCATTGTAGTTCTAAACTACTATTTATTTACATCAGGGTCCCCAAACTAAGGCCCGGGGGCCGGATGCGGCCCAATCGCCTTCTAAATCCGGCCTGCGGACGGTCCGGGAATCAGCATGTTTTTACATGAGTAGAATGTGTCCTTTTATTTAAAATGCATCTCTGGGTTATTTGTGGGCATAGGAACTCGTTCATTTCCCCCCCCCCCAAAATATAGCCCGGCCCCCCACAAGGTCTGAGGGACAGTGGACCGGCCCCCTGCGAAAAAAAGTTTGCTGACCCCTGATTTACATAATATTTACAGAAAATTCCATAACGGTGTCCATTCTCATCAGCTCCAAGAAAAGTGAAAGTACAATTTCACAGTCTCACACCAGAAGAGAGATAATACAGTCTTCCAGGGGCGTACCCAGGATCAAAACTAGGGGGGGCAAGCCATGGTTGTTCAGGGGCAGGGCCAAGGCACGGGAGGGGCCACGAAGTGGGAATGTGGGCGGGGCTACGGAGTCCAGGTTAAACTGACTCCGGGAAGAAGTTTCATCCTGGGCGCCACCCTGGGGGAGAATGCGTGTGTGCGGCGGTTTCTGTTCCCGAATGCCTCGGGCGTGCGGAGCCGCGGCGGGGCTGGGGAGGAGATAAGCTTGGCGAGGTGGAACATGGATGGATGGAGGAGGAAGCAGAGGCAGCAGTAGCAGCAGCGAGAGCACCCGGGATTTTGAGGTCATCATGGCCAAAGAGCTGAGCCAAGCCGAGGTGCTGGACTTCCTCTGCCAGGCCAAGGGGAGCATGGCCAATGCCGCCTTGCTGAGCCACTTCAGGCTCTTCTTGGGGGTGTTGAATAAACTCAAGGGCTGTGTATGTGTGTGTGTTGAATCAAGTCAAGGTAGGTGTGTGTGTGTGTGTGTGTGTGTGTGTTTGATCTAGATGCTATACTCCTATTGATGCAGCCCAGAATTGCATTGGCTTTTTTAGCTGCTGCATCACACTGTTGACTCATGTCAAGTTTGTGGTCTACCAAGACTCCTAGGTCCTTTTCACATGTACTGCTCTCAAGCCAGGTGTCTCCCATCCTTTTAAATAATACCAACTGTGGCATCAAATAAAGGGTGGGGGTGTTGAATAAACTCAAGGGCTGTCTGTGTTTTATTATTATTAAGGGTTTTCTTGGTTTACAAAGAAATGTGCAATGTCTCTCTTAACATTTTTTACAAATCAGTTTCATTTGTTGAGACATTGGTGAGGACTCGGAGAGGGGAAGGAAAGTAGATGGGGGGAGGGTGGGGGTGATAATGTTTCTATTTTGCTTAATAAGTAAAAATAATAATAATAATAATAATAATAATAATAATAATAATAATAATAATTTATTATTTATACCCCGCCCATCTGGCCGGGTTCCCCCAGCCACTCTGGGCGGCTTCCAACAAAACAGAAATTCTAAAATACAGAAATCCATCAAACATTAAAATACAGAGATCCATCAAACATTAAAAGCTTCTCTAAACAGGGCTGCCTTTGAGATGCCTTCTAAAGGTCTGGTAATTGTTGTTCTCTTTGACCTCTAGTGGGAGGGCATTCCACAGGGTGGGAGCCACTACCGAAAAGGCCCTCTGCCTGGTTCCCTGTAACTTGGCTTCTCGTAGTGAGGGAAACCGCCAGAAGGCCCTCGGAGCTGGACCTCAGTGTCCGGGCAGAACGATGGGGGTGGAGACGCTCCTTCAGGTATACTGGACCGAGGCCGTTTAGGGCTTTAAAGGTCAACACCAACACTTTGAATTGTGCTCGGAAACGTACTGGGAGCCAATGTAGGTCTTTCAAGACCGGTGTTATGTGGTCTCGGCGGCCGCTCCCAGTCACCAGTCTAGCTGCCGCATTCTGGATTAGTTGTAGTTTCCGGGTCACCTTCAAAGGTAGCCCCACGTAGAGCGCATTGCAGTAGTCCAAGCGGGAGATAACTAGAGCATGCACCACTCTGGAGAGACAGTCAGTGGGCAGGTAGGGACTCAGCCTGCGTACCAGGTGGAGCTGATAAACAGCTGCCTTGGACACAGAGTTGACCTGTGCCTCCATGGACAGCTGTGAGTCTAAAATGACTCCCAGGCTGCGCACCTGGTCTTTCAGGGGCACAGTTACCCCATTCAGGACCAGGGAGTCCTCCACACCCGCCCGCCTCCTGTCCCCCACAAACAGTACTTCTGTCTTGTCAGGATTCAATCTCAATCTGTTAGCCGCCATCCATCCTCCAACCGCCTCCAAGCACTCACACAGGACCTTCACCGCCTTCACTGGTTCTGATTTAAAAGAGAGGTAGAGCTGGGTATCATCAGCATACTGATGGACACCCAGCCCAAACCCCCTGATGATCTCTCCCAGCGGCTGCATATAGATGTTAAAAAGCATGGGGAGAGGACAGAACCCTGAGGCACCCCACAAGTGAGAGCCCAGGGGTCTGAACACTCATCCCCCACCACCACTTTCTGAACACGGCCCAGGAGGAAGGAGCGGAAACCACTGCATGACAGTGCCCCCAGCTCCCAAGCCCTCTAGACGGTCCAGAAGGATGTTATGGTCGATGGTGTCAACATCTTCTGTGTGGCATTCCTCCAGAGAGAGGCCCCCGCTTGGCTTCTCGAAAGGGACTTTGTTCAACGTGCATACGAGATTGCAGCCTCCTTAACTGAGACCTTCCCGACAAGCCACCCCTCTCCATTACAGACTTGTAGGTTTTCCAGCTTCTCATATTAAACAAAGTGTTGTTTGTTCTTCTCGCCACACTCACCTTCCCGTAGCTGGTGTTTCCCGGCGGCGCAAAGAGCCGGGTAGGGTTTTTTTGTTTGTTTGTTTAAAGGCGACGCCTTCTCCTTGCACCCCTCCAATTGCGGCTGCAGGCTTTGTGTTTGAAAACGGCGCGCAGCGCCACCGGAGCCTGCGGGGGAAACTCAGGCTCTCCAGGCTCTCCGCAAGGCGAGCGGTGAAGGGAAGGAGCAGGAAGTGATTGCCGCGTGGCACAACGAGGCCCCAGAACAGCCCCGGGCGCAAGGGGCAGCCAGGGTGCAATCCCATGCGTAATTACGCGTGTTTTGGCTCACTGTGCTCAATGGCAGTTCCTCGCTTGGATGTACCGCCCCGGCCCTGCTTCTAGGTACGGGCACCTGCCCTAACCTGCCCCGCGGTGGGTACGCCCATGCAGTCTTCCTTTCTCACGCTCCACTCAGACAGGCGTGTGAAATATACCAATCGTAATTTGGAATGGAATAATTGGCTTTTTTAATTGTATTATGATTTGGTATCATCACTTTTAATTTGTTTAGCGTCTTTCTATCTTACAATACTCAAGGCAGTTTACAAGCTGAAGAAACAAAGAATGTATCACCTTATAACAATCTAATGCAATACAAAAAATGTGATAATAAAACATAGCTTTAAAATAAGCAATCTACATCAAATAAAGTAACATTCAACAATCATTAGAATAGTATAGAATAATAATATCAGCATATAAAAATTAAACAGAAACCCACTCTTAGCAATTACAATAATTTCGAAACTACAATCAATAAAACAATCGTATTAATGTGGCTTATATTGGCTTACTATTAATAAAAAATCTAATAAAAACTATAATAAAATATAAACAATATATGAGGGTTTGGGTATTAACAAGATGCTTTTAGTCTTTTTGTGTCTTTATCGTTCCTTTATTGCAATTAAATCAATGGGAGTTATCATGCTGTTCCTATAATACCCTTTCCCTGAAAATAAGACAGACCCATAAAATAAGCCTAGCAGGATTTCTAAGCATTTCCGCAATATAAGCCAGACCCCGAAAATAAGACATGGACCCGGTGCCTCCCAGCAACAACTCGCTGCCCTCAGCCATGCCGCACCACGCGGAGCCCTTCCCGCTGGAATAAGACACCCCCTGAAAATAAGCCATAGTGTGTCTTCTTGAGGAAAAGTAAATATAAGATGGTGTCTTATTTTTGGGAAAACACGGTACTAATCCCACCAACCCTGCTCCCAAACTACCACAACTCCTAACACCAACATTTCCAACTCTCTCCACCAAGGACCGAAAATCAGCTGACTCTCAGCCCGTCATCACTCACCCCAACATTCCAGATTCTCCCCCTCCCTATCTAACATTATATCTTCTATTATACTTGTGAGACATTACCTTCATTTCTTTCAAGACCTGTCTATACAACTTTATATACGAATACCAGAACTTCACATACACTCCATGCATTTAAGACTGATTTCCGATTATCTGAGTTTATTGATGTGAAGGAAAGAGGGAACCCTGAGAGAAAGATGTCAAACACTCCAGACATCTAAATGGTTTCTCCCGTTTGAGAATTTGCAGAGGTTTCATAAGCATCCCATTCTAACTGACGCACCACTGTTTTTCTCCCCCATCCTCTCTTTGGGCGGGTGGTTCTTTCTGCCTAAGTGCAGGGCCTGACATTTGTCCCTGTTGAAATTCATTCTGTTACTCATTTTGTTATGCAAGGAGGTGCCCCAGCGGAGCTGCTATTCCTGTTACAGGAAATCTCAGGGCAGCATTAATAGCGCAAGTTGCACCCAAATTCTCAGTCCTCATCCTCCCGAGTGGTGGATCTATGGCTGGGCAGGATCTGTCCCGCCTCAGACTGCAGGGGAGGCAGCTCACAGAATAGACTGCTCTCCAGTGCACCCCTTTCCCCAAGGGAGGAGGGTCCTGGCTGGACATCTCCTCCCCCCTGACTTGCTTTGCTTCCCCAAGTGGTGGAATCAATGTGTCTCAGAAAAGTTCAGGCCCCCCTGCTCTAGACAAGCTGAACCCACCAAGCCTTGCCCCAGAGATGCCTGCCAGGGGGAACCCAGAACACGCAGAGGGGCGCGGAATGGAGGCCTCGCTTCAAGTCCCAGCACTGCTTGGGGGTGGGGGTCCTGGCGGGGACCCCCTTGGCAGGTCTCCCATTTCTATTCCCTCCAAGGCGCCCGGGGGGGGGGCAGGGGAGCTGAGCACCTCTTGACAGCTGAGCACCTCCTTGCGCTGCAAAGGAGACATTGCAATGCAAACCCTGCCGGTGCTCCCTCTGCAGAAAGGCCCCCCCTGAACCCCCATAGGAAAAGGCAGGAAGGCTGATTTCTTTTGGCGCGTGGGGCTTGCAATGAGAACCCTGAGAATGGAGGGTCAGAGGGTGAATCTTGCTTCCCATCAGAGAATTCACACAGGGGAGAAACCATTTCCATGTCAAGAGTGCGGAAAGAGCTTCAAACAGAGCACAGGTCTCATTCTCCATCAGATAACTCACACAGGGGAGAAACCGTATGAGTGCTTGGAATGTGGGAAGAGTTTCACTCAGAACAACCAACTCACTGCCCATCAAAGATTTCATACAGGCGAGAAACCCTATCAGTGCTTGGAATGTGGGAAGAGCTTCAGTCAGAGCACACACCTTACTTCCCACCAGAGGATTCATACAGGGCACAAACCATTTCAGTGTTTCGAATGTGGGAAGAGCTTCAGTCGGAAGGAGAGCCTCAGTTTACATGAAGGCACTCACACGGGGAGCAACCCGTTAAATGCTGGAGATGTGGAAACGGCTTCGATTTCAAGCGGAGTCTCACTGTCCTTTTAAAAATTCATACTGGGGAAGGATATCGGTGCTTGAAACTTCTGCTAAGATTGGGGGGGGGGGGAACAGAAAGCAGAAAAACATGGTTGGCGTATCTCAATAAAGGCCTCTCATGATAAGGACATCTCCCTCTTCTGGAGTACAATATCAGGCCTCCTGGAGAATGCTTGCAATGTTCCAGTGTGTACTATCAGACCCAATGAATGAATCCAGTATTGTCATTCACTCTATCATGGGCAGGATGATGAGGTCAACCAAATACCAGAATCTTTGGGAAACTTCCCACCCTGGCCTCCAGTATCGAGGTCAAGTACCTTACTTCACAGTTAAATAATAATAAAGCACCCGGCATAGACTATTTGCCCCCAGAACTGTTGAAATCTAACATCGCCTGGTGGGCCTCCCTGCTGGTGGTAATATTGTCATTTATCGATTCATCCGCGTTATTTCCTGAAGTTTGGGCCACAGCTGCAGTAATCCCTTTACTCTAAAAAGGGCCTTCCGGCTAGTTATAGACCAATTAGTTTGCTACCTGTAATTAGCAGATTATCTGCAAAGCATCTTTACAATAAGCTAGTTGATTGGATAACCTGATGGAGCAGGAATTAGATAAGGCGGATCCACTATAGACCATTGCTTTGTACTTGCCCAATTTATAGATAAGTATGTTAAGAAACCAGGCGGTGTGCTATGTACGGCTTTCATTGGTCTGAAAGCCGCATTCGATTCAATCTCTCGAAGAAGACTGTGGGATAAGCAGAACTCTTCAAGTATAGATAAAAGATTATTGTTATTGTATAAAAACGCTGTGCTAAAAGTGCGTTGCTCTACAAATGAGCAGCTCGCAGGATCCGTACCAGCCACAAAGGGAGTTAAGCATTGTTTAATTTATATATTTAATTTATATATAAATGATATTGTCCAGGGTTTAACATCTCCAGATTACCAATGGCCACAAAAGCCATTTTTATATTACTATATGCAAATGTGGTACTTCTATCTCAAGCAAAATGTGGTACTTCTATCTCAAGCAAAAGTGGGCCTAAGAATGGATGAGGGCATTCTCGGGATACTGCCGAAGAGACCAGCTGGCTGTGAATGACAAGAAAACTAAAGTCATGGTGTCTTCAAGAAACTATAGGGCCCATAGATGGTATATTGAGAATCAGTTGATTGAACAAGTTAAAGTCTTTAAATATTTCTGCCTTGTTTTTCGGTCAACAGGGTCATGGAGAGCGCATCAGAAATGTGCAAAGGAAAAAGTGTCTTGAAGCGCCAAAAAAATTCTGTAATGCTTTTTTTCCATACAAAAGGTGGCAATCACACACCACCAGCCCTTGAAGTGTTTAAAGCTAAACCCCTGACTGCCCCTCAGAATGACATATTTGAACTAGTGGACTCAGACCTTGATTCTGAAGTCCGTCCTGAAGTTTCTGCACTTCAGACAATGACTACAGTCAGTCATCTCGAGTCTCACAGGTTCAGTGGATTCTCGACCTGGAAGTCACTCATTAGAGCCATTGTTAGCCTAACCCACATAGCTCATTCATTTAAACGTGTCACACCTCCAGTAGAGAGTAATTGTAAAGGCTGGCATCTGTGTCCCAACATCCGCACACCATCAGAGCATCAACATGCGCAAAATGTGATCATTTGCATTGTGCAACATGAAGTCTATGCCAGAGAGATCAACTGTATCTTGAACAAAAAGGTTATCCCTAAGGACAGTACTCTTAGGAAACTTGACCCATTCCTCGGTCGAAATGGCCTGTTAAGAGTAGGTGGTCATCTCAAGCAAGCTAAATTAGAGTTAAATGGAAGAAACCCTCTAATTATACCTGGTCAGCACCACATCGCTTCTCTGATTGTACTGCATCACCAAAGTCTTTCCAAGTGAAGATGGAAGAGTCAGGAAAGTGGAAATTAAAGTATGCAAAAACCAACAAACAAAGTTGTTTCTTAGACCAGTCTCTGAACTGGTTCTACTGTTGTCATCGGGGGAATCAAATAGTGGTATCCGTTGATACCAAGCGGGGAGTGTCGTGCCTTTGGCACGGGCAAAGTTCATAAATGTATTCAGTTTGTATGGGCTGTTATCGTACTGGGTAGCTCGGCTCCACCTACTGGCCAAAAAGAATATTGTAAGAATGGCAGTTGCTGACAGTTGCTGACAGTTGCTGGCTGGGAGGTTAGAGAGTAGGAGTTCAGTGGAGGGGTGAGGGTACCAGAGGGTACATGTTACATGTTCTCCACCTGCAAGATTGTATTGTTGTTTTACCATTTAATACTTGTCTTCACACTTATTATTTGTCTTATTCGATCTGTTTTACCTCGTTCTTGACTGTTAATAAAGTATAGGATTAAAAGTAAAAAAACAGTCTTCTTTTTTCCCCGAAGACAAGAAGGTTTAGCTGTATGTCGAACTACCTAGGTCACCAGGCACGGTAGTGAGGACAGAACAAGTCCGTTGATGTAGTCTTAGTGTTGCACTATAAGTGAAGCTCTTTCCACACTCCATGCATTCAAATGGTTTCTCTCCTGTGTGACTCCGTTGATGAATTCTAAGGTGTCCACTATGACTGAAGCTTTTTCCACACTCCATGCATTTAAAGGGTTTCTCTCCTGTGTGACTCCGTTGATGAATTCTAAGGCTTCCATTTGTAGTTAAGCTCTTTCCACACTCCATGCATTTAAAAGGTTTCTCACCAGTGTGAGTCCGTTGATGAATTATAAGTACTTTATTAGAAGTGAAGCCCTTTCCACACTCCATACATTCAAATGGTTTCTCTCCTGTGTGACTCCGTTGATGGGTTCTAAGGCTCCCACTGTGACTGTAGCTGTTTCCACACTCCATGCATTTAAATGGTTTCTCACCAGTGTGAGTCCGTTGATGGTCTCTAAGGTGTCCACTCCAACTGAAGCTCTTTCCACACTCCATGCATTTAAACGGTTTCTCTCCTGTGTGAGTCCGTTGATGAATTCTAAGGTCTCCACTCCTACTGTCACAGATGGGGTGTTGGCTACTCCCGAGTAAGCACTCCACACATCCTCTGGATTTTCATAGTTTTATTGTGCATGCTATATACAGTGGTGAGGTGTCTCAAATCATGTCTGCTCTGCATGGGGCAGAAGCCCACAATGGCGTCTCGTGGGCTCTGACCCCCCTTTTAAGACTCCAAACGCCCCTCCTCCTTGCTCTATGGGTCCTCCGTGGTCCCAAACCAGGCTCCTGAGGTGCCGTTCTCTCTCCTCCCTCCTTTCCAGCCCCTGCTGAAGCTAGCTCCTCCCCTGCTTCCCTGCTACCAACCTGGAGCTGAGCCACCAGGACTCTGCAGAGCCCTGGACCCGTCTTAACCCTTCCTGTTCCTGATTTGAACTCCCAGACTTGCTGCTGCTCTCTCATCTGATGGAAGTAAGCAGAGTGGGCTGCTCTCTGCAAGCCCTCTCTCTTACATCCACCCCCCCTCCAGGCTCCCCCCCCTTTCTGAGGCCTGGTTTGCCTGGTCTGATGTCTGTAAAGAGGGCTGGAAGCCTGACAGGTCTTCTTCCTCTGTAGTGTGTGTAAAATCCTGTTCCCCGTCGGTGCTGGGTGGCTGGTCCGTGTAGTTCCTTCCGTTGTCATCCTCCTCCTCCCTCTGGAAAATTGCTTCCGATTCCCGGAGGGCTCCTTGGGTCTGCGTCTCCCCTCCTCCCCACCTGGGATCGCCCTCCCCCTCTGTGTTCCCTGTGCTACTGACGTGTGGTGGTTTGGGTCTGTGGGAGAAAGGAGCGTGCAGTTCCAGTGTGCGGTCCTCCCCTTGCATGGTGTGCGTGGTTGCCTCCGCGTTTTGGGAAGCAGGAGTGCCCTGCCTGGCCATCAGACATTTTAACCCCCCCTCCCCCCACCGGGAGCCCGGGCTCGCTGTGGCACTGTAGACCTCCTCCTCTTCCTTTCTTTCTGGAACCTCTTGGCTGCCTTCTCCCTCCACCCTTCTGTCTAGTGTCTTTTGTGTGATTTCCTCCCCCTCCCTCCTGTCAGCGTCTTGTGTTGGATGTGTGTCACGTCCTCTGAACCTTGGGCTTTCCCTAAAGTGTGAGAGCAAAGACCTGTGACCCACGGGATGGACCTTTCTCGCTGTAGGTGCTTCCCCCCTGAAGGTGACAGGGTTGATCTGTGTCAGAACCTTGAAGGGCCCCAGCCTTCTGGGTGCCAGCTTCTTCCCCCTTCCCCCCATGGGAAGGCCTTCTGACCACAGCCAGACCCTGTCCCCTCCGTGGAAGACCTTCTCCAGTCCCCTGTGATGGTCTGCCCCCTCCTTGTAAGCCTCATTGCCCCTTGCCACGTCTCCATCCAGTTGTTGGTGTACTGTCTCCCTCCTCTCACCCCATGCCTCAATAGGTGGTCCCCCAATCTCCCCCTCCCCCTGCTCTGGGAAGGCTCTGGGGTTTCGCCCAAGACTGGCCTTACTGGGTGTGAGCCTCGTGAAGACATGTACTGCATGCCCCTCCGTGGGGTTGTCATGATATTGCCTGAGAATCTTCCCGCTGAGGGAGTCCTGGGGCATATACCGGGCATCATTGCTAAAGAGTAACCCCTCTTTCTCTGCAAGCCCTTCCCCTGCCCCCTTTTTCTCCCTCAAGTCCCTCCGTATGTTCTGGGTAAAAGTGTCCTCTTTGGTGAGTTGGCTCAGTTTCTCTTCCTGCATCCCCGCCTCTGCGTCGTTCCATCCGCCTGGGGAGCTGATGTGGTGCGATCCTGAGGATTCTCCTTCTTTCCTGCAGTGCTCCTTGCCGTCTGCATCTCCAAAGGTGAGATCTCCCCGGCGCTGGCTGCCCACAGGGTCATTGTCCATTAAGTCCAAAGCTAGCACTTCTGCGTGCTTGTTCACTGTCATCTTCCGAGAGGGGGTCTGTTGCGTGACCTCACCCTCCTGCAATTCCCGGCCGCCTACGGTCAAGACGCTCATGGGCCGCTCCCTTGGGAAAATGGGAATCTGATCCTGCTTAGCCAAGTCCACCGATAGGAAATCGTCGCTGCTGCCCCTGCGGAGAAGCCCGACTGTCTCCTGGGTCTGGCCTCTTGGCAGCTGCAGACTCACTTCCATCTCTTTGTCGTGCTGTGGGGTGTTACAGGAGGGCTCAGTTGTTGGTGCTCTGCCTGGCCCCTCCCCTCCTGATCTGGCATCCAGGCTTGTGTCTGTGCCTGCCTGCTCTCGCCATTCCTTCCTCTGGGGGCAGTGTTCCACCCAGTGGCTGGGTGCATTGTAAAGGCATCTCCCGCCTTTCTCTTTCCTCTGTTTTCCCGCGTCAGCGTTTGAAAGTACCCGCGCACGGGCTTTGTCCCTCTGCATCACATCTGGCTGGAGGGGGCTGTGCTGTGCTGCAGCTGCCTCCCCGGGACTGTATGGGAACTTGTGGCCGCTGCCTTTCCCCTCCGTCTGTCCCCTCTGCCCGGACTCGCCTCTCAGCCTCCTGCACTTCCACGCCACCATGCCTCTCAGTCTTAGAGCCAGCTTGTGCTGAGGGTCGCCCTACGAAGTGCTGGCCCGTCCCGAGTGTCCTCTCTGCTTGTCCAGCCTCCGCTCCCCCGGCTTGGCTGTGTTCAGAGCTGCTCGGTTCACTAAGCTTGGCTTCCCCTGTGCCCGGGTGCCTACCTGGTGCTTGAGCCGTTCCATAGTTGCAGGGTGCTGGCAACTCATGCCAATCCTCCCTCGGCATCTCTCTCTTCTGCTTTAGATGCTGCCAACTTCATGCCGGCTGCTCCATTTGCAGCCCTCTTCCCTCGGGGTAGCCATCAAAAGATTGTGGGCTTGCTGTCACAGATGGGGTGTTGGCTACTCCCGAGTAAGCACTCCACACATCCTCTGGATTTTCATAGTTTTATTGTGCATGCTATATACAGTGGTGAGGTGTCTCAAATCATGTCTGCTCTGCATGGGGCAGAAGCCCACAATGGCGTCTCGTGGGCTCTGACCCCCCTTTTAAGACTCCAAACGCCCCTCCTCCTTGCTCTATGGGTCCTCCGTGGTCCCAAACCAGGCTCCTGAGGTGCCGTTCTCTCTCCTCCCTCCTTTCCAGCCCCTGCTGAAGCTAGCTCCTCCCCTGCTTCCCTGCTACCAACCTGGAGCTGAGCCACCAGGACTCTGCAGAGCCCTGGACCCGTCTTAACCCTTCCTGTTCCTGATTTGAACTCCCAGACTTGCTGCTGCTCTCTCATCTGATGGAAGTAAGCAGAGTGGGCTGCTCTCTGCAAGCCCTCTCTCTTACACCTACTGAAGCTCTTTCCACACTCCATGCATTTAAATGGTTTCTCTCCTGTGTGACTCTGTTGATGGGTTCTAAGGCTCCCACTGTGACTGTAGCTGTTTCCACACTCCATGCATTTAAATGGTTTCTCACCAGTGTGAATCCGTTGATGAATTCTAAGGTCTCCACTCCTACTGAAGCTCTTTCCACACTCCATGCATTTAAATGGTTTCTCTCCTGTGTGACTCTGTTGATGGGTTCTAAGGCTCCCACTGTGACTGTAGCTGTTTCCACATTCCATGCATTTAAATGGTTTCTCACCAGTGTGAATCCGTTGATGAATTCTAAGGTTTCCACTCCGACTGAAGCTCTTTCCACACTCCATGCATTTAAATGGTTTCTCACCAGTGTGAGTCCGTTGATGATTTCTAACGTTTCCACTCTTAGTGAAACTCTTTCCACACTCCATGCATTTAAATGGTTTCTCACCAGTGTGAGTCCGTTGATGGTCTCTAAGGTGTCCACTCTGACTGAAGGTCTTTCCACACTCCATACATTCAAATGGATTCCCCCCTGTGTGAGTCTGTAGATGTTTTCTTAGTGTTCCACTATCATTGAAGCTCTTCCCATACTCCATACTTTCAAAAAAATTTATCTTTCCACACTCCATGCATTTAAATGGTTTCTTCGTTATTCACATTGATCATGGCCCCCATAATTCTCACTGCCTTTGTCTTCTTTGGAGGGCGAAGGAAATCCTATTTTTATCTACAAAGAGAAGAAAGGAATATTACACACATCAATCAACACCTGCTCTTATTTTAACATCTCATACATTCTCTCCTGTCTTCCATATATTTCAAATTTTGAAGAAAGGCATATGAAATCATATTAAATAATTGTAATGCATCATCAGCCTTTCATAACCCTTAATAGTTAATGAAGCAGCATTATCTCAGAATACGCTTGAACTGTGTTTACTTTTTATAAAAGTGGTTTCTCACAGGAAAGGGAGCTGCTCTATGTCCATGAACCTGCCCACTATTCACCAGGGTCCAAGTTAAATGAATACAATTTTTTTCACTGGAAGCAACATTTGATAGCGCTTCTAGATGCAAGAGAAATATTGGAAGCTACAGTGGTACCTCAGGTTCCGAACCTAATCACCTGGACAGTCCCTTTGGCCTCAGGGGGTGTATGTTAACCATTTTGGGAGACCCATATATAAGTCCGGTGAGAAGACTTGTTGGTTGTGGTTGGCTGAAGGAGTGCTCAGGTAGGAGAATGTTCTTGGGGTTGGACCTCCATCTGTCAGCCTTGCGTTGCATGGAGAGAGCTGGAGATGCAGAAGGAAAAGCGCTAACCATAATTCGTTCCGGAGTTCTGCTGTTAACCTGAAACCGTTCTTAACTTGAGGTATCCCTTTAGCTAATGGGGGCCTTCTGCTGCCGCACGATTTCTGTTCTTATCCTGAGGTAAATTGCTTAACCTGAGGTACGACGTCCGGGTTAACGGAGTCTGTAACCCGAGGTGTTTTTAACCTGAGGTACCACTGTATTGAAAATCGTAAGCCAACTGACTCAAGTGAAGAGGGTTTAGCCAAGATCATGTTAGTATTTTCATTCGTCCTTTTCTGTCAATCTCCTGACTCAGTGGAGAGAAAAGGGGGAGGAGCCTTCCTTGGTAACTGTTCTCACTAACTGTCAGTTCTGGAGTGTGTGTTCTAAGGTAAAGATGCGTTCTTATTACTGTTAAACTCACACAGTCTGTATATTATAGCTATATTTGTTTAGATTATTAAAATAAAAGAAGAATGACTTCAAAATCTCTGAAGCTGAATTTCATCTGTTTATTGGTGCTCACAGCTAGCAGTTTTGAGTCTGGATATATGGTTTAAAATCCATCAGATCAGAGCATGGATGCTGAAGAATAGTAAAGCCAGAATCATCATTTTAGATGGGCTCCATCATGAGCAGTTATCTATGATTGACGGCAGGAGATGATGGAGACACTAATTATGCGTCTAAACAGATTGCAAAGGCCAGAGACATACCCAGGAAAATTGTGTGCTTTAATTGTAACAAAGAAGGCCACAGTGCAAGGAAGTGTAAGGCAGTGTTTCTCAACCACTGTTCCGCGGCACACTAGTGTGCCGCGAGATGTTGCCTGGTGTGCCGTGGGAGAATTACTTTATATATAGTCAATATAGGCACAGAGTTAATTTTTTTAACATTTTCTAATGGTGGTGTGCCTCGTGATTTTTTTCATGAAACAAGTGTGCCTTTGCCCAAAAAAGGTTGAGAAACACTGGTGTAAGGCTCCAAAGGCAAAGAAACCCCTTCCTTATCAACAAGGTAAGGAAAAGAAGGGGATATCTGAATGCACTTTGCTACTATAAGAAAAGAATTTGACTGTTCAGAATCGTGAAAATAAATGGAAAAAGTGATTTGAAATTCAGGAGCTTCCAGCCATTTCTCGTATAAAAGGGAATATTTTAATGACATTAACTATATTGCATAATCTCACATTGAAATCGCAGGTGGCAATAGTGTTGAAGCTAAAGATGCATGTTCTGCAAATTTAAAATTTAATGTGAACAACAAAGCTCTGGATACTACTGTGGAGACAGTTTTGTTTATTCCACAACTCAGTTGTAACATGCTTAGTGTGTCCAGTTTGGACAGCAAAGGTTTCCAGATAATGTTTGGAAATGGGAAATGTAATTTGACTAAGAATGGTGAGGTGTATGTTCAAGCCATGAGAACATATGAGAAATATCTTAAACATAATTGACTATTTAGACATTAAAATTAACAAACAAGCAGCCTTAATTTTTATCGATGCCGAGAAGGCTTTTGACAACGTCTCATGGTGTTTTATGAAAAAGAATCTGGAGGCAATGGGGATGGGAAAGATCCTTATGAACTGTGTGGGAGCAATAAAAAGAGAACAGCAGGCGAAAATCATCATAAATAATGACCTGACAGAGCCATTCAGAATCTCAAAAGGCACGAGGCAGAAAATCATAAACTACTGGATTTTGAGGGATTCGAGAATAAATTTGGCTGGCACGCCTATTTGGAAGATGGGAAAATCAAAGTACATAAAGGGTTCAACACACATATTATTAATAAATAATTAGTAAAGGTGTGCTAAATGAACTAATAACAATAGAAGAGGTTCAAGGAGTAATAAAAAGGTTGAAAGTAGGAAAGGCCCCGGGTCCAGACGGCTTAACAGCCAAATTTTATAAGGAGCTGATAGATGAAATCTCACCTGTAATGTTAAGATTAATGAATGATATTTTGGTAAAAGGAGAAGTTCCAAATTCATGGAAAAGGGCTTATATTACTTTAATACCCAAGGGAGATCTTGATCTAACAAATATAAAGAACTATCGTCCGATATCGTTGTTAAATACGGATTATAAAATTTTTGCGGATACTTTGGCATGCAGATGGAAGAAGGTATTGAATACGATTATACATAAAGACCAACAAGGATTTTTACCGGATCGACAAATGAGAAATAATATAAGAACAGTGATAGATGTGATTGAATATCTAGATTTAAGAATTGATGTCAAGGCAGCCCTAGTATTCGTAGACGCTGAGAAAGCCTTTGACAACGTATCTTGGAAATTCATGGAAAAAAGTTTGGAGAAAATGGATGTTGGGGAAAGGTTTTTGAGAGGAATTAGAGCAGTATATCAAGAACAAAAGGCTAACATAATAATTAACAGCGTATTAACAGAAGATCTAAATATAGAGAAGGGCACTAGACAGGGGTGTCCCTTGTCGCCACTCCTATTTATTTCAGTGATGGAGATCCTAATGAATAATATCAGAGAAAATAAAGTGGTAAAAGGAATAAAAGTGGGTAGGAAGGAATTCAAGGCAAAGGCTTTTGCCGATGATCTTATTTTGATGGTGGAAGATCCGAAAGAAACGATGGAGGTGATGTTAAAGGAGATAGAGGATTTCGGCAATTTGGCAGGTTTTAAATTAAACACGACTAAAACTAAGATGATGGTAAAAAATCTAAGTAAATCAGAGACGGAGGAATTACAAACCAAATATGGGATTATGGCAGTAAAAAAAATAAAATATCTAGGTATCTGGTTGACACCTAAAAACATAAATTTATTCAGTGATAACTACAAAGTAATCTGGAGAGAAATAGAAAAAGATTTAGAGAAGTGGAAACATCTGAGTTTATCGCTATGGGGAAGAATTGCTATTATTAAGATGAACTTGTTGCCAAGAATGCTTTTCCTTTTCCAAATGCTTCCGGTAATTAAAGGCACAAGCTGTTTCGATCACTGGAGGAAAAAAATTTCAAGGTTTATCTGGCAGGGAAAACCGCCGAGAATAAAACATAAATTATTAATAGATAAGAAAGAGCGAGGCGGTTTTGCACTGCCAGATCTAAGAACTTACTATGAGGCAGCATGCCTGATTTGGGCGAAGGAGTGGATAGCCTTAAAGGATACTGATTTGCTGGACCTCGAAGGGTTTAATAACAGACACGGTTGGCATGCGTACCTCTGGCATAATAAAGTTAAATCCCATAGGGGATTTTTAAATCATATTTTGATTAAGCCAATCTTTGAGGTATGGGAAAGGTACAAAAACCTTCTCGAGAGAAAAACGCCCCTTTGGTTATCGCCAACAGAAGCATTAGCTGTAAAGAAAAAAAACATGGAGGCTAATTGGCTAACATATGCAGATATGATAATAAAGACAAAGGCTGGAAAATGAAGCCTTATGACGACCTTAAGAATAGGATGACAACCTGGTTACAATACCACCAGACTCAGGATTTGTTTAATGAGGAAAAAAGAGTGAACGGCTTTGAGAGTAGCAAATCGAGATTTCAAATTGATATAATTGAAGGAAATAGCAAATTGTTCTCAAAAATGTACGACTACATACTAGAATGGAACACCAAGGACGAAGAGACGAAAGACGTAATGATTAAGTGGGCCAGGGACTTTGGTTATAATATTGACATTGATTTATGGTTGAAGTTATGGAACCAAGGTTTAAAATTTACAGCGTGTACGGTACTCAAAGAAAATCTTATGAAGATGATGTACCGCTGGTACCTGACCCCGGTAAAATTGGCTAGGATTTGTAAGAATAGAGAAAAGAAATGCTGGAAATGTAATTTGGAAGTTGGGGATATGTACCACATGTGGTGGCTGTGTAAAGAAGTGAAACCTTTTTGGGAACTAATCTATAATGAGTTAAAAAAGATTCTAAAATATACGTTCCCCAAGAAACCAGAAATGTTTCTGTTGGGATTGTTAGGAAGGGAAATCAAAAAGGAAGACGAGAAAGTATTTATGTATGCCACCACTGCGGCTAGAATGGTATTGGCGCAAAGATGGAAAACTGCGGATATCCCCACAGTAGAGGATTGGAGGATAAAAATGGTTGAATATATAGAGCTGGCCAAGCTTACTGGGAAGTTAAGGGAACAAAGAGATCAAAAAGTACAAACAGAGTGGAGTAAATTTGTGGAATATCTGGAAACGTATTTGTCACGGTGGCCGGAGTGGGCTACTTCAGAGTAACGACTCTTCACACCTCTGCATTTTATGGTTTTATTGGTGCTGCGTATTTACAGTGCTAATGGCAGTGCTATTTACAAAGACACATCTGCTCCGCTTCTATCAGAACCTCCAAGTGGCTTTTGGCGCGTTTCGCGCCAGCATAACAACTTGGGGAGACCCATCCCTCACATCCACCCCCCTCCCAAGCCCCCCTTCTTCCCTCCCGAGAGGCTGCACGGGTGTCAGTGGTGACTGAAAGCCTAAAAACTCCGTGCTGTCCGAGCCGGTTGGTGTGAACACCTCCCCCCAGTCCCGTTGGCCCCCTCCTTCCTCCTGGGAAGACGGAAAACCCAAAAAGTCCGTGGCCTCCGAGCTGGTGGGTGTGAAGATCTGCTGCCAGTCCACCTCTTCTTCTGACCGGATGGACCTCGGATATGCCCATATCTCCTCCTCCGTGTCCTCAAACTCTGCTTCCCATCTCCATGGCGAGCTGCTCTCCACCTCCTGTGTCCCCTCCTCCTCCCCTCCCCGTTCCATGTGCCAGGGCTTGGGCCTGTGTGGGAAGAGGGCATGGAATTCTTCCACTAAGAATTCCTCCTGTATCTGAGTGGCTGGGACCCATTCATTCTGGGACGGTGGGGCGTCCTCCCACGCCATGAGGTACTCCAGGCCCCCCACCCCTCTTCGGGAATCAAGAATTTCCGTGGCCTCATTGAGCTGCTCCATACCTCCCCTCTCTCTCCCTCCCTCGGGGGGCTGTTCGCTGCCTCTGAACCTGCTGCTTTCCCTGTATGGCGACAGCAGCGATCTATGAAATACTGGGTGCACCCTCATGTCCTCTGGCAGTGCCAGCCTGAATGCCACCGGGTTTACCTGTTGCGTGACCGTAAAGGGGCCCAATCTTCTGGGTGCCAGCTTCTTGCACCGCCCCCTCGTGGGAAGGCCCTCTGAGGACAACCACACCTTGTCCCCCACCCTGATGACCTCCCCTGGCCGCCTGTGGCGATCTGCCCCCTTTTTGTACGCTTCCTTGGCCCTCTCCAAGTGTTCTCTGAGTTGCTGGTGCACCGTCTCCAGTTCCTCTGCCCAATCCTCTGCCTGTGGGCCCTCCTCCTCCTCCTCTCCTCCTCCTCCTCCCCCTCCCTCTCTGGGAAAGATCTGAGGTCGCGCCCGTAGTTGGCCTTAAAGGGCGACACCCCTGTGGAGACGTGCACCGCATTGTTGTAGGCAAATTCTGCCAGTGGCAGACGATCCACCCAGTCTGTTTGTCTCTGGCTGACGTAACATCTCAGGTACTGCTGCAAAATGGCGTTGACCCTCTCCGCCTGTCCGTTGGTCTGCGGATGCCTCGCCGTCGACAAGCTGACCTCCACCTGCAGGAGGTTCATGAGCCGCCGCCAGAACCTGGAAACAAATTGGCGGCCTCGATCCAAAAGAACCCTTAAAGGTAATCCATGCAGTCTGAAGATGTGGTCAACAAACAGTTTGGCCGTCTCTTCTGCAGAGACCGCCCTGGCACACGGTATAAAGTGGCACATTTTGGACATAAGGTCTACCACCACCAACACTGCTGTCTTGCCCCTTGACGAAGGCAGGTCTGTGATGAAGTCCATGGACACTACTTCCCACGGCCTGTGCGGTGTGGCTAAGGGCTCCAGCAACCCTGCTGGTGCTGCTCTGACCGCCTTTGCTCGCTGGCAGGTGTCACAGCCCCTTACATAGTCCCTCACATCTTCCCGCACCCCTGGCCACCAGAAGTGTCTCATGACTAAGTGCGTGGTTTTGTCCCTTCCAAAATGACCCGCCGTTGGGTTGTCGTGCATCTGCTTGAGGACCTTACCTCTGAGCTGGTTGGTGGGCAGGTACAGGGCTCCCTTGTAAAAAAGCAGCCCCCTTCGTTCTGCAAAGTCCTTTGCCTGCTCCCTCCCCCCTCGCAGCTCTCTGAAGATGCGGGTGGCGAACTCATCTGCTGCCGTCAGTGCTGTGAGTTCTGCCTCGCTTACCACTGCTGCTCCGCAGGACCATGCCGACGGGGGGAAAATATGCCGGGGTGCTGGTGGCAACTCCTCCTCCATGTACTCTGGCTTGCGGGAGAGGGCATCTGCCCTGACATTCTGCTCCCCCGGTATGTAGTGGATGGAGAAGTTGAAGTGCGAGAAGAACTCTGCCCACCGTATCTGCCGCTGGTTGAGCACCCTGGCTGTTCTCCAGAACTCCAGGTTCTTGTGGTCTGTGCACACCTGAATGGGGTGCTTGGCGCCCACCAGGAAGTGTCTCCAGTGTTTAAACGCAGAATGGATCGCGAGAAGTTCCTTATCAAAAACCGTGTAGTTGCGCTCTGGCTGTGTCAGCTTTCTGGAGAAGAAGGCGCAGGGTCTCCACTCTCTGTTGGCATCCAGTTGCAGCAAAATGGCGCCCACCGCGCGGTCTGAAGCGTCGGTGTCAACGCGTAGGGGCGCATCCTGCACCACGTGGAACAGGTTCTGGTCTGAGGCGAACACCCTCTTGAGGCTTTCGAACGCTGCTTGCGCCTCCGGCGTCCACCTGAACTTCTGCTTGCCTCTCAGGCAGTCTGTGATGGGAGCCGTAACACGATAGAAGTTCTTGATGAACTTCCTGTAGAAGTTGGCAAAGCCTAGTAGGCGCTGGGTATCTTTGCGCGTCCTGGGGCTGTGCCAGTCCAGGATGGCCTGCACCTTGTCCTTGTCCATCGCTAGTCCCGTGTCCGACAGCTTGTAGCCCAGGAAGTCCACCTCCTTGGTGTGAAACTTGCACTTCTCCAGTTTCACATACAGGTGGTGCTCCTTCAGGCGCTGCAACACCTCCCTGACATCCTTCACGTGCTGCACCGGGTCTTTGGAGTAAATAAGGATGTCATCCAGGAAGACCAAGCAGTTTTTGAAGAGTAGGGACCCCAGGACGTGGTGCATGAAGGCCTGGAAGCATGCCGATCCTCCTTGCAAACCGAAGGGCATCACCAGATATTCAAAAGAGCCCAGCGGCGTGAACATTGTGGTCTTCCACTCATCGCCTTCCCTGATCCTGATCAAGTTGTACGCCCCCCTCAGGTCGAGCTTGGTAAAGATCTTTCCCCTGCGTGCCGCTGTCAGCAGATCGTCCACTCTGGGCATTGGGAAAGCCACTGGTTCCGTCATGCTGTTGAGCCGTCTAAAATCCACCACCAGACGGCGCTGTTGCGTGTCTTTCTTGTCCACCCAGAAGACCGGGCTGCCCCCTGCTGCCTTGCTTTCTCTGATGAACCCCCTCTTGAGGTTCTTGTCTATGAACTCCCTCAGATCCTCCAGTTCCTGATCTGACATGGAGTACAGCTTGGCTGTGGGTAGCGTGGCTCCCGGCACCAGGTTGATCTGGCCGTCAAAGGACCTGTGGGGGGGTAGGTGGTCGGATTCCGCTTCGCTGAAGACCTCCTGCAGGTCCCAGTACGGTTTGGGTATCGCCTCACCCCCTTTGATGTGCATGGTGGCCACTGTGGCTATTGGAGGCCCCTCCCCTGGTTGGCGCTGCATGCAATGTTCCAGACAAAAGTCTGATCCAAACGTGATGCATCTCTGGTGCCAACTGATGGAGGGGTCGTGGCGCGCCAGCCAGCTCATGCCCAAGACGATGGGGGGGGGTCTGAGATGGTGGTGACGTTGAATGCCAGTGTCTCTGAGTGCCTTCCCACCGTCATCCTCATGGGGGGGGGTCTGGTGGGTGATGGCCCCTCCCAGCAGCTCCCTGCCGTCTATGGTAGAGACGTGCAGGGGAAAATCCAGCTGCAGAAGTTGGATCTGGTGCTCTTCTGCAAAGTTCCTCGAGAAGAAGTTGGCTGAGGCACCACTGTCGATTAACGCGAGAACCGTCAGGGGATAGCTATTTGGGAGCGTTAGCGTCACTTCTAGAACCACCCCTGCTCTGGGGGGGGGGTTGGCACTGCTCCTCGCTGTGCGGGTGGGTGGGCTGGGGCTGTTGTGTGCTGACTGCGCCTGGCCGCTGCCCCTTGTCTCCTGCAGCCAGGCTATCTCGTTTCCCTGCTGTGGTGCTGCATCAGTGGGGGAGGGCACAACCGTTCCCGCCTTTCCTTGCCACTCCCTGCGATGTGGGCAGTCTCTGACGCGATGCTGAGGGGAGTTGCAGAGAAAGCAGTTCCCGCCTCTTCCCTCCTTGCGTCTTGGCACCGCCGGGGTTTGAAAAGCCCGCGCGCGCGCTCCTCCGATCTCCATCGGTTCCGGCTCTGGGGCTGGTGTGGGCTGGGCAAGGGGTGGGCCCTGGGGCGGGGCTGGATGGTGAGGTCTGTCTTGGGAGCGTGGGAACCAGGGTCTGGAGGCGCGCGCCGTTTGTTTATCGTTCCATCTGGATTCCTGTCTCACCCCCACCGCCAGCGCCGCTTTGCTCAACTCATCCATAGTCTTAGGTTTAGTTCATCCTTAACGTCTGAGTGCAGCCCCATATAGAAAGCTGACCGCACGGGATCACTGTTCAGATCCCACCCCAATTTGTGCACCAGCATGGTGAATCTTGCCCAATACTCTCTCACTGTCAATTTTCCTTGTGTTAAATTATGCAGCTGCTCCTTAGTGGCTTCCATTTCACTGTCACTTGAATACATGATTTTTAAAGCTTCTAGAAATAATTTTACATTCTTCATGCAATCGTTCCTTTGCGCTATGAGCGAGCGATCTGACCCATTCGCGGGCGGCCCCCGTCAAGTGCTCTATGATAAAGGAGACCCTGTGCGCGTCATCTGGGAAGTCTGCATCATGCAATTCCAGCGCATAAGTTATCTCCGTCTCAAATCCTAGGTACTCTCTCGGGTCGCCGCTAAACTTGGTGACTAGGGTTTGTCCCCTCCTCACTTGGACTAGCTGGGGCTGGGGCACCCCCCCCCCACCTCTTGAGGCTTTTTCCTCATCCAGCTTTTTCTGTAAGTCCAACACCATTACCCTTAGCTGCTTCTCAGTCTCCTCTTTCACTCTCACCTGCTCTCCCAACTTGTGCAGCTCCTCCCGCGTTCCGCGCGCTTCCTCCTGGGCTGCAAGCGATTGCTGGTGTGCCTGTGCTGTCAGGTTCTGTAATTTCTGTATTTCCTGCATCGCAGCTTCTGCTTCCAGCCTCCATTGCTCAGCGTCTTGCGCGCTCATCGCTGCCGCTCCAAAGTAGCCAGAAAGACTTGGAGGTTGCTGTCACGGTGGCCGGAGTGGGCTACTTCAGAGTAACGACTCTTCACACCTCTGCATTTTATGGTTTTATTGGTGCTGCGTATTTACAGTGCTAATGGCAGTGCTATTTACAAAGACACATCTGCTCCGCTTGTATCAGAACCTCCAAGTGGCTTTTGGTGCGTTTTGCGCCAGCATAACAACTTGGGGAGACCCATCCTCTTCCCCCGACGCTTTCTGTGCAATTCCGGAGTTGGGGGGATGGGTCTGCCCCCCTTCCTTCCCCCTTCCTGTCCCACCTGGGACGATGGCTCCTCTACCCTGCCAGAGCCTCGGACACCACTTCCTGTTTCCCCGCTTGAGCTGGAGCTTTCCCTCTTTTCAGCCTCGCTCTGGGCTGGGCTGGAACTCAGGAGGGGAGGGACTTCGCGATAGCCCTTGTACCTCACAGTATTGTAAGACTCTAAAGACACTAACAGGTCTGAAATAATACCTACAACAGGAAATAGTGAGTTAAATATAAAATATGGATAAAGAAGGGGATTGATGAAAATAAGATAAAAGAAAAGCGCAAAACGTAAGAGATAAATTGTAAAACTAAATGTGAAGTGAAAGGGAAGCTGGGTTCGGCAGAACCAAAACTGGGTACGAAGGTAGGGGGGAAAGGGAACATGTAAACATTTGTTTGGTAATGGTTTATGTATTTTATTTGGCCTAATTTGCATCTTATAAATGTATGGTTATGTGTATGTCAGAAAAAACAATAAAAATTATTTTTAAAAATAATAATTAGTAAAGGTGTGGGAGAAACACAGACAACTTTTGGAACCCAAACCCCCAAAATGGTTATCACCAGTAGAAATAATAACAATAAAGAAATTAAATTCGGGATGGAAAGTGGGGAAAATATAAAGATTTAATTGAAGAAAATCAGGGGGAATTTAAAGTTAAAAAATTTGAAGTTATTAAAGAACATGTAACGGGGTGGCTCCAATATCACCAAATCTGTAGTAGATTTAATGAAGATAAGGGGGGGGAAGGATTTAGAGAGGAACCATCCTTAATAGATATAAATTTATTACAAAATAATCAGAAAATTATCTCTAAAATGTATAATACACTTTTGGATTGAGAAGTAAAGGATGAAATGGTAAAGGAAACAATGATGATGATGATGATGATGATGATGATGATGATGATGATGATAACAATAATAATTTATTATTTATACCCCGCCCATCTGGCCGGATTCCATGAACATAGAATCATAGAGTTGGAAGAGACCACAAGGGCCATCCCGTCCAACCCCCTGCCAAGCAGGAAACACCATCAAAGCATTCTTGACATATGCCTGTCAAGCCTCTGCTTAAAGACCTCCAAAGGAGACTCCACCACACTCCTTGGCAGCAAATTCCACTGCCGAACAGCTCTTACTGTCAGGAAGTTCTTCCTAATGTTTAGGTGGAATCTTCTTTCTTGAAGTTTGAATCCATTGCTCCGTGTCCACTTCTCTGGAGCAGCAGAAAACAACCTTTCACCCTCTTCTATATGACATCCTTTCATATATTTGAACATGGCTATCATATCACCCCTTAACCTTCTCTTCTCCAGGCTAAACATACCCAGCTCCCTAAGCCGTTCCTCATAAGGCATTGTTTCCAGGCCTTTGACCATTTTGGTTGCCCTCTTCTGGACACGTTCAGAAGCAATGGGCTTGGGAAAATCTATTCATATGGAAAAATGGGAAAGATTATGGGAAACATCTTGGAGGTTTACAGCGTCTGAAAGTATTTGAGAAAACATGATCAAGATGTTTTACAAATGGTATTTGACGCCGGTGAAGATCAACAAAATGTATAAGACCAAGGACATGTCATAAGGAAGTGGGATCCTTCACTCATATTTGGTGGAATTGTGAAAAAATAAAACCATTCTGGAACAAAATATTAGAAGAATTGAAAAAAAAATATTTAAATATAATATTAAAAAGCCCCGGAGTCTTTTCTACTGGGAATGGTAGGGGAAGATATAAGTAAACAAGATGAAAAGGTCTTCCTTTATGCAGTAGTAGCGGCGAGAATTTTAATTGCTAAAAATTGGAAAAAGGAGGAAACTCCTACTATTAGAGAATTGCAAGAAAAAGTAATAAGCTATATTGAATTTGCCAAATTAACAAATTCAATTAGAGGGGGAAGAATTCAAAAATTCAAAAACAATTGGAAAAAGTTTGGGGACTATCTAAAAAGCTTGGATTTACTTCCAATGTTCTGTAAAGATCCCAAGATGAAAAATAAAAGAAAGCATTACAATATTGAGTTAAAATTAACCTGGTAGGAGGACAGGGGGAGGTCAATATAAGTAGGAATTATTTGGAATTAGTAGAAGTTACTATATGATTTATAGTTAAGGTTATTTGAGTTAGGTAATTGATTTAAATTTTTGTTTGTTGTTGTTTAGTCGTTTAGTCGTGTCCGACTCTTCGTGACCCCATGGACCATAGCACGCCAGGCACTCCTGTCTTGCACTGCCTCCCGCAGTTTGGTCAAACTCATGTTCGTAGCTTCGAGAACACTGTCCAACCATCTTGTCCTCTGTCGTCCCCTTCTCCTAGTGCCCTCAATCTTTCCCAACATCAGGGTCTTTTCCAAAGATTCTTCTCTTCTCATGAGGTGGCCAAAGTATTGGAGCCTCAGCTTCACGATCTGTCCTTCCAGGGAGCACTCAGGGCTGATTTCCTTAAGAATGGATAGGTTTGATCTTCTAGCAGTCCATGGGACTCTCAAGAGTCTCCTCCAGCACCATAATTCAAAAGCATCAATTCTTCGGCGATCAGCCTTCTTTATGGTCCAGCTCTCACTTCCATACATCACTACTGGGAAAACCATAGCTTTAACTATACGGACCTTTGTCGGCAAGGTGATGTCTCTGCTTTTTAAGATGCTGTCTAGGTTTGTCATTGCTTTTCTCCCAAGAAGCAGGCGTCTTTTAATTTCGTGACTGCTGTCACCATCTGCAGTGATCAAGGAGCCCAAGAAAGTAAAATCTCTCACTGCCTCCATTTCTTCCCCTTTTATTTGCCAGGAGGTGATGGGACCGGTGGCCATGATCTTGGTTTTTTTGATGTTGAGCTTCAGACCATATTTTGCGCTCTCCTCTTTCACCCTCATTAAAAGGTTCTTTAATTCCTCCTCGCTTTCTGCCATCAAGGTTGTGTCATCTGCATATCTGAGGTTGTTGATATTTCTTCCGGCAATCTTAATTCCGGCTTGGGATTCATCTAGTCCAGCCTTTCGCATGATGAATTCTGCATATAAGTTAAATAAGCAGGGAGACAATATACAACCTTGTCGTACTCCTTTCCCAATTTTGAACCAATCAGTTGTTCCATATCCAGTTCTAACTGTAGCTTCTTGTCCCACATAGAGATTTCTCAGGAGACAGATGAGGTGATCAGGCTCTCCCATTTCTTTAAGAACTTGCCATAGTTTGCTGTGGTCGACACAGTCAAAGGCTTTTGCATAGTCAATGAAGCAGAAGTAGACGTTTTTCTGGAACTCTCTAGCTTTCTCCATAATCCAGCGCATGTTTGCTATTTGGTCTCTGGTTCCTCTGCCCTTGCGAAATCCAGCTTGCACTTCTGGGAGTTCTCGGTCCACATACTGCCTAAGCCTGCCTTGTAGAATTTTTGTTAGTAATGTATAATTAGTTTTGATTAGAGATTTTTATTGTATATATGTATTTCAGTTGTATGGTTTTAATTGAAATTTCAATAAAGATTTTTAGATTTTTTTAAAAAACACAGAATCTTGAAAGGCACGCTTTTGCCCTTATTGTTTATACTTACATTGGAAGTATTATTACAGAAAACAAGGAAATCAGAAAGCATAATAGGAGTAAAACATGGAATGAGAGAATATAAACTAAAGGCATTCGCTGATGACGTAGTCCTAACGCTACAAGATCCGCAAACATCAGCATCAGAGGCCTTGAAAATTGAGGAGTATGGGGCACTAGCGGGATTAAAATTGAACAGAAACAAGACAAAAATGATGGTGAAAAATCTGAACTTAGAACAAACAGACCAGTTACAATAAAAAATAGGAATAACAGCGGTTAAGAAAGTAAAATATTTAGGTATCTGGTTATCACCAAAAAACTCATACCTGTACAAAGACAATTACATAACAGCATGGAAGGAAGTGAAATTCAATCTGGAAACATGGAGCAAGCTTAACCTATCTTGGTGGGGCAGAATGGCTGCTATAAAGATGTCAATATTATCGAAGCTACTTTCCTTATTCCAAACAATCCCAATTATTACAGGCAAAACACAATTTAAAGAGTGGCAAAAGGTAATTTCACATTTTATATGGCAGGGTAAAAAGCCCAGGATAAAGTTTAAAATTCTAACTGACAAAAAAGAAAGGGGTGTCTTCTCCCTCCCTGACCTTGAACTGTATTATGAATCAGCATGTATAATATGGATAAGGGATTGGTTAAAATTGGAAAATTTAGAATTATTAGACCTTGAAGGTTTCCAAAACTGATACGGTTGGCATGCGTACCTGTAGTATGATAAGGTACAAGTTCATAAGGATTTTTTACAACACACCATGAAGATGCCATTATTGGAAGTTTGGCTGAGATACAGGGAATGGTTTGAAAGGAAGACTCCAGGATGGTTATCAGCTCAAGAGGCCTTATTGGTAAAGAAACTTAACATGAAGGGAAACTGGCTGACTTACAGAGATATAGTGGAACCTCTACTTACGAATTCAATCCGTTCCGAATGCACATTCGTAAGTAGAAACATTTGTAAGTTGAAATGATGTTTCCCATAGGAATGCATTGGGAATGGATTAATTCATAGAATCATAGAGTTGGAAGAGACCACAAGGGCCATCCAGTCCAACCCCCTGCCAAGTGGGAAACACCATCAAAGCATTCCTGACAGATGGCTGTCAAGCCTCCGCTTGAAGACCTCCAAAGGAGGAGACTCCACCAGATTTCTTGGTAGCAAATTCCACTGTTGAACAGCTCTTACTGTCAGGAAGCTCTTCCTAATTCACATAAGGAGATTTATGCATTGTATCAGAATAAGACGTGGACCCTTACTGACCTACCTCCTGGTAAGAAGGCCATATTAAGAAGGGGCAGAAGAGGAAGGGCAGTGCAAGGCTTTTCTCAACGCTATGACATGGGTACAAGCAAGGGCATGCTGACAAGGGCCTGTACAACAAGTCAAGTGATGGACAACTTTTCATACCTTTTAGCGTTTGTTGAAGACTTGATTCTTGCCACAGCAAATGACAGACACTATGCACAGGTTGTGAAACATCTAAGCAAAGAGGTTGAGGTCAAGGAACTGGGAAAGATCCAGAACTACCTCGGAATCCAAGTTGAAAGAGAAGATGGGTCAAAAGATTCATCACCTAATCCAGAATTTGCAAATGCAAGATGCACTCCCAAGTTGCAACGCCCATGGCTACTGACTTCTTAAAGAATCAGCAGGATTTGAAACCATTACCTGACAACATAGAATCCAGGTCAGAAACATGGGGGGCCATGGGGGGCATGGGGGTGAAACTGTAATTCCTAAGACAAAAGCTGCTAAGGGCGGAAATAATAAAGTGGGCTTCCTCCCTTTCCTCTTTCCCCCAAAGGTTAGACCAGGCATCCCCAAACTGCGGCCCTCCAGATGTTTTGGCCTACAACTCCCATGATCCCTAGTAAACAGGACCAGTGGTCGGGGAAGATGGGAATTGTAGTCCAAAACATCTGGAGGGCCGAAGTTTGGGGATGCCTGGGTTAGACTCGCTATAACAGCCCCCAGCGCCCCATGCAGGAGCTGACCTGGGACTTCTGGCAGGGCAAGGACTGAGCTTCAAGGGAGGAGAGGGTGGGTGGATCAGGCCTCCTGTTCAGGGATCTCTCCCTGGTCTACTCAAAGGAGATTCCTGGTCAGGAGGGAGAAGTCAAGACAGGCAGCCCCCAACTCTCTCTCTCTTTCTCCAAGATGGCTTCCATTCCTCCCCCAGGGATGCTTCCCTCCCTCCCTCTGCCCCCCAACTTCCTCTGCCCTTCTCCGCCCCCCAGTCTCCCTTTTGCCCAGAGGCCCCCCTGGCAGGCTCACCCTTCTTGCCAAATCTCTCCCAATCTCTCCATCCGGAAGGGCCTCCCCAGATGAGCAAGGAGGGAGGGGGGGGTCTCTATCCAGGCGTCTCTCGCCTCCTTTAACCCTTCCATGGACTCCCTCCCTCCACTTCTCCACCCAAAGGGGAGCCAGGATCGCGGCGCCCCAGGGATTCCTGCCAGGGGGAATCCGGAACTGGCAGAGAGACGCGGAACTGGGGCCTCGGTTCAAGTCTCTGCCCTTAAGGGGGGGCTCCTATTTCATTCCCCCAAAATCGCCCAGGGGGGGCAGAGCAGCTGAGCATCTCTTGACTCTCAAGCAGAGAGGGCGCTGCAAAGTCCTACCCCCCCCAGCTATTCTAATGCGATTTCCTTTCCTGTAATATAAAAGGCAGGGGGATCTCCACTGACGTGAGGCGCCCCCCCCTCGCCTGATCCACAGAAGGGAGGGGGAGGGGGAACTCCCCTACTTTCCTCTCATCCCCTCCCCCCGCCCAAAAGTCTGCCCTCCCTTCCCAGCTGCCCTGTTTGCAGATTCAGGGGGAGGAAAAGCGCATCCTTCTCTCTCTCCCCGCCCCCCCAAACAATATATAGATATATTTTGCACCTCTTTTTTCCTCCTCTTCTGGGAATGTGGATGGAGGCCCCTCCCCTCCAAGCTTGGCTCCCCCACTTCCGGTTCCTTTTCGGATGCGAGCGCCTTAGAGCTACGAAAGTAGAGCAGCCTCTCCCTGTGTTGGGATGGGAAGAGGACGGGACGGCGCTGCCTTTGGCCACCTGCTCTTGGGGCTCCGTGGGGACATGGCCCCCTCCCCACAGAAGAGGGTCGAGATGGCTGGGGGAGGGGCATCATATTTGGGGGTTGGGGGGAGAGAAGGACGTCGTTTTCCTGCCCCATAACTTGCAAAGAGGGCGGCTTGAGGGGGTTGGGTCTGATCCAGCCAAGCCCATGTTGCCCAGAGACCCCTTGGCCCAGCTTGGAGAAGAGGATTGCTTGGGAAAGTGGAGATCTAATGATTTAATAATAATAAAAATCATTTTCCGTGTTCCTTCTTCCTGGGTCTGAGGCAGGAAGAGGATGGGAGGGCTTTCCTGATAAAATAATAAGAATAATATTTTATTTGTACCCCGCCCTCTCCAGTCTAGACTCAGGGCGGCTAACAACACTAAAATCACAGCAAGACATAACCAGAAAACAATTTAAAATACAGTTTAAAATACAATGTTGAAAATTAAGATTTAAAAGTTTACATATGCAGCCTCATTTTAAGTAATCCATGAATGAAAAACCCTGACCGGGGGGGGGGGGGACAACATAGGGGTCAGTCCGAGTCCAATTCCAATTCAAAGGCGAGGCGGAACAGCTCTGTCTTGCAGGCCCTGTGGAAGGATGGCAGATCCCTCAGGGTCCTGGTCTCCTGTGAGAGTCGTTCCACCAGGTTCCACCAGGTCGGGGCCAGTACTGAAAAGGCCTTGGTCCTAGTCAAAACCAATATGACCACCTTATGGCTTGGAATCTCCAGAATGTTGTTATTTGTGGACCTTAAGGTATTTGTAGCCCGCTGTATGTGTGTCAGGGATATCCAGTGCTCCACCCATTTCCCCCCTTTGGCCCTGCCCACAATTGGCCCTCTGCCTGAAAGGGACTCTCCTGCCTGCTCTTTTGGTGGTGGAAATGACACATGGAAACCGCTGTATAAGAGACCCCACCCACTGTTCAGATATCACCATTGGGAGGTCCAGCCGGCAGCCTCCTCTTCTCCTCAGTCCCGGTGATTCCCAGGGAACACGACTCAAGGTCTCAGTGACCTGAGCACGCAATCAGCAGAGCTCATCTCCAGCGTTAGCGTGGTGTGGTGTGGCAGCAGCAGCAGCAGCAGCAGCAGAAGGAATACTCAGAGAGAAGTCCTTGCATATTTACAAGCGTTTATTATAAAGCATCTAAAGCATCTCGGAAGATAGACCAAACGTGTCTGTCTCCATCCTCAAAGCGAAAGCAAGACTAACTAACAGTATTACAATAGTACAACCAAACGGAAATATACATCATGTGATACATTCAACATCCTCTGCCAAGCCTGTTCCTGTTTAAGGTGGAACAGAATCTACTATGAAATCCTAACAAAACTCCCCCATTCTGTGTAACCTTAAACTTCAGTAATCCCAACTGTAGCTTTGGCACATCCATCTGCAGTTGTTCTTTGTCAATAACCTTGGACAACACATTAGCAGGAAAATCATTACCTGGCATGTAGGACACTTGACCTGGTCCCTTCCTGATACACTCTCTTGCAAGACGTACTTTCATCTGCAAGAACTTGGACCTTTGCTTGCAACCTTCTGAAGCTAGCAAATCCAAACAGGAAATGTTGTCCTGATACACCTGTACTGGACAAGTCACCTTGACTTTGACATCCTGAAACAGTTGCATCAACCACTCGCAATCTGTGAGCGAGAATGAGAGAGTGTTGAGTTCCGCTGCATAGGAACTCAAACTCACTATTGTTTGCTCCTTGCACATCCAGCCAACCAGACAGTGGTTGTACAAGTAGCAAACACCAGAATAGCTTGTGCCACCTGTGGCATCACCACCGAAACTTGCATTTGCAAAAATCTCAAGACCTTCAGTCTTCTGACCTGTCAACTTCAGCCTGCAGTGCATAGTGCTTCGAAGATAGCGACCTATGCGCTGCAGAGCTTGCCAATCCTTAACAGTAGGATTGTTTGCATGCCTGCCAAGCAAATCACAGCTTGCAGCAATGTCAGGTCTTGAACATTTTGCAATGAAGCATAGTTTGCCTAGAACACATCTATAAAAAGTGGTGTCAGAAAATACTTCTGCGTTATCATCTCTCCGATAACCTGGCACCATAGGTGTGTCTATAGGATTTGCATCACCCAAATCCATCCTGTTCAATACCTCTGTAATCTTGTGGGTCTGGTGAACCAGAAAATTACCTACTGTGTCTTTCTCAACTTCCAGAGACAAATAGTTGGAAACTTCACCAAGATCCTCCATGGTGTAGTGTTCCTGCAACTTAGCAAGTGTACGCTGGTACAAATCCTTGTGTTTCCAGAATATAAGCATTTCAGCATCATAACAAAAGCAATACAGTTTGTGCTCCCCCTCTTCCTTGACAAACACACATGAATCAGCAATACTTTGGTGAAAACCTAGAGAAAGCAACATCTCTGTTAGTGTTGTGTCCCAACACCTGGCACTCTTCTTGAGACCAAACAGGGATTTCTTCAGCTTGCAGACCATCCCCTGTGGTACCTGCACTCCTGCAGGTGGAAGTAAAAACAGATCCTCCTGCAAAATCCCAGTCAAAACATTTGCATCATCAGTATCCAATACAATATGTGATACGTGCATTTTCTCCTCCGAAGCAATCTTGAGCAAAAGCTTTAAGCATTCATACTTCACATCGGGTGCAATAGTCTCAATGTTGTTTTCACCTTGAACCTGTGAAAACCCTGTTGCGACCAGTTTGGCTATGTGCCTCACTACCTTGCCATGTTGGTCAGCTTCGGCCTTAAAGACCCACCTGCTGTTTACCAGCTTCATTCCTGGGACCATTTTGACCAGTTCCCAGGTCTGATTCCTATCTAAGGAATCAATCTCTGTTTTCATGGCAGCTAGCCATGGTTTAGCATCTTTTGAGGTCATTTCCTGAACCTCCTTGAAACTTGCAGGTTCTAAAACCTTTTCTGAGCTACTAAGACCAGCATCAGCAGTTTTAGCAAACTCAACAGCAAATCTCTCAGGCTGTTTGCCTGTTGTAGCCTCTTCAGATTTGCAAACACTAATTTCCTCTTTCTCTGGAGAAAAATGACCAATGGTGAGCAGTGGTTCTCCCAATTCAGTGTCAGACTCAACTGCAGGTCTGAGTGAGGTTTCAACACCTTCGTAGCCTGCTGCATCACCAGCTACAGCAGTACCACAACCTCCCACTGAATTTGAACCATCCTGATCATCATCACCTGGATTAATTACATCCTCACTTGGGTGAATCACATCATTTGCATGAACCAGGAAAATTCCCCCACCTTCCTCCCACTTGGGATTGATGGCACCACCTAGGTTAACCAGGGAAATTTCCTCCTTTACCACCCCCTTGGGATTGACATCACCATCTGGGTGAACCTGGGAAATACCTCCCATTTGCACCTTATCTGGATTGGCATTGTGCAACAAGGGTGTAAGTCCCTGCTGCATTGATTTTCCAGAATTCCCAGCTCCCTCACACAAACCACCCTCCCAAGAACTGTTGGGACGTGAGAGATCCTTTTGAATTCGCTTCTCATCCAGGAAAGCATCTAGCTTCTGAGAGGTGAATTCTCCTTCACTGGGACTGGAGCATTTCACTCCAATGGGATCGGCATTACCATCACTCCTGGTGTACCCCTCTTCACTCTCCGAGGGAGTCAGTTGACCATCTTGGCCATTTGCAACTTCACCCACTGAAAGTGTCATTTGATCAGCTAGATCAATATGAATCACTTCACAGGGTGTGGAAGTCTGTCTGCTAGACAGCTTCCCATCATCAGCAATTACATCATTGCAATCAGCAAAAGAATCACAGGGTTGAACCTTTAAACCCTCTCCATGCTCCTCCTTGGACACCTCCTGCAAACTCAGGTGACCATTGGTGTGACGAAAACCACCTGTAAGAAGAAGCTGATTAGTGTTAGCATCACAGGCATCTTCAGGCATATAAACCACATTTTCATCAACATAATCAAAAGTGAACACATATTGATTATCAACTCTTGGAGCATTCAGAAATTCCTCATCGCCTTTCTTGATGAGACAGCTTCCATTTTCAAAAGAAATTCCATACCCTTCTTCAGACATCTGTGAAATGGAAAGCAAATTATTTTGTGCATCTTGCACATACAAAACATCATACAGTGTCAAATTCAGTCCTTTTAAGTAGACATGTCCAGCTCCCTGCACATTTAAAAGTTCTCCATTAGACTTCACAAAACCATCCTGTGAAGAAAAGCAAGTAAACAATTTTTTGTCATTGCAAATGTGCTTCTGAATTGTGGAACTGACAAAAAACTTGCGTTGAACTTTTCGAGCCAGCAAAGTCCCATTTTGCTGCTGTGTGGGCTTCTGCTCCTGGCCGCCCCCCTTCTTCTTTCCAGCCGAAGACTTTTTCTTTTTGCCAGCTGCAGTTGTGGGCTTCAACTCTCTGCCCCCCTGCTCCTGGCCTCGTGACACTGTTGTGGGCTGTAATTCTTCCCCCTTCGGCTGGGCCTTAGCAACAAGCTTCACTTTTGTGGGCATCTCCTCGCCCCTCCTTTGTGACAAAGCTGTTGCACCTGCAAGCTTCTGTTTACGTGTCGGCTTCTGGAAAGACTTTGAAGACTGACCTTCGTTCCCATGGAACTGCACGTCTGTGTGGGATGATGACGCCATGTCCCCCTGAGATTTGCAACTGGCGCCCTCAGCAATTTCCATTGAAGCACTCTGTGCAGCCACTTGTTCCAGGCCTGACGCGACAGCCAGCTCCTGCTGCAATTCCCAAGTGGCGCCCTCAGCTCTTGCATTCACTGGAGACTGCACCCCCCACCACGTCTGACATCACAGCCAGCTCTTCCTGTGGTTTGCAACCGGGTGCCCCAGCACTCCAGCAATCATTTGGGGAATCGCCATCACAGCTTCCTCCCCCTCCAAAAGCTAGCTTCAATGTTTCCCACATCTCGCAAGCCGAATTGCATGCACCAACATAAATCAATTGTCCCGGACACAAACTTGTGATAATCAATCCTCTTGCAAAAGAATCATCTTCCCTCCAGCTGCTAGGGTCTGGGCAATTAGCCCTCCCCCTTTTTTCGGCAATTGTGTACCACACTCCAGCATCCTGCAGCCTCTTCTGTGTACATTTTGCCCAATTCTGATAATTTTCTCCTTGAAGGAAAATTATCTCTTCAGAGCCAGAGCTGTGCAAAAACTCCATTTTCCCTTGTCTCTTACTAACTGGGAAAATGCTTGCAGCCCCTCACAGTCCACTGTCCTCACAGTCATTAATCACTGTGAAGGTTTTACTGCCCGCCATAAAACTTCAGGCTGCGGAGATCAAAGTCTCTTGCTTGCGTGCCTGCCGCGGCAAGTAAAAAGCCTTTCGCTTTTCCACATACCTTCTCTCCTCTTTGTCCGAAGTTTTCCAGCATCCCAGCTGCTTTCGGAACACACTGCCGTTTCCTGCTGCCTCCTGGGCGATTAGCCAATTCATTACTGGGCACGGAACCCTTTTGCCCAGCAATCCATAGTCTGGCGCCCATGACTCTTTGTTCACCGTCTCCACTGGGCCCGTTAACCCTTTGTCCAGCAATCCATAGTCTGGGCCCCATAACCCTTTGTTCAGATATCACCATTGGGAGGTCCAGCCAGCAGCCTCCTCTTCTCCTCAGTCCCGGTGATTCCCAGGGAACACGACTCAAGGTCTCAGTGACCTGAGCACGCAATCAGCAGAGCTCATCTCCAGCGTTAGCGTGGTGTGGCAGCAGCAGCAGAAGGAATACTCAGAGAGAAGTCCTTGCATATTTACAAGCGTTTATTATAAAGCATCTAAAGCATCTCGGAAGATAGACCAAACGTGTCTGTCTCCATCCTCAAAGCGAAAGCAAGACTAACTAACAGTATTACAATAGTACAACCAAACGGAAATATATATCATGTGATACATTCAACATCCTCTTCCAAGCCTGTTCCTGTTTAAGGTGGAACAGAATCTACTATGAAATCCTAACACCCACTGCATTGGCTCCCCACAGCAGCTTGCTAGATGCCTCTGGGATGCCCCATGTATGGGGGGAGCGACATTATTGCACCCCTTTCTCCCCACTGATGCAAATCCAGAGGCATGCTGGAGGTACTGTGCCACTGAGAGGATAAGGCTCTTGAAAGGTCCTTGTCCACTGATACATTCTGCAGTCTGGATTGCTTTAAATCTCTAATCCTAGGATTTGGGACTGTGGGTAGGAAGAGTGTGTGTCCTCCAAACAATTAAAATGATGCATATTAGGGCAAAAATGAAGCTCTTCACACAGCTTGTGGGATTATTTCCACCTGGAGCATTTTTTTTTTGGTTCAAGACAAATTCTGGAACTACCCCTGCCCCGTTGTGGAATGCGAATCCCAGGCAAGGGAGACTGGCTGTGCTGGGGGTTGTGTCTTCCCCGAGGCCAAGTCTGGGGGTGTGATTCTGCAGGGTGCCTGGTGTTCTCTTGTGCCGAACAAGGCCCACAGCCCACCTTTCTCACAATGCAGGAAGCCCGTAAGTGGGTAGGTCAGTCGGTAGAGCATGAGACTCTGAATCCAGGGATTGTGGGTTAGAGCCCCACATTGGGGAAAAGATTCCTCTCCTGCAGGGGGTTGGACTAGATGCCCCCGGGGTACCTTCCAACTCTCCAGCTCTATGATTCTATGACGGGGAGGAAATGGGACAATGCACAAGAGTTCTATGAATTCCTGGAGGAGACTGCTATCGATGGATATGAGCCAGGATGGCTCTACTCTGCCTCCACAGTTGAGGGCGGCAATCCTTTTGAATATCAGTTGCCCAGGGAGACAAGAGGGTTCTGGGGCTCATGTTCAGCTCCCTAGGTCTCCCATAGTCGCATAGTCTATTCACATAGCGCCTCGCTCTTGAGCTTGGATCCTGCTTTTCGGCTTCTTCCTGGAGGCACCTGGCCAGCCAGGGATTGTGGCTGCACATCCTGTCCACGCTGCTGCCTGCCCCCTGCCCAGGAAGCAAAGGACACAGCAGTTGTTTGTTTGCCCCTCCGGTTCCCCTGGCAAAATCTCTTCACTGCTGAATGGCAGCAAATGGCAATCTGTGGAGATTGGAGAACCCGACTGCGGTTTGCTCCGATTCAGCTGTAAAGAGGGGAGAAGTGGAGGAGCCAAGTGTGGACGAGCCCCGAGTGTCTCACGCCAGCAGGATGTCCTCTGGGGAAAGATGCTCTCCAAAAAGAATCCCGCTTGTCTTCCACTGGGTGACCAGCAGATCCAAAGAGATCTCAGCAGCCGGAAGATAGAAGATTGCACAGCAGGCTGGGCCTTGTCTGTTGGCCTCTGTGATGTTCCTGCTCAAGGCTTGGCTCCAGGAAGGACGCCTCTCCCAAACCCCCCCCCCCTGTGGTGTCATTTACCTTCTGGAGACTCTTGTAAGGTGGGGGCAGGGAGAGAGAAGTAGCTGAGCAACTCCTTCAACTTGCATTAATTTATTTTAATGAGGCACAGAAATAAGGTACAACATAGGGAGAGGCGGGAAACCACCAGATAAAGATACCAGAAAAGAATGAATCCTTCCTTGAGGATGTTAAGGCATGATCCAGGCAACACAGCCAAATCATGATGGAGGTCTGGCCAGGCTGACTGGGTCACATCCTGACCTTGCATGTCCTGAAACACACCCCTCCCCTGTGGATTGTTCTCCCTGCCAGAAGACATGCAGTCATGCACACTGCATTTGGAGGGGGGTCTCTGCCCATTTTCTTCCTCTTCCCCCCCTCACTCACTCCACTCTCAGGAAGAGCAGGACAGGGGGGGGGCTGTTTCTCTCCTCTGGTCCCACAGATTGGGGTTCCATGGGTGGATCCTGTGGGATAATGGTTTGGTGCTTCACACAACCCACAGCTGGCCTTGAAGATCAGAAGAGTAGGGAAGGGCTCCCCCCTGCCCCTTCATTCTGGGGATTAGTAGAGTGGGGGGGAGGGGCTGATACAGGCAAGCCAGCCCCAAAGTGGGGTGTCCCACCCCCGCCCAATTTGCACTGCAAGATCATCCTTTGAGAAGACATCGGAAGGCAGCCCTTTATCAGGAGGTTTATTATGCTTGATGTTTTTGTTCATGGTTTTAGATTACCTGTAAGCTGTCTACAGTGGCTGGGAAAACCCAGCCAGATGTACTGTATACTGCTGCTGCTTCTACTAATAGTAATAATCATTTTTTATTTATACCCCGCCCTCCCCAGCCAAGGCCGGGCTCAGAGCGGCTAACACTAGATATAAAACAACTGATTAAAATACAACTTAACAACAAGACTAAATACGTTAAAATTAAAAATGCAGCCTCATATGGAAGGAAAGGGAAAATGGGGGAGGGGATCAGGTTGGCTCCAGGCCAAATGTCAGCTGGATCAACTCTGTCTTACAGGCCCTGCGGAAAGAAATCAGGTCCCGCAGGGCCCTGGTCTCAGGAGACAGAGCATTCTGCCGGGTCGGGGCCAGTGCTGAGAAGGCCCTGCTTCTAGTTGAGGCTAAACTGATTTCCTTCGGGCTTGGGACCTCTAAGGTGTTACTATTTATGGACTTGAAGGTCCTCCACGGGGCATACTGGGAGAGATGATCCCATAAGTACGAGGGTCATGGGCCGTAAAGGGCTTTAAAGGTCAAGACCAGCACCTTAAATCTGACCCTGTACTCCACCGGGAGCCAGACAAGCTGGAAAAGCACTGGGTGAATATGCTCCCATGGCAGGGACCCCGTGAGGAGCCTCGCTGCAGCATTCTGCACCTGCTGGAGCATAGCTGCCAAGTACCCCGTATTCCCCGGGAAACCCCCCGTTTTCCCTTACCATTTCTGAGGACTATCCCTGCCTCCAGGTTTGGTCCTGACCAGAAGGATACTGGAATCAGCAAGGGAAACCCACATGACCTGAAAGTGTTGCTGTGCAATGCCAGGTCAATGATCCATAAGACCACTGCCAACCACGACTTGATTGTGGATGGAGGATTTGACCTGGCATGTGTGACTGAGACTTGGTTGGATGATGCAGATGGACCTGTCCTTGCCGCTGCTTGTCCACCAGGTTTCTCTTACGCGTAGCAACCCAGGCCATCTGGGCGGGGAGGGGGGGTTGCAGTGATTTTTAGGAAGTCCTTAGTTTGCACCCGGCGTCCTATTGGAAAGAGCGAGTTTTCTGAGTGCATGTTTTGGAAGTTGGGCAATATGGGCAGCACAGGATTCCTTTTGGTGTACCGACCTCCCCGCTGCACCAAGGATTCCCTGCCCAAGCTGCTTCAGGTCGTGGCGGATGTCCTCCTGGAGACACCTAGCTTGGTTGTCTTAGGGGATTTCAACATCCATGCCGCCACGACCTTACAAGGGGCCGCTCGGGACTTCGTGGAAAGCATGGCCTCCATGGGGCTGTCCCTGAATAAGTTTGGCCCAACTCTTTTTTTATATATATATATAATTTTTATTAGATTTTAACAAGAAATACAAGAAAAAAGAGAAAGGCACAAAAAAAAGAAAGATACATAAAAAAACGACAAAAAAACAAAAAAAAACAAAAAAACAAAAACAGATTCAGACTTCCTCATTTCCCCTTCTTGAGTTCTTATTGTTAAAAATAGTTCTCGCATTTTCCCATTCTAACTTCACATTCTTTTTTCTAAATTTCAACTTTTTCATCTTTTTCATTGCTATTATCCATTCTCCTTGTACTTTAACCTCTTTTCTCTTAACATCCTCTCTCCAAAATTATTTTTATCTAATCCCTAGTCTCTTTCCCTTACCCAAAAATATATAAGATTCACATCCTAATTTATTACCCATTTACTTCCACCCACACAACAAAGTTCCCACCCCCCCTTCCCTGGAATCGAAGTCTCCAGATGAATCAGCCAGGTTCTTCATACAATCCTTAATACATTCCGAGATCAGACCATATTATTTCAGACAATACCAAATAATCCAAGACCTCTCAACCCACCCCTAGTCTGTCCCATACCAACTTTTGCCGAACTCTTGCCCCCCTCTTCTGTAATCGCATCACTTTGTATCTTTGCACCTTTTCATCCTCTTTCTGCCCCCCAACTGTTTGTGTCCTCCCCTCTCTCACCGGGGCGCTGATTTTCCCAACCTCTTTTTTGGGGTGCTTTTTTGCTTTTACCCTCTCCTGTTTCACTTCTCTCACCAGTGAAACAGTGTTTTCTCCTACTTTCCCTCCCTGTTCCACCCCTCCCACCAGTAGAACAGTGTTCTTTTCAGGAAATAAATCCATTGGTTCAGCATATTGTCCTTCAGTATTATCTTTCTCCTCTTCTATGTTTTTTACATACGTCACTCCAGCACAGTCCTGGTCTTCCAATCTTTTTTCTTCTCCCTTCTCCTGCTCTTCTATATCTGTTGGATCCTGTGTTTTACAGTCAAAAACAAATGTCTCGACAGTCTCTTCTCTCAGAAAGTTTACATCAAGCTTGGAGATGCTCACTTGCTTAGTAAGATCCAAAATTGTTGCCAATATTAAGTCCCACTGTGTGACTTCCTGTCCACTCTCTGGAACCTTCTCTCCTATTCCTTTGTCTAAAACCTCCTCCATCTTTGTACAGACTGGCCGTGGAGTTGAAATTTTAGTCCAGTATATATGAAAAGTGAGCAAATATGCAAAAAGCCAAGAATCCAGTCCCACTTGGTCAGAATCTCTCTCTTTACTCCTTCTTTTCCTCAGATTCAATACTGAGCAGCCTCAAGGCAAAACAAGTCCTCTTTCACTGTTTACAGCTCTCAGTTTCTCACATTCAGCCAGACACATTCCTTTGTATTGTGACGTTAATCAGCAAACTGCCTGATCTTTCCTTTGACCCGACTCCAGGCTCACAGGGGGCTTTTCTCATGCTGAATCTCAGTCTTTTGCAGAGATAAATACACCGCTTACTTTTTCCTTTACTCTGCCTCAGGAAAAAGCTCTTTTTACAGCATTTCTGGGTTTTCTAGCTTGCTGCGATCTTTAGTTACTCAATCGGGGGGAGATGACTTCCCTTTTTAATCTCCGCCTCCCACTGCCAAATTCTTGTTTCAAATTGATTGGTTTCAACTTACTTCGTCCAGATCGTAACTTTTTCAGGAAGAATCCACCGCCTGCAGGTTGGAGGCTCGGAGCTTCGCTTCTTGGAGGTAACGATGGTATGCCTAAAATGGCTCCCGCGACTGCCACTCGGCTGGCTCTCAGGGGCTCTTGCGGGCTTCCTGGGCAGCTGAGGAGTCGCTTCTGGAGCTCCGCCAGGCAAAATTTTGCCCCCTGGACGCTCAACCAGGGGTATTTACGGGGATCCGCGTGCCCCCGCGGATTTCCCCCCCCTCCGCGATGCCAGAAACCTCGCAGCGCGAGGTTTCTGCGCCTCCATTTTCCAGCGCGGCAGACCGGAAGTGAGTTTGGCCCGACTCATAGCCGCGGACACGCCTTAGACCTGGTGTTTACCTCTATGGATGTTGGGGATCTGACACTAAGTAAAAGCGAAACAAAAGAAGTGCCATGGTCAGATCACTTCCTGGTGCAACTGGACTTCTCCGTGACCCTTCCCCTCTGCAGGGAGGTGGGACCGATTCGGATGGTCTGCCCCCGTTACTTAATGGATCCAATTGGCTTCCAGAGAGTGGTAGGGGACGTTTTATCCCTTGCTGATGGCCTTTCAGCTGATTCCCTGGTGGCCCGCTGGAATGCGGAGTTAACCAGCGCTATTGACTGTCTGGCTCCGAAGCGCCCTCTCCGATTGCATGGAGCCCGGACAGCCCCGTGGTTTTCCCTGGGGCTAAGGGCGATGAAACAGTCGCTGAGACAGCTAGAGCGCCGGTGGCGGAAAACTCGTTCTGAATCAGACCGCCGGACACGGGCTAGAGCTCAACTTCGAGCCTACCAAGTGGCAGTAGCAACGGCGAAGAGGACCTTCTTTGCTGTTTCCATTCCATCTGCAGAAAACAGCAGCAGGAGACTGTTCCAGGTGGTTCGGAATCTGTCAGAAACACCTTCGTCATCGGGGCTTGGTAAGGACCCCAAGATCTCCTGCAATGCTTTTGCAAAGTTTTTTGCAGATAAAGTCGCTCAGATTCAGAAAGAGGTAGACTCCACCATGGGAGCAGGGCCGGGCTGGGGTGGTGCTCTGGCACTCTGGAGTGTCAGAGTGATGGAATCTTTTGAAAATATGAAGTGGTTTATAAATGCTTTTAAGACTGCCCAGACACTGAGGTCCAGCGCCGAGGGCCTTCTGGCGGTTCCCTCACTGCGAGAAGCAAAGCTACAGGGAACCAGGCAGAGGGCCTTCTCGGTAGTGGCACCTGCCCTGTGGAACGCCCTCCCATCAGAGGTCAGAGAGATAAACAACTACCTGACATTTAGAAAATACCTAAAGGCAGCCCTGTTTTGCGAAGTTTTTAATCTGTGATATTTGATGTATTTTAATGTTTGTTGGAAGCCGCCCAGGGTGGCAGGGGAAGCCCAGCCAGATGGGCGGGGTATAAATAATAATTTTATTATTATTATTATTATTATTATTATTATTTTCCCGGCGGTCTCCCATTTGAGCTCCTCTCCCGTAAATCTCCCTTAAATCCGCTCCTGCCGGCAGCCATTTTTCTGGTGCCAGTTTGCCCATCTATGGGCACCAGAAAATGGCCGTCGCTGGTGCTGGAATTACCTTGTACGCATGCCGGGCGGCCATCTTAGGGGTGGCCACATGGCGGCCATTTCCAATTCTCTTTCACAAAGACCAAAAACCAGCTTTCCCTCATCTCATCATCACTCATCCCCACCACTCCAGATTCACACACATTAAGCCAGGCATCCTCAAACTCAGCCCTCTACATGTTTTGGGACTACAACGTCCATCATCCCTAGCTAACAGGTCCAGTGGTTACGGATGATGGGAGTTGTACTCGCAAAACAGCTGGAGGGCCAAGTTTGGGATGCCTGCATTAAGTCTTCCATTATGCTTACTATTGGAAGATGCTATCTTCATTTCAATACATTAAAGACTTAAACTTTGACTGAAACTCTTTCTATATTGCTGAAATTTACATGATTTCTCTCTTGTCTGAGCTTGTTGATGTCTTCTAGGTTTTATACTATCAGTGAACTTCTTTGCACACTGCATACATTGAAATGGTCTCTGCCCTTCGACAGTCTATTGATATATTCTAAGTGCTCCACTTGGACTAAAACTCTTTCCACTCTCCATGTGAATCCGCTGATGAACTGTGCACAAAAGGAACACTCCAGACTCACACACTCCCCCTCCCTATCTAACAGTCCATTAAATATTATATTATGCTTACTATTGTGAAATGTTACCTTCATTACTTTAAATGTTATATACAAAAGCTCACATATGCTGCATGCATTTAAGATTCATTTCCTGTTATTGATGTGAGAGAAACTGTCAACTCGGAGATAAACAGGTTCTACACTCTAAAAAGCGTTCCATAATAACCAAAGCAGAATCCACACTCCTTCTATTTAAACCATTTCACTTCGAGTTAAATGATGGCTTGTAGTTCCCACACTTACAGCTCTTACCCCTCAGAGTCCTTTTGATGGTTTGTAAGACTTCTACTTCAACTGAGCCTCTCTCCACTTCCCTAACACTTATGGTTTATCCCCTGTATGAGTTTATTGATGTTCTGCAAGAACTCCACTCTGACTGAAGCTCTTTCCACACTCCATGCATTGAAATCATTTATCCCCCGTGTGAGTCCGTTGATGTTTTCTAAGGCTTCCACTGTGACTGAAGCTCTTTCCACACTCCATGCACTTAAATGGTTTCTCTCATGTGTGAGTCCATTGATGAATTCTAAGGTTTCGACTAGTAGTGAAACTCTTTCCACAGTCCATGCATTTAAATGGTTTCTCCCCCGTGTGAGTCCGTTGGTGAATTATAAGCTGTCCAATGCAACTTAAGATCTTTCCACACTCCGTGCATTTAAGTGGTTTCTCTCCTGTGTGAGTCCGTTGATGAATTCTAAGTGTTCTACCCAAAGTGAAGCTCTTTCCACACTCCATGCATTCAAATGGTTTCTCCCCTGTGTGAGTCCGTTGGTGGTTTCTAAGGTCACCACTCTGACTGAAGCTTTTTCCACACTCCATGCATTTAAATGGTTTTTCTCCTGTGTGAGTCAGATGATGCAAATTCAGTTTTTCACTCCTACTGAAACACTTTCCACATTCCATGCATTTAAATGGCTTTTCCCCAGTGTGGGTCTGTTGATGAATTTTAAGGTTTCCACTCTGACTGAAGCTCTTTCCACATTCCATGCATTTAAAGGGTTTCTGCCCTGTGTGAATCCGTTGATGGTTTCTAAGTTGTTGGCTGTCATTGAAGTTCTTTCCACACTCCATACATTCATATGGTTTCTCCCCCGTGTGAATCCGTTGATGGTTTCTAAGTTGTCGACTGTCATTGAAGCTCTTTCCACACTCCATACATTCAAATGGTTTCTCCCCTGTGTGAATCCGTTGATGAGTTCTAAGGTTTCCACTCCTAGTGAAGCATGTTCCACACTCCATGCATTTAAATGGTTTCTCCCCCGTGTGAGTCCGTTGATGGTTTCTAAGTTCTCCACTCTGGCTGAAGCTCTTTCCACACTCCATACATTCAAATGGTTTCTCCCCCGTGTGAATCCGTTGATGAGTTCTAAGGCCTCCACTCCTACTGAAGCTCTTTCCACACGCCATGCATTTAAAGGGTTTCTCCCCCGTGTGAATCCGTTGATGAGTTCTAAGGCCTCCACTCCTACTGAAGCTCTTTCCACACTCCATGCATTCAAATGGTTTTCCCCCAGTGTATGTTTGTTGATGGTTTCTTAGTGTTCCACTGTCATTTAAGCACTTCCGACATTCCATATTTTCAAATTATTACTCCTTTCTCTTTCCACACTCCATGCATTTAAATGGTTTCTTCGTTATTCACATTGAAATAGCCCCCCAGAATTCTGACTGCCTTCTCCATTGTCTGCTTTGGAGGGTGAAGAGGGGAGGAAATCCTGATTGTTTTCTACAAAGAGAAGAAAGGAATATTACACACATGAATTAGCACCTGCTATAATTTTAACATTTCGCACATTCTCTCCTGTCCTCCATATGTTCCAAATTTTTGGGAAATGGGAATGAAATAATGTCAAATAATGGTCATGCATCATTCAACCTTTCATAATCCCTAATCATCGTTAACGAAGTAGCATTATTTTAGAATACGGTTGAACTGTGGTATTTACTATTTAAATAAAGAGGTTTCTGACAGGAAAGGGAGCTGCTCTATGTCCATGAACCTGTCCACTATCAATCAGGTTCCTAAGCTCACCATGAAGTTCTTCATCTTCTGCACAACAATCCTCCACCCCTTGGGCCACATTTTGTCCCCTTTGACCTCTAGATCTTTATTAGTCACCTGCACAGTCCCTTTGGCCTCAGGAGGTGCATATTGACCATTTTGGGAGACCCATATATAAGTCTAGTGACAAGGCTTGGTGCCTGTAGTCAGCTGAAGGAGTGCTCAGGTAGGAGAATATTCTTTGGGTTGGACCTCCATCTGTCAGCCTTGCATTGCATGTAGAGAGTTGGAGATGCAGAAGGAAAGCAGCTTACTGTAATTCGTTCCAGAGGTCCGTTCTTTACCTGAAACCATTCTTAACCTGAGGTACCACTTTAGCTAAAGGGGCCTCCCAATGCCGCCACCACCACACGATTTCTGTTCTCATCCTGAGGTACTACTTCTGGGTTAGCGGAGTCTGTAACCCAAAGTGTTTATAACCCGATGTGTTTGTAACCCGAGGTACCACTGTATTGAAAATCCTAAGCCTACCGGCTCAAGTGAAGAGGATTTAGCCAAGATTAGAGCATGGAAGCTGAAGAATCCATGATTGACTGCAATAAATGATGCTTCTCAAATCTTAAAGGACACTAATTATGCGTCTAAACAGATTGCAAAGGCCAGAGTCACACCCATAAAAAATTGTGCTTTAATTGTAACAAAGAAGGCCACACTGCAAGGAACTGTAACATTTGGGAATGGAAAATATAATTTGACAAAGAATGGTGAAGTGTATGTTGAAGCCAATCTAATAAATGACATACATGAGGTTGATCTTTCAGAGAATCAGTCTGCTAAGCTGTCATGGTCAAACCAGAAAGATGTGGCGGAACTGGAGCTGTTGCATAGAAGGCTGGGACACCGGGACACCAACGCCATTCAGGATCTACAGAAAAGAGAACTTGCAAGGGGACTACAGGTGACAAAGAGCAACACAGCACCAACAAAGTGCCTAAGCTGCGTTACTCAGAAAGCTGTAAAGCCTTCATCTCCTCCTTGCACAGAGCAGAGAAGCACCAAAGTGCTTGAAATAGTCTGCAGTGACTTGACAGAGTCTACAGTGGACCTATGAATGTTCCCTCACTAGGGAAGAAGAGGTACATACTAATATTTCTTGGTGATTTATCGAAGTATCGTGTTGCATATTTCATCAAGAGTGAGACAGTGGACATGTTCCAGAAATACCTTGCAATGGTGAAGAACTACGGTAGTTCCAGAGAACTCCAGCTATGCTGATGAAAAGACAATGGGGGTGAGTACTGCTCACGAGAGATGCGAAGGAGGGAATAGATCATGTAACCACAATTTTGTTGTTGTTGTTGTTTAGTCGTTTAGTCGTGTCCGACTCTTCGTGACCCCATGGACCATAGCACGCCAGGCACTCCTGTCTTGCACTGCCTCCCGCAGTTTGGTCAAACTCATGTTCGTAGCTTCGAGAACACTGTCCAGCCATCTTGTCCTCTGTCGTCCCCTTCTCCTAGTGCCCTCAATCTTTCCCAACATCAGGGTCTTTTCCAAGGATTCTTCTCTTCTCATGAGGTGGCCAAAGTATTGGAGCCTCAGCTTCACGATCTGTCCTTCCAGGGAGCACTCAGGGCTGATTTCCTTAAGAATGGATAGGTTTGATCTTCTAGCAGTCCATGGGACTCTCAAGAGTCTCCTCCAGCACCATAATTCAAAAGCATCAATTCTTCGGCGATCAGCCTTCTTTATGGTCCAGCTCTCACTTCCATACATCACTACTGGGAAAACCATAGCTTTAACTATACGGACCTTTGTCGGCAAGGTGATGTCTCTGCTTTTTAAGATGCTGTCTAGGTTTGTCATTGCTTTTCTCCCAAGAAGCAGGCGTCTTTTAATTTCGTGACTGCTGTCACCATCTGCAGTGATCAAGGAGCCCAAGAAAGTAAAATCTCTCACTGCCTCCATTTCTTCCCCTTCTATTTGCCAGGAGGTGATGGGACCAGTGGCCATGATCTTGGTTTTTTTGATGTTGAGCTTCAGACCATATTTTGCGCTCTCCTCTTTCACCCTCATTAAAAGGTTCTTTAATTCCTCCTCGCTTTCTGCCATCAAGGTTGTGTCATCTGCATATCTGAGGTTGTTGATATTTCTTCCGGCAATCTTAATTCCGGCTTGGGATTCATCTAGTCCAGCCTTTCGCATGATGAATTCTGCATATAAGTTAAATAAGCAGGGAGACAATATACAACCTTGTCGTACTCCTTTCCCAATTTTGAACCAATCAGTTGTTCCATATCCAGTTCTAACTGTAGCTTCTTGTCCCACATAGAGATTTCTCAGGAGACAGATGAGGTGATCAGGCACTCCCATTTCTTTAAGAACTTGCCATAGTTTGCTGTGGTCGACACAGTCAAAGGCTTTTGCATAGTCAATGAAGCAGAAGTAGACGTTTTTCTGGAACTCTCTAGCTTTCTCCATAATCCAGCGCATGTTTGCTATTTGGTCTCTGGTTCCTCTGCCCTTTCGAAATCCAGCTTGCACTTCTGGGAGTTCTCGGTCCACATACTGCCTAAGCCTGCCTTGTAGAATTTTAAGCATAACCTTGCTAGCGTGTGAAATGAGCGCAATTGTGCGGTAGTTGGAGCATTCTTTGGCACTGCCCTTCTTTGGAATTGGGATGTAGACTGATCTTTTCCAATCCTCTGGCCATTGCTGAGTTTTCCAAACTTGCTGGCATATTGGGTGTAGCACCTTAACAGCATCATCTTTTAAAATTTTAAATAGTTCAGCTGGAATGTCATCACTTCCACTGGCCTTGTTATTAGCAATGCTTTCTAAGGCCCATTTGACTTCACTCTCCAAGATGTCTGGCTCAAGGTCAGCAACCACACTACCTGGGGTGTATGAGACCTCCATCTCTTTGTCTGGCTCAAGGTCAGCAACCACACTACCTGGGTCATGTCTGGCTCAAGGTCAGCAACCACACTACCTGGGGTGTATGAGACCTCCATCTCTTTCTGGTATAATTCCTCTGTGTGTTCTTGCCACCTCTTCTTGATGTCTTCTGCTTCTGTTAGGTCCTTACCACTTTTGTCCTTGATTATGGTAATCTTTGTACGAAATGTTCCTTTCATATCTCCAATTTTCTTGAACAGATCTCTGGTTTTCCCCATTCTATTGTTTTCCTCTATTTCTTTGCATTGCTCATTTAAGAAGACCCTCTTGTCTCTCCTTGCTGTTTTTTGGAAATCTGCATTCAGTTTCCTGTATCTTTCCCTATCTCCCTTGCATTTTGCTTGCCTCCTCTCCTCCGCTATTTGTAAGGCCTCGTTGGATAGCCATTTTGCTTTCTTGCATTTCCTTTTCCTTGGGATGGTTTTCGTTGCTGCCTCCTGTATAATGTTACAAGCCTCCATCCATAGTTCTTCAGGCACTCTGTCCACCAAATCTAAATCCTTAAACCTGTTCCTCACTTCCACTGTGTATTCATAAGGGATTTGATTCAGATTGTATCTTACTGGCCCAGTGGTTTTTCCTACTTTCTTCAGTTTAAGCTGGAATTTTGCTATAAGAAGCTGATGATCTGAGTTACAGTCAGCTCCAGGTCTTGTTTTTGCTGACTGTATAGAGCTTCTCCATCTTTGGCTGCAGAGAATATAATCAATCTGATTTCGATGCTGCCCATTTGGTGATATCCATGTGTAGAGTCGTCTCTTGTGTTGTTGGAAGAGAGTGTTTGTGATGACCAGCTTGTTCTCTTGACAGAACTCTATTAGCCTTTGCCCTGCTTCATTTTGAACTCCAAGGCCAAACTTGCCAGTTGTTCCTTTTATCTCTTGATTCCCTACTTTAGCATTCCAATCCCCTGTAATGAGAAGAACATCCTTCTTTGGTGTCATTTCTAGAAGGTGTTGTAGGTCTTCATAGAATTGGTCAATTTCACTTTCTTCAGCACCGGTAGTTGGTGCATAAACTTGGATTACTGTGATGTTAAAAGGTCTGCCTTGGATTCGTATCGAGATCATTCTGTCATTTTTGAGATTGCATCCCATTACAGCTTTTGCCACTCTTTTGTTGACTATGAGGGCCACTCCATTTCTGCTACAGGATTCTTGCCCACAGTAGTAGATATGATAGTCACCCGAACTGAATTCGCCCATTCCCTTCCATTTTAGTTCACTGATGCCCAGGATGTCGATATTTATTCTTGTCATCTCATTTTTGACCACATCCAGCTTACCTCCACTCATGGTTCTTACATTCCAGGTTCCTATGCAATATTTTTCTTTACAGCATCGGACTTTCCTTTCGCTTCCAGGCATATCCGCAACTGAGCGTCCTTTCGGCTTTGGCCCAGCCGCTTCATCAGCTCTGAATCTACTTGTACTTGTCCTCCGCTCTTCCTCAGTAGCATGTTGGACGCCTTCCGACCTGAGGGGCTCATCTTCCAGCGTCATAACTTTTATATGCCTGTTGTCTTTGTCCATGGAGTTTTCTTGGCAGGGATACTGGAGTGGCTTGCCAGTTCCTTCTCCAGGTGGATCACGTTTAGTCAAAACTCTCCACTATGACCTGTCCATCTTGGGTGGCCCTGCAAGGCATAGCTCATAGCTTCTCTGAGTTATTCAAGCCCCTTCGCCACGACAAGGCATTGATCCATGAAGGGTTCACAATAAACCACAATTTACTACACCCCAAAACAAAACCCCATAGCTAAGAGAATGCTTAGGTCAGGGGTCCCCAGACTACGGCCCGCGGGCCAGATGCGGCCCAATTGGCCTCCCAATCCGGCCCACAACGACCCCCGCCGCCCGCTGCTGCCGCGCGCTCTTACGGCGCAAAGCGCAGCGGCGCTCTTCCAGGTCGAAAAAAAGTGCCAAAAATCGTTTGTGTGCATGCATATGGGCCTCTCCCAACCTAGAAGAGGTCATTTCCGGTGCACTTCCGGGTCAGGGGAGGCCCATACGCATGCGCACAAACGATTTCCGGTGCTTTTTCCAACCTGGAAGTGCGCCACCGCGCCAGTAAGGCGCACTCCCCCGCCTTCCGGCCCGCCACGCAATCGGGGACCCCTGGTTTAGGTCTATCATGGAGACGACTAGATGAGTGTTAAAAGATGCATCCCTACCCCAGAAGCTGTGGGCGGATGCAGCAAGTCCTGCAGTATATCTCTAGAACAGATGGTCAACCAAGGGAGCTAAATGCACACCTTTTGAACTTTGGCATGGGAGAATTCCCCACCTGGCGCACATTCGTGTATTTGGAAGTCTATGCTACTCCCACGTTCCAAAAGAACATAGACACAAGCTTGACTCCAGAGCGCAAGCAGGTATCCTTGTGAAATACGCATCTGGAGGAAAAGGATACAGAATAATGGACTTGTTGTTTAGTCATTTAGTCGTGTCCGACTCTTCGTGCCCCATGGACCAGAGCACGCCAGGCACTCCTGTCTTCCACTGCCTCCCGCAGTTTGGTCAAACTCATGTTCGTAGCTTCGAGAACACTGTCCAACCATCTCGTCCTCTGTCGTCCCCTTCTCCTTGTGCCCTCCATTTCCCCCCAACATCTGCGTCTTTTCCAGGGAGTCTTCTCTCTTCATGAGGTGGCCTAAGTATTAGAGTCTCAGCTTCAGGATCTGTCCTTCCAATGAGCACTAAGGGCTGATTTCTTCCTTTTCTCGCAGAAAATCAAATCAGCAACTCTGTCCGGAGTTTCACTTTTGGAAATATGGCACCTCTAATGTATCTTATCTACCTGTGTTTAATTGCTTTTTCACAACTGTCTTTCCTATGATGCTTTTATCTGTGTCCATTTTATCCGTCAGCCCCCTTCAAAAGTACCTGGGTTTGGAATGAGGCCACTTTACCCTCCCAGCGGCTGCCTGTTGGTGGTTTTATGTTGCATTTTTTCCATGTTGTTAAAAGGGGCATCGTTGTGAATATTAGAACTGTGGGGGGGAGCAGGGGGGATATTTATTGAACTCCCCCCCTGCTGCCGGCCTGTGTAGGCAGCACTGAGCAGGACGAATCCCTCGCTAACCCTTGCCTCTCCTCGCTGGACATGGCCCCGGAGAACGCCTCTCCCTCCTCCCCGGAGGACGTGGCCCCACCCCCTGGCATTGGGGGAACCTTCGTCCGGGGCCACCGGCGCTCGGCATCCTGTGGGTCGGCCTACCCCATGGCCCTCCCCTCGGACAGTGGACTCCCCTCGGACTGCCGCATCATCCGCGTCAGCATGGCTCTGCACAACGACACCCTCTACAAGAGCAGATTTTAGCTGGTCTGGATGGCCTCGGGGGGGGGGGTTCCTTCCTGCCCTGCAGCTCTATGATTCCCCAACTGGGCACCTGCCAGCTGTTTGCGCTATGACGTGGGACCAGGTTATCTGTGATGTGGCCTGGCCCCACCCTCACCCGCTCAGTTCCTTCGATTGCAGGGGGGTGGGCTGCATGACACTTGGGGGTCCTTCCAACTAATTTGATGTGATTCTGTGATTGGCTGAACTGGCCCATTTGCAGGGGCCATGTAACACCCGTTCTGCACCTGTAATAAAATGGATTTTCTGGTGTGGCAGCTCCTGACTAGAACTGCCTGCTGAGTGACACCAAGCAGATACCATAGAATCATAGAATCGGAAGGGACCCCAAGAGTCATCTAGTCTAGCCCCCTGCAATGCAGGAAATCTCAGCTAAAGCACCCCCGACAGATGGGCGCCCAAGCTTTGCTGTGATCTTACTAGCGCCTCCTAAAAACTTTTTTTATGTTTATATAAATATATACGCGATATATTTATGTTTTCTACCCAGAAAACGTAGAACGTTGGTGTGTTTTAATCTGTTTTTGGTTTGCTTTTTGTTTCATTTAAGGTTTTACATACCGGTAGCTATTTTCACACTGTTTTACCAGTAACTTCATTATTTTTCAAAACCACTTTGTTTTGTTACAATCCAGCAGCCTATAAATTTTATGAAATAAACTCCCAATCAGACCCAGTCCAAAAACTCCCAAGGGGCACCCTTTGGGCGAAGGCTGAAAAACCTGTTTCTTCTCTCTCTTTTCTCTCTCTCTCTCTCTCTCCCTGTGCTATTGCTGCCTGCCCTCTGCAGGTCACGAGCCAAGACAAGGCACCGGTTGTGATTGGAAAGGCGCTGGAGAAGCACAACCAGGATCGGGTCCTGGCCCCCAACTATGAACTGGTGCAGCTCCTGCCAGAAGGCAGAGGTGAGGGTTGGACTAGATGAGCTCTGGAGGTCCCTTCCAGCTCTACAATTCTGTTGCAAGCATTTACACCACTGGTTTTAACTGCTGCCTGCGGGATTCTGCAGTGTGTCTAAATTGCTTTTAGGTTACAATTACCTTTCTGGCACTTCTCCAGCAGCTTAGAAATGTTTTGTTAAAAAATATTTTTCCAACGCAGCAGCACAGAGGACGATGCCTTTTAAACATTTTCCCTGCCTCAAGGCTGCCCAATGGACTTCAATGTCTTTATTGTCCTCCCCTTGTTTGTCA